>NC_138768.1:895512458-895943405 GCF_965119305.1 Pelophylax lessonae | reverse complement strand
ACTCCTCATCTATTATACTGTATATACCCCTCTGTATACCTCCTCATCTATACTGGTATACGAGTATACTCCTCATCTATATACTGTATATACCTCTCATCTATATACTGTATATACCTCCTCATCTATATACTGTATATACCCCTCATCTATATACTGTATATACCTCTCTCATCTATATACTGTATATACTCCTCATCTATATACTGTATATACTCTCATCTATATACTGTATATACTCCTCATCTATATACTGTATATACCCTCATCTATATACTGTATATACCCCTCATCTATATACTGTATATACTCCTCATCTATATACTGTATATACCTCCTCATCTATATACTGTATATACTCCTCATCTATATACTGTATATACTCCTCATCTATATACTGTATATACTCCTCATCTATATACTGTATATACTCCTCATCTATATACTGTATATACTCCTCATCTATATACTGTATATACCTCCTCATCTATATACTGTATATACTCCTCATCTATATACTGTATATACTCCTCATCTATATACTGTATATACTCCTCATCTATATACTGTATATACTCCTCATCTATATACTGTATATACTCCTCATCTATATACTGTATATACCCCTCATCTATATACTGTATATACTCCTCATCTATATACTGTATATACCCCTCATCTATATACTGTATATACTCCTCATCTATATACTGTATATACTCCTCATCTATATACTGTATATACCCCTCATCTATATACTGTATATACTCCTCATCTATATACTGTATATACTCCTCATCTATATACTGTATATACTCCTCATCTATATACTGTATATACTCCTCATCTATATACTGTATATACCCCTCATCTATATACTGTATATACTCCTCATCTATATACTGTATATACTCCTCATCTATATACTGTATATACCTCTCATCTATATACTGTATATACCTCCTCATCTATATACTGTATATACTCCTCATCTATATACTGTATATACTCCTCATCTATATACTGTATATACTCCTCATCTATATACTGTATATACCCTCATCTATATACTGTATATACCTCCTCATCTATATACTGTATATACCTCTCATCTATATACTGTATATACCTCTCATCTATATACTGTATATACCTCCTCATCTATATACTGTATATACTCCTCATCTATATACTGTATATACTCCTCATCTATATACTGTATATACCTCTCATCTATATACTGTATATACCTCTCATCTATATACTGTATATACCTCCTCATCTATATACTGTATATACCTCCTCATCTATATACTGTATATACTCCTCATCTATATACTGTATATACCTCTCATCTATATACTGTATATACTCCTCATCTATATACTGTATATACCTCCTCATCTATATACTGTATATACCTCCTCATCTATATACTGTATATACTCCTCATCTATATACTGTATATACCTCTCATCTATATACTGTATATACTCCTCATCTATATACTGTATATACCTCTCATCTATATACTGTATATACTCCTCATCTATATACTGTATATACTCCTCATCTATATACTGTATATACTCCTCATCTATATACTGTATATACCCCTCATCTATATACTGTATATACTCCTCATCTATATACTGTATATACTCTCATCTATATACTGTATATACTCCTCATCTATATACTGTATATACCTCTCATCTATATACTGTATATACCTCTCATCTATATACTGTATATACTCCTCATCTATATACTGTATATACTCCTCATCTATATACTGTATATACCTCCTCATCTATATACTGTATATACCTCTCATCTATATACTGTATATACTCCTCATCTATATACTGTATATACCCCTCATCTATATACTGTATATACTCCTCATCTATATACTGTATATACTCCTCATCTATATACTGTATATACTCCTCATCTATATACTGTATATACCCCTCATCTATATACTGTATATACTCCTCATCTATATACTGTATATACTCCTCATCTATATACTGTATATACCCCTCATCTATATACTGTATATACCTCTCATCTATATACTGTATATACCTCCTCATCTATATACTGTATATACTCCTCATCTATATACTGTATATACCCCTCATCTATATACTGTATATACCTCTCATCTATATACTGTATATACTCCTCATCTATATACTGTATATACCCCTCATCTATATACTGTATATACTCCTCATCTATATACTGTATATACTCCTCATCTATATACTGTATATACTCCTCATCTATATACTGTATATACTCCTCATCTATATACTGTATATACCTCTCATCTATATACTGTATATACTCCTCATCTATATACTGTATATACCCCTCATCTATATACTGTATATACCTCTCATCTATATACTGTATATACTCCTCATCTATATACTGTATATACTCCTCATCTATATACTGTATATACCTCTCATCTATATACTGTATATACCCCTCATCTATATACTGTATATACCTCTCATCTATATACTGTATATACTCCTCATCTATATACTGTATATACTCCTCATCTATATACTGTATATACTCCTCATCTATATACTGTATATACCTCTCATCTATATACTGTATATACCCTCATCTATATACTGTATATACTCCTCATCTATATACTGTATATACCTCTCATCTATATACTGTATATACCTCTCATCTATATACTGTATATACTCCTCATCTATATACTGTATATACCTCTCATCTATATACTGTATATACTCCTCATCTATATACTGTATATACTCCTCATCTATATACTGTATATACCTCTCATCTATATACTGTATATACCCCTCATCTATATACTGTATATACCTCTCATCTATATACTGTATATACCCCTCATCTATATACTGTATATACTCCTCATCTATATACTGTATATACTCCTCATCTATATACTGTATATACCCTCATCTATATACTGTATATACCCCTCATCTATATACTGTATATACTCCTCATCTATATACTGTATATACCTCTCATCTATATACTGTATATACTCCTCATCTATATACTGTATATACTCCTCATCTATATACTGTATATACCCCTCATCTATATACTGTATATACTCCTCATCTATATACTGTATATACTCCTCATCTATATACTGTATATACCTCCTCATCTATATACTGTATATACCCCTCATCTATATACTGTATATACTCCTCATCTATATACTGTATATACCCCTCATCTATATACTGTATATACCCCTCATCTATATACTGTATATACCTCTCATCTATATACTGTATATACCTCTCAGAGGTTCTATATACTGTATATACTCCTCATCTATATACTGTATATACCTCTCATCTATATACTGTATATACTCCTCATCTATATACTGTATATACCTCTCATCTATATACTGTATATACCTCTCATCTATATACTGTATATACCTCTCATCTATATACTGTATATACTCCTCATCTATATACTGTATATACTCCTCATCTATATACTGTATATACTCCTCATCTATATACTGTATATACTCCTCATCTATATACTGTATATACCTCTCATCTATATACTGTATATACCTCTCATCTATATACTGTATATACTCCTCATCTATATACTGTATATACCTCTCATCTATATACTGTATATACCCCTCATCTATATACTGTATATACTCCTCATCTATATACTGTATATACTCCTCATCTATATACTGTATATACTCCTCATCTATATACTGTATATACCTCTCATCTATATACTGTATATACTCCTCATCTATATACTGTATATACCTCTCATCTATATACTGTATATACCTCTCATCTATATACTGTATATACCTCTCATCTATATACTGTATATACTCCTCATCTATATACTGTATATACCTCTCATCTATATACTGTATATACCTCTCATCTATATACTGTATATACCTCTCATCTATATACTGTATATACTCCTCATCTATATACTGTATATACTCCTCATCTATATACTGTATATACCCCTCATCTATATACTGTATATACTCCTCATCTATATACTGTATATACTCCTCATCTATATACTGTATATACCCCTCATCTATATACTGTATATACTCCTCATCTATATACTGTATATACCCCTCATCTATATACTGTATATACCTCTCATCTATATACTGTATATACCTCTCATCTATATACTGTATATACCTCTCATCTATATACTGTATATACTCCTCATCTATATACTGTATATACCTCTCATCTATATACTGTATATACCTCTATGCTATGGAGGGTTGCTATGGAGGGTTGTTATGGAGGGTTGCTATGGAGGGTTGTTATGGAGGGTTGCTATGGAGGGTTGCTATGGAGGGTTGCTATGGATGGGTTGCTATGGAGGGTTGCTATGGAGGGTTGCTATGGAGGGATGCTATGGATGGGTTGCTATGGAGGGTTGTTATGGACAGGTTGCTATGGAGGGTTGCTATGGAGGGTTGCTATGGAGGGTTGCTATGGAGGGTTGCTATGGATGGGTTGCTATGGAGGGTTGCTATGGAGGGTTGCTATGGAGGGATGTTATGGACAGGTTGTTATGGAGGGTTGTTATGGAGGGTTGCTATGGAGGGTTGCTATGGATGGGTTGCTATGGAGGGTTGTTATGGACAGGTTGCTATGGAGGGTTGCTATGGAGGGTTGTTATGGAGGGATGCTATGGAGGGTTGCTATGGAGGGTTGCTATGGATGGGTTGCTATGGAGGGTTGCTATGGAGGGTTGCTATGGATGGGTTGCTATGGAGGGTTGCTATGGAGGGTTGCTATGGAGGGATGTTATGGACAGGTTGTTATGGAGGGTTGTTATGGAGGGTTGCTATGGAGGGTTGCTATGGAGGGTTGCTATGGAGGGTTGCTATGGAGGGATGCTATGGATGGGTTGCTATGGAGGGTTGTTATGGACAGGTTGCTATGGACGGGTTGCTATGGATGGGTTGCTATGGAGGGTTGCTATGGAGGGTTGCTATGGAGGGATGTTATGGACAGGTTGTTATGGAGGGTTGTTATGGAGGGTTGCTATGGAGGGTTGCTATGGAGGGTTGCTATGGAGGGTTGCTATGGAGGGATGCTATGGATGGGTTGCTATGGAGGGTTGTTATGGACAGGTTGCTATGGATGGGTTGCTATGGAGGGTTGCTATGGAGGGTTGCTATGGATGGGTTGCTATGGAGGGTTGCTATGGAGGGTTGCTATGGAGGGATGTTATGGACAGGTTGCTATGGACGGGTTGCTATGGAGGGTTGTTATGGAGGGTTGCTATGGAGGGTTGCTATGGATGGGTTGCTATGGAGGGTTGTTATGGACAGGTTGCTATGGAGGGTTGCTATGGAGGGTTGCTATGGAGGGATGTTATGGACAGGTTGCTATGGACGGGTTGCTATGGAGGGTTGTTATGGACAGGTTGCTATGGATGGGTTGCTATGGAGGGTTGCTATGGAGGGTTGCTATGGATGGGTTGCTATGGAGGGTTGCTATGGAGGGTTGCTATGGAGGGATGTTATGGACAGGTTGCTATGGACGGGTTGCTATGGAGGGTTGTTATGGAGGGTTGCTATGGAGGGTTGCTATGGATGGGTTGCTATGGAGGGTTGTTATGGAGGGTTGCTATGGAGGGTTGCTATGGAGGGTTGCTATGGATGGGTTGCTATGGAGGGTTGCTATGGAGGGATGTTATGGACAGGTTGTTATGGAGGGTTGTTATGGAGGGTTGTTATGGAGGGTTGCTATGGAGGGTTGCTATGGATGGGTTGCTATGGAGGGTTGTTATGGACAGGTTGCTATGGAGGGTTGCTATGGAGGGTTGTTATGGAGGGATGTTATGGACAGGTTGCTATGGACGGGTTGCTATGGAGGGTTGTTATGGACAGGTTGCTATGGAGGGTTGTTATGGAGGGTTGCTATGGAGGGTTGCTATGGATGGGTTGCTATGGAGGGTTGTTATGGACAGGTTGCTATGGAGGGTTGCTATGGAGGGTTGTTATGGAGGGTTGCTATGGATGGGTTGCTATGGAGGGTTGTTATGGAGGGTTGCTATGGAGGGTTGCTATGGATGGGTTGCTATGGAGGGTTGTTATGGACAGGTTGCTATGGATGGGTTGCTATGGAGGGTTGCTATGGAGGGTTGTTATGGAGGGTTGCTATGGAGGGTTGTTATGGAGGGTTGCTATGGAGGGTTGCTATGGAGGGTTGCTATGGAGGGTTGCTATGGAGGGTTGCTATGGAGGGATGTTATGGACAGGTTGTTATGGAGGGTTGTTATGGAGGGTTGCTATGGAGGGTTGCTATGGATGGGTTGCTATGGAGGGTTGCTATGGAGGGTTGCTATGGAGGGATGTTATGGACAGGTTGCTATGGAGGGTTGCTATGGAGGGTTGTTATGGAGGGTTGCTATGGAGGGTTGCTATGGAGGGTTGCTATGGAGGGATGTTATGGACAGGTTGCTATGGACGGGTTGCTATGGAGGGTTGTTATGGACAGGTTGCTATGGAGGGTTGCTATGGAGGGTTGCTATGGAGGGTTGCTATGGAGGGTTGCTATGGATGGGTTGCTATGGAGGGTTGTTATGGAGGGTTGCTATGGAGGGTTGCTATGGAGGGTTGCTATGAATGGGTTGCTATGGAGGGTTGCTATGGAGGGTTGCTATGGAGGGATGCTATGGATGGGTTGCTATGGACAGGTTGCTATGGAGGGTTGCTATGGAGGGATGTTATGGACAGGTTGCTATGGAGGGTTGTTATGGAGGGTTGCTATGGAGGGTTGCTATGGATGGGTTGCTATGGAGGGTTGCTATGGATGGGTTGCTATGGAGGGTTGTTATGGACAGGTTGCTATGGAGGGTTGCTATGGAGGGTTGTTATGGAGGGTTGCTATGGATGGGTTGCTATGGAGGGTTGTTATGGACAGGTTGCTATGGATGGGTTGCTATGGAGGGTTGCTATGGAGGGTTGCTATGGAGGGATGTTATGGACAGGTTGCTATGGACGGGTTGCTATGGAGGGTTGCTATGGAGGGTTGCTATGGATGGGTTGCTATGGAGGGTTGTTATGGACAGGTTGCTATGGAGGGTTGCTATGGAGGGTTGCTATGGAGGGATGTTATGGACAGGTTGCTATGGACGGGTTGCTATGGAGGGTTGTTATGGACAGGTTGCTATGGAGGGTTGCTATGGAGGGTTGCTATGGATGGGTTGCTATGGAGGGTTGCTATGGAGGGTTGCTATGGAGGGTTGTTATGGAGGGTTGCTATGGAGGGTTGCTATGGATGGGTTGCTATGGAGGGTTGCTATGGAGGGTTGCTATGGAGGGATGCTATGGATGGGTTGCTATGGAGGGTTGTTATGGACAGGTTGCTATGGAGGGTTGCTATGGAGGGATGTTATGGACAGGTTGCTATGGAGGGTTGTTATGGAGGGTTGCTATGGAGGGTTGCTATGGATGGGTTGCTATGGAGGGTTGCTATGGATGGGTTGCTATGGAGGGTTGTTATGGACAGGTTGCTATGGAGGGTTGCTATGGAGGGTTGTTATGGAGGGTTGCTATGGATGGGTTGCTATGGAGGGTTGTTATGGACAGGTTGCTATGGATGGGTTGCTATGGAGGGTTGCTATGGAGGGTTGGTATGGATGGGTTGCTATGGAGGGTTGCTATGGAGGGTTGCTATGGAGGGATGTTATGGACAGGTTGCTATGGACGGGTTGCTATGGAGGGTTGCTATGGAGGGTTGCTATGGATGGGTTGCTATGGAGGGTTGTTATGGACAGGTTGCTATGGAGGGTTGCTATGGAGGGTTGCTATGGAGGGATGTTATGGACAGATTGCTATGGACGGGTTGCTATGGAGGGTTGTTATGGACAGGTTGCTATGGAGGGTTGCTATGGAGGGTTGCTATGGATGGGTTGCTATGGAGGGTTGCTATGGAGGGTTGCTATGGAGGGTTGTTATGGAGGGTTGCTATGGAGGGTTGCTATGGATGGGTTGCTATGGAGGGTTGCTATGGAGGGTTGCTATGGAGGGATGCTATGGATGGGTTGCTATGGAGGGTTGTTATGGACAGGTTGCTATGGAGGGTTGCTATGGAGGGATGTTATGGACAGGTTGCTATGGAGGGTTGTTATGGAGGGTTGCTATGGAGGGTTGCTATGGATGGGTTGCTATGGAGGGTTGCTATGGATGGGTTGCTATGGAGGGTTGTTATGGACAGGTTGCTATGGAGGGTTGCTATGGAGGGTTGTTATGGAGGGTTGCTATGGATGGGTTGCTATGGAGGGTTGTTATGGACAGGTTGCTATGGATGGGTTGCTATGGAGGGTTGCTATGGAGGGTTGCTATGGATGGGTTGCTATGGAGGGTTGCTATGGAGGGATGTTATGGACAGGTTGCTATGGACGGGTTGCTATGGAGGGTTGCTATGGAGGGTTGCTATGGATGGGTTGCTATGGAGGGTTGTTATGGACAGGTTGCTATGGAGGGTTGCTATGGAGGGTTGCTATGGAGGGATGTTATGGACAGGTTGCTATGGACGGGTTGCTATGGAGGGTTGTTATGGACAGGTTGCTATGGAGGGTTGCTATGGAGGGTTGCTATGGATGGGTTGCTATGGAGGGTTGCTATGGAGGGTTGCTATGGAGGGTTGTTATGGAGGGTTGCTATGGAGGGTTGCTATGGAGGGTTGCTATGGATGGGTTGCTATGGAGGGTTGCTATGGAGGGATGTTATGGACAGGTTGCTATGGACGGGTTGCTATGGAGGGTTGTTATGGAGGGTTGCTATGGAGGGTTGCTATGGATGGGTTGCTATGGAGGGTTGTTATGGACAGGTTGCTATGGAGGGTTGCTATGGAGGGTTGCTATGGAGGGTTGCTATGGAGGGATGTTATGGACAGGTTGCTATGGACGGGTTGCTATGGAGGGTTGTTATGGACAGGTTGCTATGGAGGGTTGCTATGGAGGGTTGCTATGGATGGGTTGCTATGGAGGGTTGCTATGGAGGGTTGCTATGGAGGGTTGTTATGGAGGGTTGCTATGGAGGGTTGCTATGGATGGGTTGCTATGGAGGGTTGCTATGGAGGGTTGCTATGGAGGGATGTTATGGACAGGTTGTTATGGAGGGTTGTTATGGAGGGTTGCTATGGAGGGTTGCTATGGATGGGTTGCTATGGAGGGTTGTTATGGACAGGTTGCTATGGAGGGTTGCTATGGAGGGTTGTTATGGAGGGTTGCTATGGACAGGTTGCTATGGAGGGTTGCTATGGAGGGTTGCTATGGATGGGTTGCTATGGAGGGTTGCTATGGAGGGTTGCTATGGAGGGTTGCTATGGAGGGTTGCTATGGAGGGATGTTATGGACAGGTTGTTATGGAGGGTTGTTATGGAGGGTTGCTATGGAGGGTTGCTATGGATGGGTTGCTATGGAGGGTTGCTATGGAGGGTTGCTATGGAGGGATGTTATGGACAGGTTGCTATGGAGGGTTGCTATGGAGGGTTGTTATGGAGGGTTGCTATGGAGGGTTGCTATGGAGGGTTGCTATGGAGGGATGTTATGGACAGGTTGCTATGGACGGGTTGCTATGGAGGGTTGTTATGGACAGGTTGCTATGGAGGGTTGCTATGGAGGGTTGCTATGGAGGGTTGCTATGGAGGGTTGCTATGGATGGGTTGCTATGGAGGGTTGTTATGGAGGGTTGCTATGGAGGGTTGCTATGGAGGGTTGCTATGGATGGGTTGCTATGGAGGGTTGCTATGGAGGGTTGCTATGGAGGGATGCTATGGATGGGTTGCTATGGAGGGTTGTTATGGACAGGTTGCTATGGAGGGTTGCTATGGAGGGATGCTATGGATGGGTTGCTATGGAGGGTTGTTATGGACAGGTTGCTATGGAGGGTTGCTATGGAGGGATGTTATGGACAGGTTGCTATGGAGGGTTGTTATGGAGGGTTGCTATGGAGGGTTGCTATGGATGGGTTGCTATGGAGGGTTGCTATGGATGGGTTGCTATGGAGGGTTGCTATGGAGGGATGTTATGGACAGGTTGTTATGGAGGGTTGTTATGGAGGGTTGCTATGGAGGGTTGCTATGGATGGGTTGCTATGGATGGGTTGCTATGGAGGGTTGCTATGGATGGGTTGCTATGGAGGGTTGCTATGGAGGGTTGCTATGGAGGGATGTTATGGACAGGTTGCTATGGAGGGTTGCTATGGAGGGTTGTTATGGAGGGTTGCTATGTAGGGTTGCTATGGAGGGTTGCTATGGAGGGATGTTATGGACAGGTTGCTATGGACGGGTTGCTATGGAGGGTTGTTATGGACAGGTTGCTATGGAGGGTTGCTATGGAGGGTTGCTATGGAGGGTTGCTATGGAGGGTTGCTATGGATGGGTTGCTATGGAGGGTTGTTATGGAGGGTTGCTATGGAGGGTTGCTATGGAGGGTTGCTATGGATGGGTTGCTATGGAGGGTTGCTATGGAGGGTTGCTATGGAGGGATGCTATGGATGGGTTGCTATGGAGGGTTGTTATGGACAGGTTGCTATGGAGGGTTGCTATGGAGGGATGTTATGGACAGGTTGCTATGGAGGGTTGTTATGGAGGGTTGCTATGGAGGGTTGCTATGGATGGGTTGCTATGGAGGGTTGCTATGGATGGGTTGCTATGGAGGGTTGTTATGGACAGGTTGCTATGGAGGGTTGCTATGGAGGGTTGTTATGGAGGGTTGCTATGGATGGGTTGCTATGGAGGGTTGTTATGGACAGGTTGCTATGGATGGGTTGCTATGGAGGGTTGCTATGGAGGGTTGCTATGGAGGGATGTTATGGACAGGTTGCTATGGACGGGTTGCTATGGAGGGTTGCTATGGAGGGTTGCTATGGATGGGTTGCTATGGAGGGTTGTTATGGACAGGTTGCTATGGAGGGTTGCTATGGAGGGTTGCTATGGAGGGATGTTATGGACAGGTTGCTATGGACGGGTTGCTATGGAGGGTTGTTATGGACAGGTTGCTATGGAGGGTTGCTATGGAGGGTTGCTATGGATGGGTTGCTATGGAGGGTTGCTATGGAGGGTTGCTATGGAGGGTTGTTATGGAGGGTTGCTATGGAGGGTTGCTATGGATGGGTTGCTATGGAGGGTTGCTATGGAGGGTTGCTATGGAGGGATGCTATGGATGGGTTGCTATGGAGGGTTGTTATGGACAGGTTGCTATGGAGGGTTGCTATGGAGGGATGTTATGGACAGGTTGCTATGGAGGGTTGTTATGGAGGGTTGCTATGGAGGGTTGCTATGGATGGGTTGCTATGGAGGGTTGCTATGGATGGGTTGCTATGGAGGGTTGTTATGGACAGGTTGCTATGGAGGGTTGCTATGGAGGGTTGTTATGGAGGGTTGCTATGGATGGGTTGCTATGGAGGGTTGTTATGGACAGGTTGCTATGGATGGGTTGCTATGGAGGGTTGCTATGGAGGGTTGCTATGGATGGGTTGCTATGGAGGGTTGCTATGGAGGGTTGCTATGGAGGGATGTTATGGACAGGTTGCTATGGACGGGTTGCTATGGAGGGTTGCTATGGAGGGTTGCTATGGATGGGTTGCTATGGAGGGTTGTTATGGACAGGTTGCTATGGAGGGTTGCTATGGAGGGTTGCTATGGAGGGATGTTATGGACAGGTTGCTATGGACGGGTTGCTATGGAGGGTTGTTATGGACAGGTTGCTATGGAGGGTTGCTATGGAGGGTTGCTATGGATGGGTTGCTATGGAGGGTTGCTATGGAGGGTTGCTATGGAGGGTTGTTATGGAGGGTTGCTATGGAGGGTTGCTATGGATGGGTTGCTATGGAGGGTTGCTATGGAGGGTTGCTATGGAGGGATGCTATGGATGGGTTGCTATGGAGGGTTGTTATGGACAGGTTGCTATGGAGGGTTGCTATGGAGGGATGTTATGGACAGGTTGCTATGGAGGGTTGTTATGGAGGGTTGCTATGGAGGGTTGCTATGGATGGGTTGCTATGGAGGGTTGCTATGGATGGGTTGCTATGGAGGGTTGTTATGGACAGGTTGCTATGGAGGGTTGCTATGGAGGGTTGTTATGGAGGGTTGCTATGGATGGGTTGCTATGGAGGGTTGTTATGGACAGGTTGCTATGGATGGGTTGCTATGGAGGGTTGCTATGGAGGGTTGCTATGGATGGGTTGCTATGGAGGGTTGCTATGGAGGGTTGCTATGGAGGGATGTTATGGACAGGTTGCTATGGACGGGTTGCTATGGAGGGTTGCTATGGAGGGTTGCTATGGATGGGTTGCTATGGAGGGTTGTTATGGACAGGTTGCTATGGAGGGTTGCTATGGAGGGTTGCTATGGAGGGATGTTATGGACAGGTTGCTATGGACGGGTTGCTATGGAGGGTTGTTATGGACAGGTTGCTATGGAGGGTTGCTATGGAGGGTTGCTATGGATGGGTTGCTATGGAGGGTTGCTATGGAGGGTTGCTATGGAGGGTTGTTATGGAGGGTTGCTATGGAGGGTTGCTATGGAGGGTTGCTATGGATGGGTTGCTATGGAGGGTTGCTATGGAGGGATGCTATGGATGGGTTGCTATGGAGGGTTGTTATGGACAGGTTGCTATGGAGGGTTGCTATGGAGGGATGTTATGGACAGGTTGCTATGGAGGGTTGTTATGGAGGGTTGCTATGGAGGGTTGCTATGGATGGGTTGCTATGGAGGGTTGCTATGGATGGGTTGCTATGGAGGGTTGTTATGGACAGGTTGCTATGGAGGGTTGCTATGGAGGGTTGTTATGGAGGGTTGCTATGGATGGGTTGCTATGGAGGGTTGTTATGGACAGGTTGCTATGGATGGGTTGCTATGGAGGGTTGCTATGGAGGGTTGCTATGGATGGGTTGCTATGGAGGGTTGCTATGGAGGGTTGCTATGGAGGGATGTTATGGACAGGTTGCTATGGACGGGTTGCTATGGAGGGTTGCTATGGAGGGTTGCTATGGATGGGTTGCTATGGAGGGTTGTTATGGACAGGTTGCTATGGAGGGTTGCTATGGAGGGTTGCTATGGAGGGATGTTATGGACAGGTTGCTATGGACGGGTTGCTATGGAGGGTTGTTATGGACAGGTTGCTATGGAGGGTTGCTATGGAGGGTTGCTATGGATGGGTTGCTATGGAGGGTTGCTATGGAGGGTTGCTATGGAGGGTTGTTATGGAGGGTTGCTATGGAGGGTTGCTATGGAGGGTTGCTATGGATGGGTTGCTATGGAGGGTTGCTATGGAGGGTTGCTATGGACTTAGATTTTGTGGGGATAACTGAGACTTGGTTTGACAGCTCTCATGACTGGATGGCGACCATTCAGGGGTATTCCCTTTATCTCAGAGATAGAGAGGGTAAAAAAGGGGGAGGGGTATGTCTGTATATTAAGAACAGTATACAGGTAAATATGAGGGATGATATTAATAATGGAGCTATGGATGAGGCAGAATCCCTATGGGTAGAGCTACAAAGAGAAGGCACGGTGGGGAAGGTAATATTGGGCGTATGCTATAGGCCCCCCAACCAGAGGGAGGAGGGTGAGGCGGACCTCATGTTACAGATAGGATTGGCAGCAAGGATGGGAAATGTCATTATAATGGGGGACTTTAATTATCCTGATATAGACTGGGCAGAAGGAACCGCGCACTCAGCCAAGGCTCGGCAGTTCCTAAATGTTTTGCAGGACAATTTCATGGGACAGATGGTGAATGCACCGACAAGAAACAATGCGGTACTTGACCTACTGATTACCAACAATA
Source organism: Pelophylax lessonae (assembly GCF_965119305.1). Taxonomy (NCBI): domain Eukaryota; kingdom Metazoa; phylum Chordata; class Amphibia; order Anura; family Ranidae; genus Pelophylax; species Pelophylax lessonae. The sequence goes on along the minus strand of NC_138768.1, from coordinate 895,929,521 downwards.
CAGACCTGATCACGGATATAGAAATACGGGACAACTTAGGAAACCGTGACCATAGGTCAATAAGTTTCAGTATTAATTACAGTAATAGGAAACACAAGGGTAATATAAGGACACTGAATTTCAAAAGAGCCAATTTCCCAAAACTGCGCTCACTGCTAGAAAATATCAAATGGGATAGAACCCTGGGAACAAAGAACACGGAGGAAAAATGGGAGTGCTTCAAGAGCATACTAAACAAAGGGATTGGCCAGTGCATTCCAAAGGGAAATAAATTTAAAAGGGAAATAAAGGGAAATAAATTTAAAAGAGCAAAATTAAACCCTGGGTGGCTAAACTCCAACATAAAAATGTATATTAGGCCTTCAAAAAATACAAGACTGAGGGGTCATTGGCAGCATTTAAGTATTACAAAGAGTGTAATAAGAAATGTAAAGACGAAATCAGGGCGGCTAAAATAGAACACGAGAGACATATAGCGGAGGAGAGTAAAAAGAACCCCAAGAAGTTCTTTAAGTATATAAACAGTAAGAAAGCAAGGCCAGAACACATTGGCCCCGTAAAAGATGATAAAGGAAATATGGCCACTGAGGACAGAGAAAAGGCGGAAGTGTTAAATCATTTCTTCTCTTCAGTCTTCACAAAAGAATTGGGGGGCTACACAAACCCAGCTTGTAAGGCCGAACTAAATAATACACCTCAGGAAGTGCCGCCATGGCTAACAGAGGATAGACTTAGAGCTAAACTAGAGAAACTTAACATAAATAAATCCCCGGGACCGGATGGCTTGCACCCGAGGGTTCTTAAAGAGCTCAGCCAGGTGATTGCCAGACCATTATTCTTGATCTTTAAGGATAGTTTACAGACGGGTATGGTGCCAGCTGATTGGAAAAAAGCCAACATGGTACCAATATTTAAGAAGGGGCTGAGATATATCCCGGGTAACTATAGGCCGGTCAGCCTAACATCTGTAGTCTGCAAAATTTTGGAGGGGATGTTAAGGGACCACATACAAGACTTTAGTAATGAAACTGGTATTATAAGTAGTAATCAGCATGGATTCATGAAAAATCGTTCGTGCCAAACCAATCTATTAACCTTCTACGATGAAGTGATCTGCCACCTAGATAAAGGTAAGCCTGTGGATGTGGTGTATCTGGATAAAGGAAGGCCTGTGGATGTGGTGTATCTGGATAAAGGAAGGCCTGTGGATGTGGTGTATCTGGATAAAGGAAGGCCTGTGGATGGGGTGTATCTGGATAAAGGAAGGCCTGTGGATGTGGTGTATCTGGATAAAGGAAGGTCTGTGGATGTGGTGTATCTGGATAAAGGAAGGTCTGTGGATGTGGTGTATCTGGATAAAGGAAGGTCTGTGGATGTGGTGTATCTGGATAAAGGAAGGCCTGTGGATGTGGTGTATCTGGACTTTGCAAAGGCCTTTGACACCGTTCCCCACAAACGCTTACTGTACAAACTAAGGAAGGTAGGTATGGACCATAAGGTGAGTACCTGGGTTGAGAACTGGCTCCAGGGGAGAGTACAGAGGGTGATGATTAATGGGGAGTACTCGGATTGGGCGGGTGTGGAAAGTGGGGTCCCCCAAGGTTCTGTCCTGGGACCAATCCTGTTTAATTTATTCATAAATGATCTAGAGGAGAGGATATCTAGTACAATCTCAGTATTTGCAGATGATACTAAACTAAGCATGCCAATATCTTCTATGCAGGATGTGGAAATCTTGCAAGCGGACCTGAACAAAATAACGGGGTGGGCAACTACATGGCAGATGAGATTTAATGTTGAAAAATGTAAAGTAATGCACCTGGGTGCCAGAAACCAGAAAGCAAGCTACTCACTAGGGGGGGAACCTCTGGGTGAGTCTAGGATGGAAAAGGACCTGGGGGTACTGGTAGACCACAGGCTTGGCAGTGGCATGCAATGCCAAGCCGCCGCAAGCAAAGCCAACAGAATACTGGGATGTATAAAAAAGGGAATTCACTCCAGAAATAAAGAGATTATTCTCCCACTCTACAAGACTCTGGTCCGGCCACATCTGGAGTATGCTGTCCAGTTCTGGGCACCGGTCCTCAGGAAGGATGTGCTGGAACTGGAGAAAGTCCAGAGAAGGGCAACAAAAATAATTAGGGGAATGGAGGACATCAGCTATGAGGAAAGACTGCAAACACTGAACCTATTCTCTCTGGAGAAGAGACGATTGAGGGGGGATATGATATCAATGTACAAATACTGTACTGGTGACCTGAGCATAAGGAACAAACTATTCAGAGAAAGGAGATACAATAAGACACGTGGCCACTCACTAAAACTAGAGGAAAGGCGGTTTAACCTTAAAGTGCGTAAGGGGTTCTTCACTGTAAGAGCAGTAAGGATGTGGAATTCTCTTCCACAGGCAGTCGTATCAGCGGGGAGCATCGATAGTTTCAAGAAACTAGTAGATGGACACCTTAAAGACCACAACATACAGGGGTATACAATGTACAACATACAGGGGGTATACAATGTACAACATACAGGGGTATACAATGTACAACATACAGGGGGTATACAATGTACAACATACAGGGGTATACAATGTACAACATACAGGGGTATACAATGTACAACATACAGGGGTATACAATGTACAACATACAGGGGGTATACAATGTACAACATACAGGGGTATACAATGTACAACATACAGGGGTATACAATGTACAACATACAGGGGTATACAATGTACAACATACAGGGGGTATACAATGTACAACATACAGGGGTATACAATGTACGATTAAAAGCAAACATACACACGCATTCATAGGTTGAACTGGATGGACTGATGTCTTTTTTCAACCTTACTAACTATGTAACTATGTAACTATGTAACTATTGTATATACTCCTCATCTGTATACTGTATATACTCCTCATCTATATACTGTATATACCTCTCATCTATATACTGTATATACCTCTCATCTATATACTGTATATACTCCTCATCTATATACCAACCCATCTATATACTGTATATACCTCTCATCTATATATGACCCATGTATATACTGTATATACTCCTCATCTATATACCGACTGTAGCAGAAGGGACACTGAGAGTGTGGTTTGTGTGGAGAGAGTGAGAACTCTTTCACTTGGGACTATCATATTTCTGAGCAGTGTCCCTCAGGAGATGGGTGGGGATGTATTGCAGATGGCTAGAAAATGGTAGAAGTGTTTCATAGACCCATGCCAGTGGGGTGGGGTCTGTTATTGTGAATACCTGCATTCCATTGTCCTATTGTTCCTGTCTGCCCTGTAAGCTATTATGGGATGTGAATGTGTGTGGAATGGCTCGAAGAGGGAGGGGTTTTGGCAGAGTGTAGATCCCTTGTGTTTTCAATAAACAAGGCATTCCAGTTTGACTCCCAGAACTGTGTGTCATCCAGTTACTGGGGGGGGGGGGGGGATTTTGCCTTGGATATTTTAGTACTTCCTCAGCTTCAAGGATTATACAGTGGAGATACCTAGGCTGGGTATTGGAGCTCCGCTACATTTGGTGGCAAGCGGTGGGATACAAGCCTTGCAGCAAGAGGAAGCAGTTTCTACAAATTTGGTTATACGAATGGAAGTGTGAATGGAGACGAACTATGCTGGATTAAAAAGAGCCACGTTAAAGGATTTTCTGGAAGCGAGAGGGAAGATAGCCAGCAATAAAACCAAAAGAATTTGACAAAGAAGTGAAACGCAGGCTAGCGTTTTATGGAGAAAACCCCTCAATAGAGCTGGTACAGGCAACGTTAGCCCAAGTGGATGCCTTTATCACGGCAAAAGAGGACCGGGAGAACCAACTCCGGCTGGCAGAGCAGCGTGCCTTGGAGAGAGACGGCCAACTACATCACAGGCACCAGAGTCAAGAATAAAGGTACCACATGATGCCTTTAAAAAGTTTGTGGAAGCAGAGGAAGAGATTGATGGCTTCCTGCAAGATTTTGAAAGGCAATGCAGGTTATACCAAGTACCACTAACAGACTGGGTACGGATCCTAGCTGGTAAACTGTCAGGCCGTGCAGCAGAAGCCTACAGAGCCGTGCCAGAAGAGGAAATCTCAAGCTATAGCCGGGTAAAGGAAGTGATTTTGGCAAGATATGCCATCACCCCAGAAGCGTGCAGGAGACGCTTCAGGGAAACCAAGAAACAGGAGAAGGACTCCCACACTGAATGGGCTTGCCATATGCAGAGGGCAGCCCAAGCCTGGCTACAAGCCAGTCAGGCAACCACAGCAGAAGCAATCACCCAGCTGATTTTGCTGGAACAATTCTATAATGAACTAAACCCAGGGGTACAGGAGTGGGTAAGGGACCGCAAACCTACCACTCTCCCTGAAGCGGGCCAGGCAGGCCGATGAATATCAGGATGCCCGCAGGCAATCACAGATTAGCTTCAGACCAAACCCCAGACTGCTGAACAATAACCCAGGGTCACCAGCACCACAAAGATCAGGACTAATCCCTAACCCCCCAGCAAAGCGGTACCACGAGCACAATGGAGTGCAGTGCCATTTGTGCAAGAAATTTGGGCACTATCAGAGAGACTGCACCCAGAACCGGAACCACGCTTCATGGTTTCGAACAGGACCCCCACTACCACAGAGGGGGCTAAACTCCTCCAAACACCAGACACCCAGATACACGTCCCGCAGTGGGGTACAGTGCCACAGGTGCAAGCAGTTTGGGCACTATCGACGAGACTGTACCCAGAGCAGGAACCAAGCTTCATGGATCTGACCAGGGTCACCCCCTTCAGCACGGACAACGGTCCCGTACTATCCCGCAGAGGTTTCCCCAGTCGTACCCAGGTTCAAACCCACCGAGGAGCAATTGGGTACCCTTCATGAAGCTGACCCGGTGCAAGCCGCTACGGAGAACCAACAGCACCTTCTACAATCGGTCCAGTTAAATGGAATGCCCGCTCAAGGTCTCCGAGACACGGGAGCCACTCTCACCTTGGTCAAGCGACACCTGGTCCCAGATGCCGCCCAAACCGGAGGCTCAGCAGTGGTACGGATGGCAGGGGGAGCAGTACACCGACTACCCACTGCGAGGGTCCACTTGAATTGGGGTGCCAGGTCAGGTCTGATTGATGTGGGGTTGATACGGGAGCTCCGCACCGACCTATTACTGGGGAACGATCTAGGCCAGTTGCCCTCAGCGATCCTGCCAGTCCAGATCCCCGGCCAATATCCCGGAGACCTAATGGCCTTCTGAGGTCCAGACGCTTCAATGTTTGGATTAAGAACAGTATTGAGCCAGGTTAGAGAAGATGGCAGAGAACAACCCGTAACCTACTTGATCAGAGAGCTTCTCCCAGGGAATTGAGCTTCAGCCCTAAAGGAGAATGACAGGACCTCTTTCTTAGTTGCTGGCAACCATTTTCTAATGCTTGACCTGTGTCACACCATTTTAAATGTAGCCTTGACTTATAATGACTTAATTCAGCCTAAGGTTACTTTAAGTCTTTAGTTAAACACGAACAATGACCTAAGAAAATCTTCCGATATGTTTTTTCAGTGTTTTCACACCTTAGCTAAAGATACATTCTTTATCGCACATTAACTTCCTCTTTAGTTATACTAAGTCTTAGGGTCTAGACAAGGCATATTTTGCAATTTCTAACGAACATTCTGTATTAACCCATTGTTAAACTTTTGTGAGACATGACTCTTCCTGAGAGCACTCATTCCCCCCTCCCAACTGTATTTCCTGTTCAATACTGTGTATAATAGTTACCCCGCTTTGCAAATAAAACTAGAATGTTTTAGACTGATCACTGGTTGCACGTGTTTTCTTTAGCAGGATAGAACATTCTCCAGAGCTCTGCCTTATTTGCATAGAACAGACTAGACGTTGCTATTAAGTCAGGGACTTAACTTTTGAGTATACATTTAAGGTATCTAGGGTGAATATAAAGAGAAATCACCAACAGATTGGGGGCTACGTCTGGGACGGAGAGAGAGCGGCCATCACGGGTCCAAGGATTCACCGGTCTGGGTAAGGAGATATTTTATTTTATCTGTTTGCCTGTCCGGTGGGACTTGGCCGTTTGGCCCTGGTTCCGTTCTTTGAGCCATAGACACCAAACGCTCAGGGAGCGTGTTGGATAGTAGAGCAGCTCTGGGAGACGCTCTGGATTTTTACATATATATATCTTTAGAGAAGCTTCAGGGAAGCTTGCATACTAATATATATATAAGGAGGCTTCAGGGAAGGCAGAATAATATTTTTCAGGGAAAGATATTATATGTTAGGTTGTTGAACCTGAATACGTTCCGGGAACGTATCGAGACAGTGTCTCTGGGAGACACAGGATTTGTCATTTATAAGGAAAGACAATATCCGGGGCTTCTGGGAAGCCCAGGGGATTTTTTCCTCGGGAAGAATCCCGTTCCTCTGGGAGGGACAAATAAAACGTCTCTGGGAGGCGTTGAAGCTGTCTTCAACAAAGACAGTTTTTTTCTTTGGGTTTCAGGGAAGCCCAGGGGGTTTTAGGAAAACCCCGTTCCTTTAGTGAATAATAAATAGATGTCAGTCTGTTCTGTGTAGAAAACAAATACTTTCCTTTTCTTGCTTCTATCTTTCTATCGCATAGAAACTGTAAGATTTAGAGTATAAGATAATTTGTTTATTTGATCTAAAAAGCTTATTTAGTAAGTAGATAAGTTCGTTCATCACGTGATTATTTTGTTATTTCATTTGAAAATATTGTCATATTGTATTGGAGTATTATATTGCTGGTTTGACATATATGGAAACTGTGTCTATAATTATATATGACTTGTAAAAATTGCGCCTGCTGACTGTTAATATAACACTGATAGCGACAGTTTCATTATTACTGTAAAAATTGACTGACCGATCGTAGGTTATCAGACAAATCAAGATAAATGTTTATTATGTGTATGGTTTGTTTGTCTATAATGGTGGGAAAGCCTTCTTGATAGCCACTATACCTGGGAGTATAAGGTGTAATATACATACACCAAATGGCTTTTCAGGAGGGTTTTTAACCATAAAGAGGGTCTAAGGACCCAGATACATTTAAGTGATTTTGTGAATGTGTAAATCTTAGAGACATGTTTTGTTTATGGTTTTGTGAAATTATACTGAAGGTTTAGGTCTGATGCTGGCCATACATGATACAATTTTCTTACAATTTTCAGTACAGTTTTTCTTGAAATTTAACTTCAGCTATGTAGTACAAACGTCTGCCTAATTGGATACAAATGAATGTGTTTAATTTTGACCTCTTATGTGGTTTGTGGTGGATCTAACAGAAAATTGTACGATAAAGAGTTGTCCGGACATGTATGGCCAGCCTTAGAGATATTAGGATACAAGTAAATCTTTTAGTAAATGTTTAATTGAGTTGATAAAAGTACATGGAAAAAGCAGGGAGAATTGGTTTATTTATGCCCCGTATTAGTACAATTTAAAAAAAAAAAAAAAACTACGTAGAGCTATTAGAAGTGAAAGTGAAAGTCTTTAAATACGTAGATATAGACCACAGCGATTGCCTATAGACAGAAGACGGGTGAGAATTTGGCGTTTTTGGGCTGTGAAGAGTCATTGCTGAGTAGCACAGTCTTAGAATTCAAACATTTGCCGTTAATTTAAAGTCACAGTACATGTTAATTGTAAAACAGCAAGTTTCTGATTGGGCTACTAAAACTTTGTAAGGTTTTCAAAAAAGCCATAACAGAGAGCGATGTGGCTGGCTCTTTTGATCTGTCTAAAGAAAAGCAGCCTGTCAGGGCGCATTTCCAAGGACCTTATCAGAAGAGGCAAATCAAAGAGTAGGACATAGGTCCCCCTATAATAATAATATTACCTTACAAATGCCCCTGACCACACCTGCACCCCACGGTTTCATTCTCCAAGGCAGGTGTAGTTTTCTTCGTATGTCAGACGAGCAGAAAATGTTTATGTGTCAGATACATTTAAAACTACTACATTTCCTTACACGAGGGGAAAAGAGGGGGGGTCACTTCTGCAAATGCACTTCTGCATTAGTTCCCTAATTCAGAACAGTCGTAGAACAAACGATCTCAGCATTCCCATACATATGCAATTATTTTTATAGAATTTTTTAGAAGTTTTGCCATTTATACATTTGTGCCCATCTTGTATGAGCGTAGTAATAATGAATAAAAACACTATTTTACTAGGAAAAAATATAAATTGCCGTTGTCGGCAGGATATTTTGAAGTTATTTTTTATAGAATTATAGATAATGAAAAATTATATTTGGCAAATGATCCCCTATGTGAAGGGGAGCCTTCCTGCAAAATTTTGAAAATTGGCTACTTGCCAAGAAAGCGTTAACATGTCATATCTTTATTCCTGTTATAATTATGGAATTTATTTTTGGACAGAAAGAGTTACCGCAATTAGTGTGACCATTGGACCCTGTTGGCACAGAGCCAAAAGTTTCAAATCAGATTAACTTTTTATCTGATTATAGTTTTTAAATGATATTTTATGTGTATCCTCTATTAAAAGAGGGGAACCTCTGGCCAGATTTTTGTTAGAATCTGAGAAAAAAAAAAAAGTTTTTTGGAAAATTGGCACTAAGCCAAAAAGTTTTTAGTTCTTTATCTGATCATAGCATGCAAGTGGTATCTGATGTGCCATCTCTACTGACAACCATACCATCCGATGCTACCCACTGTACAGTGATTGGTTTAAGTAGTGTGTTTTTTTTCAAGCGTCCTATTGGACGAGGAGACACAGACATCTTTGTTTCTTATTTTTCAGTCCAGGTAACTTACCTGGTGTAGAAATGCCTTAGGGCCAAGCAGACAATTCAATTGTCCGCTCTATAGTTCTCCAGACCATGCAAGAGGGGATGGACACCTGCTCATGGGTCAGTCCCGCTACAATATGTATATGACATATGTAGTCACTCTGTGGAGGCCAGTCAGAGCGAGTGAGTTTATTGAAGAAATGTACATGTATGTGGACACAAAGTGTCACAGGAATTATGACAGTAGTGTCAGGAAAGTGTTGTTTACCTTGGTTTTGTTCTCACAGGTGATAGTAGAGTCAGTCATATAAGAAGTGGGTCTTGCCAGCCCACAGTGGGTCTTGCCCGCCCACAGGATCATTGCTTGTTATGGATCCGGACTGCTCCTATCTATAATAACGTTTTGAGACAAATCACAGGTCCAGAAATATCACAAGAAATGTTAAATGCGTTTATATATCTGAAAAATGCTATGGTTGTAGCGCCTGCACTGGGCCTCCCAAATCATGGAAAAATGTTTTGTGTTTATGCAAGGGACAATTGTAAGACCATGACAGGTGTACTTGCCCAGGAGTATGGTGGTAATCTTTGCCCTATAGTTTTTGTCCAAAGATGGTCGCAGTCCAGGCCTAAAGGCATGCCTGAAGTGACTCTGAACATAGCACATAGCATCTTGTGAGATGGTAATAGGGATGGCCACATCATTTACCCTAGGTAGGCCCCAGTTTTAAATGGGCTACTGGTATTAAAGGGTGTGTTACACCACAACATGATATATAGGCAGCCATAGAGGGAGCAGAGGATGTTTTAGTTAATTAGTTAATTTCCTGCTCCAAGCCAAAAGATCACACATTATTGAAGCTACAAACGCATACTACAGAACAGGTTTTAGGGTAATGTTTTAGAAAAAGTTGAGAGTAGCCTTTTTCTAAAAGAGGGGAGCTCTTGTGTGTATCCTCGCAGCTAGCGCCCCACTGTTTATTGCCTATTATTATGGAATAGGACACAGGGGGTGGGAAAGAACATATGAAGTATTACTGACAGTTTAGTGCAAGCATATGTTGCTAGGTGCATCACCTGTATTAGGAACAAACAATCCAAACATGAGCATCTCCAATACCCATCAAACCCATTCACACATCTACAAATAGATTTCACATATAGGCCCAAAGCAGGGAAGAAATAAGAGTTCTTTTTAGTCAAATAGTGGACGTGTTCAGCAGATGAGTGGAAGCTTTTAGGACCACAAAAAGGGAGATGCCCACACGGTGGCATGCATTCTCAATCAGGAGATTATTCCTGGATGGGGGTGCCTGCTATGAATTAGTCCTAATAATGCTCCAGCTTTCATCACAAAATCCTTCTTATCAAAAATATGCCAGGAACTAGTTAAAGAGTAATTGAAATTTCGAATCAAGTGGAACGGAACGAAAAGTTGCTCGCACCTTTTCTTTTCTTTTTACAGGAAAATACCCATCCCTTCAGAGAAGGAGACGTAGTGGTGATGAAGCTGCTGCCCAAAGGAAAGAAACAAAAGGATTTTGCCTACGGCCCAGAGACCACTGTGGTAGCAGTTACCAGGACCGCTGTCTTGACCAAACACAGCCCTACTTGGATCCATGCCACTAGAGTGAAGTTGGTGCAGACAGGACCTGAGCCAGAGGATCCAGAAGCAAGCAAGAAGGTACTAACGGGGGCAGACCGCCCTGACCTTGAACAGGAGGATCCAGAAGCAAGAGAGGTACTAACGGGGGCAGATTGCCCTGACCTTGAACAGGAGAGTCAAGAAAAGGGGGTACTGACAGGGGCAGACCGCCCAGACCCTGTAGAAAATTACTTTTCCAGTTGCACCGGACTCAGGCAAACTGTGGCTGCTGATAATCCTGATTCCATTTTCAGTGTTTTCCCTTGTATGGACTGTTACTAACTGCATCTATCACCCAGAAGATTTGGGTGTCATGAGAAGTATATGCGGACCATACCCTGCATATGAGACACATAACAGAACAAAGAGAGAATTGAGTATTGAGAATGATGTAGATGAGAATCCACCCACTTTTCATAGTGAAATGTTATTAACAAAATTTAAATATGCTTATGCTAGGAAGTCCGGTTTTGAGAAATGTTGGATATGTAGCAAACTCCATCCAGAAACAGCCCGCATCCCTCTTATTGCTGTCCCTTTGAATATTACCCAGTTTCTTAAAGAGACCTCTGCTACTTTAACTAATGTGTCAAGTAATAATAATATCACCTTCCCAGTAGATGGTAGAAGCCATTTCCCAGACTGGTGTTTCAGCCTGGGAAATAACACACGTGTTAACCCTTCTATTTGCAAAAAGTAAATTCTTAATATTACTTCCTGCCAAGTCCCATTAGGAGAATCATGTTCCCTGTTTGATATATCAAGTCCTAGTTTAAATAAGACCATAATGAGTAATTACCAGAATTTCTCTAGAGACATACAAAAAGTACTGGACCACCTTGTGACCGCAGTACAGAATAGACGCCTACAAGAATATATTTCCCAAAGACCGTTTTCACTGGGAAAGAGTATATATGTATGTTGTGGGAAGGAATGTTACCCCTGGATCCCCCTCCATGTCTCAGGATGGTGCTATTTAGCTTCAGTGGTCCCAATTATGGGAGTTGTGGATAATGACAACAATGGGCACGTGCTTGAAGCAGGTGCACATCCAAGATATCCCTTAAGACTTATAGAATCAAGCGAGATCTGTTCAACAAGGGACATCTGGCTTGGGCCTGGTTTGATATGATGACATAATTGCCCAACACAGAAAGGAGGTCAATAAGTTGCAAGAAGAGGCCCATAACATTGCTAAAAGCTGGGATCCCTTTGTAGGTATGGGAGGTTTTGGTTTTGGAGGAGTGTTTTCCTGGTTAAAAGACATTGCTATGATGATTGTGATGATTTTACTTTTTCTATTATTTTTATATGCATGCTTTAAGCTTATTATGTGCCTAATTGCTAAAACCACAAAGAACCCAGACTCACCTAGTAGAGGGGGATCTTATGTAAGTTTGTACTTTAACAGAGATGCTGAAAATGTTGACACAGTTCTAACAGCTAGACAAGGTGTTCTGATCCAACAAACCCAAACCCCTTTTGATTACCAGGAATATGTAAAGTTTTATAAAGCTAAGAAAGCTAAGTCTACCATTTAGGTGGGCAGGTTTAGGTCCTTATTTGATTATACTAAGGAAACAAAGGACATTGTCGCCTAACCTGCTATTCCTTCCCAGAGAGGCCTGGTGTCCTCTGATGACACCGTGTAAATGATAAGGAGAAAAATCATGCATGTGAAATTATGATTTTCTAGAGGGGATTGAAGGAGAATGACAGGACCTCTTTCTTAGTTGCTGGCAACCATTTTCTAATGCTTGACCTGTGTCACACCATTTTAAATGTAGCCTTGACTTATAATGACTTAATTCAGCCTAAGGTTACTTTAAGTCTTTAGTTAACACGAACAATGACCTAAGTAAATCTTCCGATATGTTTTTTTCAGTGTTTTCACACCTTAGCTAAAGATACATTCTTTATCGCACATTAACTTCCTCTTTAGTTATACTAAGTCTTAGGGTCTAGACAAGGCATATTTTGCAATTTCTAACGAACATTCTGTATTAACCCATTGTTAAACTTTTGTGAGACATGACTCTTCCTGAGAGCACTCATTCCCCCCTCCCAACTGTATTTCCTGTTCAATACTGTGTATAATAGTTACCCCGCTTTGCAAATAAAACTAGAATGTTTTAGACTGATCACTGGTTGCACGTGTTTTCTTTAGCAGGATAGAACATTCTCCAGAGCTCTGCCTTATTTGCATAGAACAGACTAGACGTTGCTATTAAGTCAGGGACTTAACTTTTGAGTATACATTTAAGGTATCTAGGGTGAATATAAAGAGAAATCACCAACAAGCCCTACTTGTTCGGACAGCAGTTCACCCTACTCACGGATCACAACCTGTTGGTATAGCTAAACCGAGTGGCAGGGGACAATGGCCGGTTGTTGTGCTGGAGAATTGTGCTACAATCGTATGACTTTACTATTCACTACCGCCCCGGAAAACAGAACGATGCCGACGGGTTACCGTGATAAACTGAACTGGAAAAATGATCTGTGAGTACTCCCCGGACATCCCCAAGCCGATCCGTTATGGATCAGACTGTGTATGCCGGCTTGTGGTTAAGGGGGAGCAGTGTAGCGGGACCATAATATTTCTGAACAGTGTCCCTCAGGAGATGTGTGGGGATGTATTGCAGATGGCTAGAAAATGGTAGAAGTGTTTCATAGACCCATGCCAGTGGGGTGGGGTCTGTTATTGTGAATACCTGCATTCCATTGTCCTATTGTTCCTGTCTGCCTTGTAAGCTATTATGGGATGAGTGTTTGCGTGTGGAATGGCTCGAAGAGGGAGGGGTTTCGGCAGAGTGTAGATCCCTTGTGTTTGTGTTTTCAATAAACAAGGCATTCTAGTTTGACTCCCAGAACTGTGTGTCGTCCAGTTACTGGGGGGGATTTTGCCTTGGATATTTTATTACTTCCTTAGCTCCAAGGATGATACAGCGGAGATACCTAGGCTGGGTATTGGAGCTCCGTTATATTGTTATTTTTTCAAAATTGTCGCTCTTTTTTTGTTTATAACGCAAAAAATAAAAATCGCAGAGGTGATCAAATATCACCAAAAGAAAGCTCTGTGTGTGGGAAAAAAAGGATGTCAATTTCGTTTAGGTACAGCATCACACGACCGCGCAATTGTCCGTTAAAGTCACGTAAAGTCACGTACTGCCAAAAATAGGCCCTGGTCTTTGAGCAGCAAAATCCTCCGGGGCTTAAGTAGTTAAATACCTCTTTGAGACCCTCTCACTGTTAGTGAAATTTGACCACACCTGCTATTTTATGTGGTTTGGAGGGTGCGTGTGTGGTAGGGGGGTGGGTTTTGGGGGGTCATGGTTCAGTACCTGTACCTATTTTCTGAGAAAAAAAGCCCTGCATATGATAATGTGATCAGGCTCACCTCATTGTGGGGTACTATATATTCTGTGTGAGTTTTCAATAAACAGTTCCAGTTCTCATACAAGCTATTGTCGGCTAGTCCTGTATTGTCCTCTGTGATATCTGTTTCCTATGTCCAGACTGGAGGAAGCTGTATACTGACGGAAGTCCTCAATCTGGGTGCTGGACGGTTCAGTCACACAGTATACCTCCCTTGTGTCTTGTTTCTGTGCTCAGTCTTGCCATAGTGTATGACCTGTGACATGAATCCTCACCTTAGTAGCAGAGTTTGGCTGTTCTTCACCCAGTGTTAAGCCTTCTACAAAGCTGGTTCTGTTTCAGTTAAGGACTGTGTTTCAACCTGCCTATGAAATTGATGATCATTAGCACCTGCTTGGTATAATTGGGTAATCATACACCTAACTCCAATCTTGCCTGACTGTGTGCAAGTGTAAGAATTGACACTGTGACAGAACCATCTGACTTTGTATTATATTGTTGCTGCCTCCTATCGTTTGTTTGTTCGGCTGTTCCACGGCCCGTACAGCCCTCCTTTGTTCCCCTATGTTTTAGCTGCTACGCTCCAAATTCCTTTAAAGAGGTTGTCACTATGTCTGCAAATTCAATGTGTATTAGCTGCAGATTGGGGGGGGGGGATTGTTTCCAGCAGCCCCCTCCTAAAGAATGTCTACTGATTAACTCAGTGCTTTTGTCTAAAATAGGACAGTATGTTAATAGGGTCTGAGACTATTGATAAGCATGTTAATGAGCTCACCTGGCTGTAATTACACAGTCATTGTTCATTTGGTATTCTCAAAGTATATATAAGTGTTGTGTTTCTTGCAATAAAAGAGAAGAGAGTTACTCTTGATCGAACCTCACTACAGAGCCTTGTCTCGTACTTGGGGGGGAATTATTGATGTGCTTCATGTATGGCGGATTGGAGTGGTCGATAGCTGTCCGGGTGTTTGGGAGTGGATTATCCTAGACGACTGTAACCCCTTTCATACTTTGGGGTGTTGTAACAGACACCAAAGGAAAGTCAACCCAAATACTGATTGGATTTGGGTTTTTCTTCTGTTCGCTTGCTTTGCGTTTTGTAAATCAATTAAAAAACAATTAAAATATAGATTTCTGAAAGCATTCTTACTTTACAGCATTTCTTCACACCTGCCTAAGACTTTTGCACAGTACTCTGTTACCTCCATGTACATAGAATGTTATCAGTGGAGCTCCCCATTTCCTCCATCTGGAGTGCAGCAGCTGCCTTACAATGACAGTTCTGGGTGGAGTGGCCCTTTAACACATAATTTGGAGGGAACACCACGAAAGAATAACTGGATGCTTAGAAGGAATTTATTAGAGATGATGACAGAACACAAAGGGAATCCTCATAGGTGGAGTCAGCACATTGTATAATGGGTTATATCATAGAGAACACCCCTCCCCTTTGCACCTTCCCACATGGAAGGATCACTGGCAGCCATTTTTGAACAGTATCACGGGTCCTCCATAGGTTTTGTTCAGAATCTCCTCCAGTTCTGGGAGGGTTTTGGTCACCATATCAAATGGACTGGTATTACGGCCCAGTCTTCCTTCTGCTCTCTTCGTGCCGTCTCCCCGCACGCAGCAAAACGCACTCCAGAAAAAGTCTGGCACATTGACGCGGTTCCTCAGCCACTTTCCTTTAGTTGGATTGAATCCAGATACGATGACACCACTAAGGATGTGTGTCTGGCTGCATGTGGACAGGATCTTGTCTCGTAGGAAGGTCTCGTAACTGTTCCAGGTCCCGCTATTAAAGGTGGCGTCTTGGGGCGCCATATTGGTGTAGGTGAATGTGGAGAGCTGGGAACTAGAGCTGTGGTGCATGCTGGGATTGACGTGTCCGCGGCTGAGACCAGAGTTCCTGTAATCATCATTTACAGCCTGACTCTCTATCACGTCCTCTATCCTGATACTCATTGCAGAATTTGATGGCTGCAGCATGTCCTTCTGGGAAATTCCTGCCAGCTGTGGGGAGAAGAACAGGATGATTATGAAGTCCAACCAATGAATGATGGAGAATCAACATGACATCCAACCAACCAACAACGGTATTTGGTGGCAGGGAGGTCAGTGAGCGGTATGAAGTGGCAGGGAGGTCAGAGAGTGGTATGTAGTGGCAGGGAGGTCAGTGAGCGGTATGTAGTGGCAGGGAGGTCAGTGAGCGACATGTAGTGGAAGGGAGGTCAGTGAGCTATATGTAGTGGCAGGGAGGTCAGTAAGCGGTATGTATTGGCGGGGAGGTCAGTGAGCGGTATGTAGTGGCGGGGAGGTCAGTGATCGGTATGTAGTGGCAGGGAGGTCAGTGAGTGGTATGTAGTGGCAGGGAGGTCAGAGAGTGGTATGTAGTGGCAGGGAGGTCAATGTGCTGTATGTAGTGGCAGGGAGGTCAGTGAGCGGTATGTAGTGGCAGGGAGGTCAGTGAGCGACATGTAGTGGAAGGGAGGTCAGTGAGCTATATGTAGTGGCAGGGAGGTCAGTAAGCGGTATGCATTGGCGGGGAGGTCAGTGAGCGGTATGTAGTGGCGGGGAGGTCAGTGAGCGGTATGTAGTGGCAGGGAGGTCAGAGAGTGGTATGTAGTGGCAGGTAGGTCAGTGAGCGGTATGTAGTGGCAGGGAGGTCAGTGAGCGGTATGTAGTGGCAGGGAGGTCAGTGAGCGGTATGTAGTGGAAGGGAGGTCAGTGAGCTATATGTAGTGGCAGGGAGGTCAGTAAGCGGTATGTATTGGCGGGGAGGTCAGTGAGCGGTATGTAGTGGCGGGGAGGTCAGTGATCGGTATGTAGTGGCAGGGAGGTCAGTGAGTGGTATGTAGTGGCAGGGAGGTCAGAGAGTGGTATGTAGTGGCAGGGAGGTCAATGTGCTGTATGTAGTGGCAGGGAGGTCAGTGAGCGGTATGTAGTGGCAGGGAGGTCAGTGAGCGACATGTAGTGGAAGGGAGGTCAGTGAGCTATATGTAGTGGCAGGGAGGTCAGTAAGCGGTATGCATTGGCGGGGAGGTCAGTGAGCGGTATGTAGTGGCGGGGAGGTCAGTGAGCGGTATGTAGTGGCAGGGAGGTCAGAGAGTGGTATGTAGTGGCAGGTAGGTCAGTGAGCGGTATGTAGTGGCAGGGAGGTCAGTGAGCGGTATGTAGTGGCAGGGAGGTCAGTGAGCGACATGTAGTGGAAGGGAGGTCAGTGAGCTATATGTAGTGGCAGGGAGGTCAGTAAGCGGTATGTATTGGCGGAGAGGTCAGTGAGCGGTATGTAGAGGCGGGGAGGTCAGTGATCGGTATGTAGTGGCAGGGAGGTCAGTGAGCAACATGTAGTGGAAGGGAGGTCAGGTGAGCGGTATGCAGTGGCAGGGAGGTCAGTGAGCAGTATGTAGTGGCAGGGAGGTCAGTGAGCGATATGTAGTGGCAGGGAGGTCAGTGAGCGGTATGTATTGGCGGGGAGGTCAGTGAACGGTATGTATTGGCGGGGAGGTCAGTGAGTGGTATGTAGTGGTAGGGAGGACAGTGAGTGGTATGTAGAGGCAGGGAGGTCAGGGAGTGATATGTTGTGGCGAGGAGGTCAGTGAGCATTATGTAGTGGCAGGGAGATCAGTGAGCGGTATGTAGTGGCGGGGAGGTCACTGAGCGGTATGTAGTGGCGGGGAGGTCAGTGAGTGGAATGTAGTGGCAGGGAGGTCAGTGAGCGGTATGTAGTGGCGTGGAGGTCAGTGAGCGGTATGTATTGGCATGGAGGTCAGTGAGCGGTATGTATTGGCAGGGAGGTCAGTGAGCGATATGTAGTGGCAGGGAGGTCAGTGAGTGGTATGTAGTTGCAGGGTGGTCAGTGAGCGGTATATTTTGGCAGGGAGGTCAGTGAGCGGTATGTAGCGGCGTGGAGGTCAGTGAGCAGTATGTAGTAGCGTGGAGTTCAGTGAGCGGAATGTAGTGGCAGGGAGTTCAGTAAGCGGTATGTAGTGGCGGGGAGGTCAGTGAGTGGTATGTAGTGGCAAGGTGGTCAGTGAGCAGTATGTAGTGGCAAGGTGGTCAGTGAGCTGTATGTAGTTGCAGGGTGGTCAGTGAGCGGTATATTTTGGCAGGGAGGTCAGTGAGCGGTATGTAGCGGCGTGGAGGTCAGTGAGCGGTATGTAGTGGCGTGGAGGTCAGTGAGCGGTATGTAGTGGCGGGGAGGTCAGTGAGTGGTATGTAGTGGCAGGGAGGTCAGTGAGCAGTATGTAATGGCAGGGAGGTCAGTGACAGGTATGTAGTGGCAGGGTGGTCAGTGAGCGGTATGTAGTGGCAGGGAGGTCAGTGACAGGTATGTAGTGGCAGGGTGGTCAGTGAGCGGTATGTAGTTGCAGGGAGGTCAGTGAGCGGTATGTATTGGCAGGGAGGTCAGTGAGCGGTATGTAGTGGCAGGGAGGTCAGTGAGCGGTATGTAGTGGCAGGGAGGTCAGTGAGCGGTATGTAGTGGCAGGGAGGTCAGTGAGCGGTATGTAGTGGCGGGGAGGTCAGTGAGCAGTATGTATTGGCGGGAAGGTCAGTGAGCGATATGTAGTGGCAGGGAGGTCAGTGAGCGGTATGTAGTGGCAGGGAGGTCAGTGAGCGGTATGTAGTGGTGGGGAGGTCAGTGAGCAGTATGTAGTGGCGGGGAGGTCAGTGAGCGATATGTAGTAGCACGGAGGTCAGTGAGCGGTATGTAGTGGCGGGAGGTCAGTGAGCAGTATGTAGTAGCGTGGAGGTCAGTGAGCGATATGTAGTGGCAGGGAGGTCAGTGAGCGGTATGTAGTGGCAGGGAGGTCAGTGAGCAGTATGTAATGGCAGGGAGGTCAGTGACAGGTATGTAGTGGCAGGGTGGTCAGTGAGCGGTATGTAGTGGTGGGGAGGTCAGTGAGCAGTATGTAGTGGCGGGGAGGTCAGTGAGCGATATGTAGTAGCGCGGAGGTCAGTGAGCGGTATGTAGTGGCGGGAGGTCAGTGAGCAGTATGTAGTAGCGTGGAGGTCAGTGAGCGGAATGTAGTGGCAGGGAGTTCAGTGAGCGGTATGTAGTGGCAGGGAGGTCAGTGAGCAGTATGTAGTGGCAGGGAGGTCAGTGACAGGTATGTAGTGGCAGGGTGGTCAGTGAGCAGTATGTAGTGGCAGGGTGGTCAGTGAGCGGTATGTAGTGGCAGGGAGGTCAGTGAGCGGTATGTATTGGCAGGGAGGTCAGTGAGCGGTATGTAGTGGCAGGGAGGTCAGTGAGCGTTATGCAGTGGCGGGGAGGTCAGTGAGCGGTATGTAGTGGCGGGGAGGTCAGTCAGCAGTATGTATTGGCGGGAAGGTCAGTGAGCAGTATGTAGTGGCGGGGAGGTCAGTGAGCAGTATGTAGTGGCGGGGAGGTCAGTGAGCGATATGTAGTAGCGCGGAGGTCAGTGAGCGGTATGTAGTGGCGGGAGGTCAGTGAGCAGTATGTAGTAGCGTGGAGGTCAGTGAGCGGTATGTAGTGGCAGGGAGGTCAGTGAGCGGTATGTAGTGGCGGGGAGGTCAGTGAGCGGTATGTAGTGGCGGGGAGGTCAGTGAGCGGTATGTAGTGGCGGGGAGGTCAGTGAGCGGTATGTATTGGCGGGAAGGTCAGTGAGCAGTATGTAGTGGCGGGGAGGTCAGTGAGCAGTATGTAGTAGCGTGGAGGTCAGTGAGCGGTATGTAGTGGCAGGGAGGTTAGTGAGCGGTATGTAGTGGCAGGGAGGTCAGTGAGCAGTATGTAGTGGCGGGGAGGTCAGTAAGCGATATGTAGTGGCAGGGAGGTCAGTGAGCGGTATGTAGTGGCGGGGAGGTCAGTAAGCGATATGTAGTGGCAGGGAGGTCAGTGAGCGGTATGTAGTGGCGTGGAGGTCAGTGAGCGGTATGTATTGGCAGGGAGGTCAGTGAGTGGTATGTAGTGGCGTGGAGGTTAGTGAGCAGTATGTATTGGCAGGGAGGTCAGTGAGTGGTATGTAGTGGCGTGGAGGTTAGTGAGCGGTATGTATTGGCAGGGAGGTCAGTGAGCGGTATGTAGTGGCAGGGAGGTCAGTGAGCGGTATGTATTGGCGGGGAGGTCAGTGAGCAGTATGTAGTGGTGGGGTGGTCAGTAAGTGGTATGTAGTGGTAGAACTGTCAGTGAGTGGTATGTAGTGGCAGGGAGGTCAGTGAGTGGTATGTAGTGGCAGGAAGGTCAGTGAGTGGTATGAAGGGGGAGGGAGGTCAGTGAGCGGTATGTAGGGGGAGGGAGGTCAGTGAGCGGTATGTAGTGGCAGGGAGGTCAGTGAGTGGTATGAAGGGGGAGGGAGGTCAGTGAGTGGTATGTAGGGGGAGGGAGGTCAGTGAGTGGTATGTAGGGGGAGGGAGGTCAGTGAGCGATATGTAGTGGCAGGAAGGTCAGTGAGTGGTATGTATTGGCAGGGAGGTCAGTGAGTGGTATGAAGGGGGAGGGAGGTCAGTGAGTGGTATGTAGGGGGAGGGAGGTCAGTGAGTGGTATGTATTGGCAGGGAGGTCAGTGAGTGGTATGAAGGGGGAGGGAGGTCAGTGAGTGGTATGTAGGGGGAGGGAGGTCAGTGAGCGGTATGTATTGGCGGGGAGGTCAGTGAGCGGTATGTAGTGGCAGGAAGGTCAGTGAGTGGTATGAAGGGGGAGGGAGGTCAGTGAGTGGTATGTAGGGGGAGGGAGGTCAGTGAGCGGTATGTATTGGCAGGGAGGTCAGTGAGTGGTATGAAGGGGGAGGGAGGTCAGTGAGTGGTATGTAGGGGGAGGGAGGTCAGTGAGTGGTATGAAGGGGGAGGGAGGTCAGTGAGTGGTATGTAGGGGGTGGGAGGTCAGTGAGTGGTATGTATTGGCAGGGAGGTCAGTGAGTGGTATGTAGGGGGAGGGAGGTCAGTGAGTGGTATGAAGGGGGAGGGAGGTCAGTGAGTGGTATGAAGGGGGAGGGAGGTCAGTGAGTGGTATGTAGGGGGTGGGAGGTCAGTGAGTGGTATGTATTGGCAGGGAGGTCAGTGAGTGGTATGTAGGGGGAGGGAGGTCAGTGAGTGGTATGAAGGGGGAGGGAGGTCAGTGAGTGGTATGTAGGGGGTGGGAGGTCAGTGAGTGGTATGTATTGGCGGGGAGGTCAGTGAGTGGTATGAAGGGGGAGGGAGGTCAGTGAGTGGTATGTAGGGGGAGGGAGGTCAGTGAGTGGTATGTAGGGGGAGGGAGGTCAGTGAGCGGTATGTATTGGCGGGGAGGTCAGTGAGCTGTATGTAGTGGCAGCCAGGTATCCTTTATTAACTCCTGATTAGTTAATATGCCTAGCAACCAACCCCATCTCTAACAGTATAAAACATAATCACCTTTATGGGGGGCACATTTTACTGCTGGGGTTCGTTTTAGAAGTGGGGGGTTCTTTATTTAGGTGGGAGCACTTCAAGCTCTGCACTTCAGTGATTGCACGAAGCGTCAATACTCAGGAAAATACTTTAAAAAAACCAATCAGACCTCAGCTGACCTCGTTTCCCCCATTGGCTCTCCTTCCTCTCTGTAACATTCGCTCCCTACCACTCCTCCCGACAGCCGAGTCCTCTCTCCTCAAACTCTCTCTCCTTCACCCCTCTTCGCCACCCCACAGCTTATATATATCCCCCTCCATTCTCTCTTCTCCACCCACTGCTTATATATATCCCCCTCCATTCTCTCTTCTCCACCCACTGCTTATATATATCACCCTCTCTTCTCTCTTCTCCACCCCACAGCTTATATATATCACCCTCCCTTCTCTCTTCTCCACCCCACAGCTTATATATATCACCCTCCCTTCTCTCTTCTCCACCCCACAGCTTATATATATCACCCTCCCTTCTCTCTTCCCTGTTACTGCCAGTGCCGGGACAAGGTCACCCAGCACCCAGGGCAAGGATGCCAAACTGCGCCCCCCTTCCCTTAGGATTAAGGTCAAGGCGCCCTCCCATCCCTGCAATAAACCATTGCACCCAGGGCAACCCTCTTTCTGCCCACCCCTTGTCCCAGCCCTGAATACTGCACCCGCCAACTCTTGCCTATTCTGAACCCACACGCTAATAAAATCTCCAGGACGCTGGGGCATGTCCCTTCATATAAATCACACCCCACATTCCCTCCTTCACCCTTCTCCTACTGTGATAGACTCACCCCGGACAGAGGCTTTTGGAGGGGACTGCAGGCTAGCCTCCTGCCTACTGACTATGGGCTCTTGCTTTTAGGGGAACACTACTCTTTGGAAGGTGTATGCCTGGGGGATCCGGAGAGTGGTCTTGTTTTGGATTCAAGTTCATGCCTCCCCAAAACACACAGACTGGGAACTGAAGGTTCCACATCCATTTGGGGCCTGTATGCCTCAAACCAGCAATGACTGTAGATGTTAGTGTAACCCGATCAAACCACTGGGGTCCCCGGCCATAATGTGTTTATTGTAAGTTGGTCTCCAGCTATAGTCTGTTGCCTACTAGTCTGAGGAGAGGGAGATAACTGTTTGCATTGTTAATTGTGCTAATCAACACACCTATTGTCTGCTAGCAAACCTGTGGGGGGTGTGTTTACACTTGTAATAATGTGTATTGTACTTTGAGAGATCGATATCGGGAAGTCTGACCTGGAATTAGATCCCTGATTGCCCAGGTGGTTAATTGGTAATTGTGTCACCTACTGTTTGCCTGCTAGAATTATGTGTACTCCACCTAGGCTGGTTTAAGTGCTGAGTTACATAGCATGTTCATTTTATCATTGTCAGTGTAACGGAACCGTGACCCTTCACCGTACTTGTGGACTTCCCTCGGTATACTGCTTATTCCCAGTCTTGAACATAGATATCAGATTTTCCCAGCCGCCTCCCATACAAAACTAGCCGACAACTTAGCTTGTACAAGTTAAGGAACCTTCTCCTTTATTGAACAGTCACACAAAATTTATATACAGCATCAAATTACCCCATCAGGTCACATGCCTGATTACATTATCATATGCTTAAAAAATTGTATACTGGAATATAATTAACATATCTACAGAACGACCAACACAAGGAGTATACTATTTCCACTCAGCAACTAACAGATGACAATGATCCAATCAACCTGAGCCAATTAACCAGCAGACAGCCGTCCTCGAGCTCCTGAAATACAATACATATTATAATAAGTGTAAACACAGAACCTCCAGTAGATAACAGGTGAGTAAATCAGCATATTCAACGATGTGTGGAAGACAGGTGGGTGAGCTGATGATATTAGCATCCGCTATGAGTCTGACTGTGTGAAGCAGTCTTCACATGTTTCTTGAGATAATATGGTTGGCAAATATCACTCTCCCATTTGAAGCAATCCAATCCATATTCTCAGTGTCCATTGAGTATCTGTCTTTCACTCTCAGTGATGGTGAGTACCATCACAGTCAGTTAGTAGTTGCTAGAGGGGGATTAGCCATAAGTAAGCCCTACCTCATTATCTAAACCATTGTGTGATGTTTTGGGTAAATATTTGGGTGGTCACTGACAAACTTTTCAAGTGTATAAAAAAAACCTGTATTCTTATTCAATAAAGAGTTCCAGATTTGCAGCTAAAACAAGATTTGCCTAGTTCTTGGTTGCAATTGGTGGCTATAATATGTAATATCTATGTTTAAGACTGGAGGAAGCGGTATACTGACGGAAGCACTAAAGCACAGTGTGGGTCGGTTGCATCACACCAACCTCTGGAGATATACCCCCAAACCCTGGGCCTTCTTTATTTACCTGTACCTCTGGCTGCAGCCACAATCCACACAATTTAGTTTCCATTCCCCTTCTTCCTAAAACCAGACTCCCCTTCTCTTGTACCCTCTGGAATGCCCACTCTGTCTGCAACAAACTCACCTCCCTCCATTACCTCTTTTTCACTAACTCATTTAACCTGCTCGCCGTTCCTGAAACCTGGCTTCATGAATCTGACACTGCTTCTTCTACTTCCTTCCCCCATGGTGGCCTTCTCTGGACTCACTCCCCCAGATCCAGTGAATGGAAAGTAGGTGGAGTGGAAATCTTTCTATCCCCAGAGAGAACCTTTGCGGTACTTTACCCACCTCCCTCCCAATCCCTTCATCATTTGAGGCACATTGCATTTGTCTTTTCTCTCCCGTTTCTCTAAGGATAGCATTGATCTCCCGCCCCCTGGACCAGCATCAGTCTTTCTTGATGACTTCTTTGCCTGGCTACCCTACTTTCTCTCTTCTGAAATCTCCACAATCATTCTCTGTGACCTCAACATCACTGATAATAGCAACAATCCTGCTACTTTTAACCTCCTTCTTTGACCTGAAGCAATGGGTACACAATGGATAAACAATGGACACACAGAGGATACACAATGGATACACAGAGGATACACAATGAATACACAATGGATAAACAATGGACACACAATAGATACACAATGGATACACGCTTCTACTCACTCTGATGGCAACACCCTTGACCTTGTATTTTCCTACTAATGTGCTCTGTGCAACCTCTCCAACAATCCTTTTCCTCTCTCGGATCACCACCGTATTCGTTTCACTCTCTCCCTGTCTTCCACCACCTCCTCTTTCTAACACTTTCTTAACAATTTTGCCTAACAATTACCCATAGAAACCTTTGCCACCTCAAACCATCTCTTCTCTACTCTGCCATTGACCACCTCTATGACAAAATCTCACCCCTGTCATGCCCCAATCTAGCCACTTCTGTCTGCAACATTTCACTGTCATCCTCCCTGGACACACACCTTACTATACACAGATTTAGGTCCGACCCCTACAACCCTAGCAAACAGATGACACCAGAAGTCTAAAAACACTTAGCCGTGCTCTTCTGTCTTCTTTGCCTGTGGCATAAACCTTAGTCTCAGACAGATTTCAACCAATATAAATCTGCCCTCCAAAAATACAATTCCGGCCTCCTCACTGCCAAGACCTACGTTATCACTCTCATTAACACGTTCTCATCCAGTTCCCATCAACTCTTCTCTACCTTTACCTCTCTACTTCATCCTCCACTGCGTCCACCCACCAACTCAATCACTGCCCAGGAGATCGCCAATCACTTCATTGAAGCAATTTGTGAGGAGATGTCCAGTGCACAAATATCCCCACTTAACACCCCATGTCCAGAGGTATAATCATTACTTCCCTCATTCAACCCCACCATTATAGACGAGGCTACTAAACATATTTCTAATGCCCACCTAACCTCCTGCCCCCTGGACCCTGTTCCCTTGCAAATGCTACGTTCACCCTCTGACTCCATCATATATTCTCTAACTCACATCTTCAATCGCTCCTTCTCTTCCTGCTTCTTCCCCAACTCTCTAAAACATGCACTAGTCAGCCCCATACTTTAAAAGGTCTCACTGGACTCCACCAATCTCAACAACCTACGCCCCATCTCCTTACTCTCCTTTTCCTCCGAACTCCTTGAACAACCAACTGAGCGACCACCTCGCCGAGAATAACCTTCTTGATCCCCTTCAGTCTGGATTTCATCCTCAACACTCCACAGAAACGGCTCTCCTAAAACTCACAAATGATCAGCTAACAGCTAAATCCAATGAACACCATTCTGCCCTCCGACTCCTGGACCTCTCTGCTGCCTCTCACACAGTGGACCATGCCTTCCTCCTCAAAAAACTCCATGCCTTGGTCTCCATGACTGTACTCTACGCTGGTTTCATCCTACTTATCCCACCGCACCTTCAGTGTCACTTACAATTTTTCTTCCTCCTCTCCTCTTCCTTTCTCCATCGGGGTCCTCCAAGATTGATGGCACATGCCAGGTTGCTAGGTGTAATCCTGAACTCTGACCTCTCCTTTCCACATCCAATCATGGTCCAAATCATGCCACCTCAACCTCCGCAACATCTCCAAACTACGCCCCTTCCTAACCAACGACACCACAAAGCTTCTAATCCACTCCCTGGTCATCCCTTGCCTCAACTACTGGCCAATCCTTCCACTGGCCTCCATTCAGTGTCCACCCCTCTCTGCCAATCCCTCCACTGGCCTCAATTCAGTGTCCTCCACCCCTCTCTACCAATCCCTCCACTGGCCTCCATTCAGTTTCCTCCACCCCTCTCTGCCAATCCTTCCACTGGCCTTCATTCAGTGTCCACCCCTCTCTGCCAATCCCTCCACCCGGCCTCAATTCAGTGTCCTCCACCCCTCTCTGCCAATCCCTCCCCCCGGCCTCAATTCAGTGTCCTCCACCCCTCTCTGTCAATCCTTTTCACTGGCCTCCACCCCTCTCTGCCAATCCCTCCACTGGCCTCCATTCAGTGTCCTCCACCATTCTCTGCCAATTTTTCCACTGGCCTCCATTCAGTGTCCTCCACCCCTCTCTGCCAATCCCTCCACTGGCCTCAATTCAGTGTCCTCCACCCCCTCTCTGCCAATCCCTCCACTGGCCTCAATTCAGTGTCCTCCACCCCCTCTCTGCCAATCCCTCCACTGGCCTCAATTCAGTGTCCTCCACCCCCTCTCTGCCAATCCCTCCACTGGCCTACATTCAGTGTCCTCCACCCCTCTCTGCCAATCCCTCCACTGGCCTCAATTCAGTGTCCTCCACCCCTCTCTGTCAATCCTTCCACTGGCCTCCACCCCTCTCTGCCAATCCCTCCACTGGCCTCCATTCAGTGTCCTCCACCATTCTCTGCCAATCCCTCCACTGGCCTCCATTCAGTGTCCTCCACCATTCTCTGCCAATCTTTCCACTGGCCTCCAGTCAGTGTCCTCCACCCCTCTCTGCCAATCCCTCCACTGGCCTCAATTATGTGTCCTCCACCCCTCTCTGTCAATCCCTATACTGGCCTACATTCAGTGTCCTCCAACCCTCTCTACCAATCCCTCCACTGGTCTCTATTCAGTGTCCTCCACCCCTCTCTACCAATTCCTCCATTGGCCTTCATTCAGTGTCCTTCACTCCTCTCTGCCAATCCCTCCACTGGCCTCCATTCAGTGTCCTCCACCCCTCTCTGCCAATTCCTCCAGTGGCCTCCATTTAGTGTCCTCCACCCCTCTCTACCAATTGCTACACTGGCCTTAATTCAGTGTCTTACACCCGTCTCTGCCAATCCCTACACTGGCCTACATTCATTGTCCTCCACCCCTCTCTGCGAATCCCTCCACTGGTCTCTATTCAGTGTCCTCCGCCCCTCTCTGCCAATCCCTCCACTGGCCTCTTTTCAGTGTCCTACACCCCTCTCTGCCAATCCCTCCACTGGCCTCCATTCAGTGTCCTCCACCCCTCTCTGCCAATCCCTCCACTGGCCTCTTTTCAGTGTCCTGCACCCCTCTCTGCCAATCCCTACACTGGCCTACATTCAGTGTCCTCCACCCCTCTCTGCCAATCCCTCCACTGGCCTCTATTCAGTGTCCTCCACCCCTCTCTACCAATATCTCCACTGGCCTCAATTCAATGCCCTCCATCCCTTTGTTGCCAATTCCTACACTGGCCTCAATTCAGTGTCCTCCACCCCTCTCTGCCAATCCCTCCACTGGCTTCCGCTCACACAACAAATTGAATTCAAAATACTGACATTTTTCAAAGCCATCCACAACTCGGCCCTGAGCTACATCACTAACCTGGTCTGAAAATACCAACCAAAATGTTCTCCTCGTTCCTGCCAAGACCTCCTGCTCTCTATCTCCCCTGTCACCTCCTCCCATGCTCACCTCCAGGACTTCTCCGGAGCCTCTCCCATCCTATGGAACTCTCTACCCCAATCTGTTTGCCTATCAATTACTTTTAAAGGATCCCTGAAAAACCCTTCTCTTCAGAGAAGCCTATCCTGCCTGATAGTATCATGTTTTATTTAAATGTTATGTTCATGCTTATTTGAATGATCGGAGTTCTACTTTAAACTTGTTGTATTGAAAGTCTCTGTATCTGAGATATTCTTACTGTAATTTCCTCCCATTGTTTCTGAAGTCCGGGGAATAGTATTTTGTTATTCTGGGATGTTGTAATATACCCCCTTATTTCCTGTAGGCAAATTAATGGAAACCCTATTAAATGATAGGATTGTGGAACATCTTAAATCCCATGGATTGCAAGATGAAAAACAACATGGGTTTACTTCAGGGAGATCATGTCAAACAAATCTTATAGATTTTTTTGACTGGGTGACTAAAATAATAGACGGTGGAGGTGCAGTAGACATTGCATATCTAGATTTTAGTAAGGCTTTTGACACTGTCCCACATAGAAGACTTATCAATAAACTGCAGTCATTGAGCATGGACTCCCATATTGTTGAGTGGATTAGGCAGTGGCTGAGTGACAGACAACAGAGGGTTGTAGTCAATGGAGAACATTCAGAACAAGGTCATGTTACCAGTGGGGTACCTCAGGGATCTGTACTGGGACCAATTTTGTTTAATATCTTCATAAGTGATATTACAAAAGGCCTCGATGGTAAGGTTTGTCTTTTTGCTGATGACACAAAGATATGTAACAGGGTTGATGTTCCTGGAGGGAAACGCCAAATGGAAAAGGATTTAGGAAAACTAGAAGAATGGTCAGAACTCTGGCAACTGAAATTTAATGTGGATAAGTGCAAGATAATGCACCTGGGACGTAAAAACCCAAGGACAGAATATAGAATATTTGACACAGTCCTGACCTCAGTATCTGAGGAAAGGGATTTAGGAGTAATTATTTCAGAAGACTTAAAGGTGGGAAGACAATGTAATAGAGCAGCACGAAATGCCAGCAGAATGCTTGGATGTATAGGGAGAGGTATAAGCAGTAGAAAGAGAGAAGTGCTTATGCCGCTGTACAGAACACTGGTGAGACCTCACTTGGAGTATTGTGCGCAGTACTGGAGGCCATATCTCCAGAAGGATATAGATACTCTAGAGAGAGTTCAGAGAAGAGCTACTAAACTAGTACATGGATTGCAGGAAAAAACTTACCAGGAAAGGTTAAAGGACCTTAACATGTATAGCTTGGAAGAAAGAAGAGACAGAGGGGATATGATAGAAACTTTTAAATACATAAAGGGAATCAACTCGGTAAAGGAGGAGAGCATATTTAAAAGAAGAAAAACTACCACAAGAGGACACAGTTTTAAATTAGAGGGGCAAAGGTTTAAAAGTAATATGAGGAAGTATTACTTTACTGAGGGAGTAGTGGATGCATGGAATAACCTTCCTGCAGAAGTGGTAGCTGCAAATACAGTGAAGGAGTTTAAGCATGCATGGGATAGGCATAAGGCTATCCTTCATATAAGATAGGGCCAGGGACTATTCATAGGATTCAGATATATTGGGCAGACTAGATGGGCCAAATGGTTCTTATCTGCCGACACATTCTATGTTTCTATGTTTCTGTATGTAACGGAACACTACACCCCTGACCGGGTGCCTCCGTTGACAGATGCTCCTAGTGCTTCCCGAGGGGCTCCAAGTACTCCACCAGACACCATAACCACTTCAGACCCCACGAACCACCACAGCTTGGTTGGGGTCTTGCAATCTCCTACCCACCCTGGACCTATGACAAGGCTCCAGGTTCCTGTGGGTGAACCTCTCTTTCCCCAGAGAGTGCAGCAGAACAAGCTCTACACAAGCTCTTACAAGAGCTCAGTGATTATCCAAGGGAGTATGGAGGACATAGCAATCCCTTGCAGCAGATTCCCCCAATGAGAGACAGGACTCTAGATTGAGGGTGAAGTAACTCTAGAACAACTTTATTGAACAAACTTATATACAGTTTTCACCCACAAGGTTACCGCCCAGGTGGACCTTGTTGAAGACTGGACGTAACATTCACCATCCAATAGGAACAGAGTTTTACACTCTCATACAGTGTACAAAATATACAATGTGGGACAATCCCCCCTCCCCCTTAGCATTCAATCCACATTCCTTTATACATCCCATAATAAGTTTCTCTTAAGGCAGACAGAACAATGGGAGGTCATTAACACTTAACAATGAGACAGGGCAATCCACATTCCCTCCCAATACACAACAAAAGGAAAACCTGTCTGACATTGAAAGATATGTAATATACACAGCATTTAGGAATTACAGATTTCATGGCAAATGGGAATAAATCTTTATATTTCTATATGGAGATATTGCTGGCAAATATGAAGCAATCCAAACCATTACTTATCTGTCTTTAAATTCCAGTGACGGTGAATACTGTCACATACCTTCCCCCCAAAGGTAGACGAACCAGGTACCAGACCTCCAATCGGTCTGTGCCTGAGTTAGTCGGGTAACAAGTCCCAAAGAGTCCATCCATCATGGCAGCTTCCTTGACAAAGTTCCACATAGTTTGTAAGTTTGTCTTGGCAAGGCGCATGGAGCTCTCATAGCCAATCAGTCTGTGAAAGTCTGGTTTGGGCAGGCCAGACTGGGCTTCTTGGGCACCCTGTGTCCCTAAAAGACACAGGGTGATTTAGACATAAGAGGAGCCTAGTAGGCTGAGAGAAGAACTTTCCAACCTCTCTAAGGTAGGCTGTGTTCCACAGGCCCTCCCAATGTCTGCACCCACCCAGTACCCCAAACAAATTGTCCGGAAAACAGTGTTACTCACCCAGCCAACCTCTGCCCCTCTTGCAGAACATACCCGCTGCTGGGGATAAGTGTGGACTGGCCCTTCTCCTGGAAGTCCTTTCAGTCGCTGGAGAGAAGACAGGGTGGTGGGGTCACTTCGTCAGGCTGTTGGGAATCTGGGCCGACTGTCCAGCATCCCTGGGGTGTACAGATGAAGACTGTAGCTTTTGCGGGTGCTGGGCAGTGGTTGGTAGCACTCTGCCCTGTCGCCAGCGCTTCTGCTAGGTTGGTGAATACTACCCCCAGAACCTGGTTGGGGGTCTACTGTAGAGAGGAGGGATCGCCTACTTCCTCCTCCTGGTATTCCTGCGGGGTAGGTTGGGGACCCGGACCAACCGTCCAGCATCCCTGTAGGTCTTAGTTACATAGTTACATAGTTAGTGAGGTTGAAAAAAGACATCAGTCCATCCAGTTCAACCTATGATGTGTGTGTGTTTGCTGCTAACC
Source organism: Pelophylax lessonae (assembly GCF_965119305.1). Classification (NCBI taxonomy): domain Eukaryota; kingdom Metazoa; phylum Chordata; class Amphibia; order Anura; family Ranidae; genus Pelophylax; species Pelophylax lessonae. Next base: position 895,898,650 of record NC_138768.1, on the reverse strand, counting down.
GTACATTGTATACCCCTGTATGTTGTACATTGTATACCCCTGTATGTTGTACATTGTATACCCCCTGTATGTTGTACATTGTATACCCCTGTATGTTATACATTGTATACCCCCTGTATGTTGTACATTGTATACTCCTGTATGTTGTACATTGTATACCCCTGTATGTTGTACATTGTATACCCCTGTGTGTTGTACATCGTATACCCCTGTATGTTGTACATTGTATACCCCTGTATGTTGTACATTGTATACCCCTGTATGTTGTACATTGTATACCCCTGTATGTTATACATTGTATACCCCTGTATGTTGTATATTGTATACCCCTGTATGTTGTACATTGTATACCCCTGTATGTTGTACATTGTATACCCCTGTATGATGTACATTGTATACCCCTGTATGTTATACATTGTATACCCCTGTATGTTGTATATTGTATACCCCTGTATGTTGTACATTGTATACCCCCTGTATGTTGTACATTGTATACCCCTGTATGTTATACATTGTATACCCCTGTATGTTGTACATTGTATACCTCTGTATGTTATACATTGTATACCCCTGTATGTTGTACGTTGTATACCCCTGTATGTTGTACATTGTATACCCCCTGTATGTTGTACATTGTATACCCCTGTATGTTGTACATTGTATACCCCCTGTATGTTGTACATTGTATACCCCTGTATGTTGTACATTGTATACCCCCTGTATGTTGTACATTGTATACCCCCTGTATGTTGTACATTGTATACCCCCTGTATGTTGTACATTGTATACCCCTGTATGTTGTACATTGTATACCCCTGTATGTTGTACATTGTATACCCCCTGTATGTTGTACATTGTATACCCCTGCATGTTGTACATTGTATACCCCTGTATGTTGTACATTGTATACCCCCTGTATGTTGTACATTGTATACCCCTGTATGTTGTACATTGTATACCCCTGTATGTTGTACATTGTATACCCCTGTATGTTGTACATTGTATACCCCCTGTATGTTGTACATTGTATACCCCTGTATGTTGTACATTGTATACCCCCTGTATGATGTACATTGTATATCCCTGTATGTTGTACATTGTATACCCCTGTATGTTGTACATTGTATACCTCTGTATGTTGTACATTGTATACCCCTGTATGTTGTACATTGTATACCCCTGTATGTTATACATTGTATACCCCTGTATGTTGTACATTGTATACCCCTGTATGTTATACATTGTATACCCCTGTATGTTGTACATTGTATACCCCTGTATGTTGTACATTGTATACCCCCTGTATGTTGTACATTGTATACCCCTGTATGTTGTACATTGTATACCCCTGTATGTTGTACATTGTATACCCCCTGTATGTTGTACATTGTATACCCCTGTATGTTGTACATTGTATACCCCCTGTATGTTGTACATTGTATACCCCCTGTATGTTGTACATTGTATGCCCCCTGTATGTTGTACATTGTATACCCCTGTATGTTGTACATTGTATACCCCTGTATGTTGTACATTGTATACCCCCTGTATGTTGTACATTGTATACCCCTGCATGTTGTACATTGTATACCCCTGTATGTTGTACATTGTATACCCCCTGTATGTTGTACATTGTATACCCCTGTATGTTGTACATTGTATACCCCTGTATGTTGTACATTGTATACCCCCTGTATGTTGTACATTGTATACCCCTGTATGATGTACATTGTATATCCCTGTATGTTGTACATTGTATACCCCCTGTATGATGTACATTGTATACCCCTGTATGTTGTACATTGTATACCCCCTGTATGTTGTACATTGTATATCCCTGTATGTTGTACATTGTATACCCCCTGTATGATGTACATTGTATACCCCTGTATGTTGTACATTGTATACCACTGTATGTTGTACATTGTATACCCCCTGTATGTTGTACATTGTATACCCCCTGTATGATGTACATTGTATACCCCTGTATGTTGTACATTGTATACCCCTGTATGTTGTACATTGTATACCCCCTGTATGTTGTACATTTTATACCCCCTGTATGATGTACATTGTATACCCCCTGTATGTTGTACATTGTATACCCCCTGTATGTTGTATATTGTATACCCCCTGTATGTTGTACATTGTATACCCCCTGTATGTTGTACATTGTATACCTCTGTATGTTGTACATTGTATACCCCCTGTATGTTGTACATTGTATACCCCTGTATGTTGTGGTCTCTAAGGTGCCCATCTAATATTTTTTTGAAACTATCGATGCTCCCCGCTGATACCACTGCTTGTGGAAGAGAATTCCACATCCTTACCGCTCTGACAGTGAAGAACCCCTTACGCACTTTAAGGTTAAACCGCCTTTCCTCTAGTTTTAGTGAGTGGCCACGTGTCTTATTGTATTCCCTTACTCTGAATAGTTTGTTCCTTATGCTCGGGTCACCAGTACAGTATTTGTACATTGATATCATATCCCCCCTCAATCGTCTCTTCTCCAGAGAGAATAGGTTCAGTGCTTGTAGTCTTTCCTCATAGCTGATGTCCTCCATTCCCCTAATTATATTTTTGTTGCCCTTCTCTGGACTCTCTCCAGTTCCAGCATATCCTTCCTGAGGACCGGTGCCCAGAACTGGACAGCATACTCCAGATGTGGCCGGACCAGAGTCTTGTAGAGAGGAAGAATAATCTCTTTATTTCTGGAGTGAATCCCCTTTTTTATACATCCCAGTATTCTGTTGGCTTTGCTTGCAGCGGATTGGCATTGCATGCCACTGCCAAGCCTGTTGTCTACCAGTACCCCCAGGTCCCTTTCCATCCTAGACTCACCCAGAGGTTCCCCCCCTAGTGAGTAGCTTGCTTTCTGGTTTCTGGCCCCCAAGTGCATTACTTTACATTTTTCAACATTAAACCTCATCTGCCATGTAGTTGCCCACCCCGTTATTTTGTTCAGATCTGCTTGTAAGGTTTCCACATCCTGCATAGAAGATATTGGCATGCTTAGTTTAGTATCATCCGCAAATACTGAGATTGTACTAGATATCCCCTCCTCTAGATCATTTATGAATAAATTAAACAGGATTGGCCCCAGGACAGAACCCTGGGGGACCCCACTTTCCACACCCACCTGTGACAGCAGTCACTTTGAGCATGGGGGTTGTGGACCCCAAATTCCTTTAGAGAGGTTGGGGGGCACCATGCCCAGCCTTATGGGGCTCTCTTATGTTTAAGTCACCCTGCGTCTATTATGGATGCAGGGTGACCAAGAGGGTAGTGAACACTGAGAATATGGTTTGGACTACTTCAAATGGGACAATAATATGCATTAACAATATCTCTCAGGAAGTATGGAGATCTATCTTATTTCTTTACACTGTCAGGCACAGGAAGTGCAGCTCCTAATTTGGGTGTCCAGGAACTAGGAGAGACACCATGTCTGCTAATCATTGAACTGCTTTTGTCTAAAATAGGGTCTGAGACAGTTTTTCCATTCACCTATTGTTAAGTGTGGTAATGAGCCCACCTGTCTGACTGCTAGGGGATTTAATTACACAGAGTAATGTGCATTGGGGATCGTATAGAAACCATTGTGTGATGTGGGGGGTGGATCTGTGTAATTAAATCATGTTGTATTCTCAAAGTGTATATAAAAGTCTGAAAGTTGGTTCAATAAACAGTTCATTCTGGTTTGACTCCAAAACTTGTACTGTCGAGTTATTGGGTAACTATAGCCAGAATCACGGATCCCGTGTTCCAGAGCTTAGGAAGCAGGTTACTGGCGGAGATACCCAGTCGGTGGTGTCCTGTTCCGTCACACTGCCCAATCCGAGTACTCCCCATTAATCATCACCCTCTGTACTCTCCCCTGGAGCCAGTTCTCTATCCAGGTACTCACCTTATGGTCCATACCTACCTTCCTTAGTTTGTACAGTAAGCGTTTGTGGGGAACGGTGTCAAAGGCCTTTGCAAAGTCCAGATACACCACATCCACAGGCCTTCCTTTATCCAGATACACCACATCCACAGACCTTCCTTTATCCAGATACACCACATCCACAGACCTTCCTTTATCCAGATACACCGCATCCACAGACCTTCCTTTATCCAGATACACCACATCCACAGACCTTCCTTTATCCAGATACACCACATCCACAGACCTTCCTTTATCCAGATACACCACATCCACAGACCTTCCTTTATCCAGATACACCACATCCACAGACCTTCCTTTATCCAGATACACCACATCCACAGGCCTTCCTTTATCCAGATACACCGCATCCACAGGCCTTCCTTCATCCAGATACACCACATCCACGGGCCTTCCTTTATCTAGATACACCACATCCACGGGCCTTCCTTTATCCAGATACACCGCATCCACAGCCCTTCCTTTATCCAGATACACCACATCCACAGACCTTCCTTTATCCAGATACACCACATCCACAGACCTTCCTTTATCCAGATACACCACATCCACAGACCTTCCTTTATCCAGATACGCCACATCCACAGACCTTCCTTTATCCAGATACACCCCATCCACAGGTCTTTCTTTATCCAGATACACCACATCCACAGACCTTCCTTTATCCAGATACACCACATCCACAGGTCTTTCTTTATCCAGATACACCACATCCACAGACCTTCCTTTATCCAGATACACCACATCCACAGGTCTTCCTTTATCCAGATACACCACATCCACAGGTCTTTCTTTATCCAGATACACCGCATCCACAGGCCTTCCTTTATCCAGATACACCACATCCACAGACCTTCCTTTATCCAGATACACCCCATCCACAGACCTTCCTTTATCCAGATACACCACATCCACAGACCTTCCTTTATCCAGATACACCACATCCACAGACCTTCCTTTATCCAGATACACCACATCCACAGGCCTTCCTTTATCCAGATACACCACATCCACAGACCTTCCTTTATCCAGATACACCCCATCCACAGACCTTCCTTTATCCAGATACACCACATCCACAGACCTTCCTTTATCCAGATACACCACATCCACAGGCCTTCCTTTATCCAGATACACCACATCCACAGACCTTCCTTTATCCAGATACACCCCATCCACAGACCTTCCTTTATCCAGATACACCACATCCACAGACCTTCCTTTATCCAGATACACCACATCCACAGGCCTTCCTTTATCCAGATACACCACATCCACAGACCATCCTTTATCCAGATACACCACATCCACAGACCTTCCTTTATCCAGATACACCACATCCACAGGCCTTCCTTTATCCAGATACACCACATCCACAGACCTTCCTTTATCCAGATACACCATATCCACAGGCTTACCTTTATCCAGATACACCACATCCACAGACCTTCCTTTATCCAGATACACCACATCCACAGACCTTCCTTCATCCAGATACACCACATCCACAGACCTTCCTTTATCCAGATACACCACATCCACAGGCCTTCCTTTATCCAGATAGACCACATCCACAGACCTTCCTTTATCCAGATACACCACATCCACAGGCCTTCCTTTATCCAGATACACCCCATCCACAGGCTTTCCTTTATACAGATACACCACATCCACAGACCTTCCTTTATCCAGATACACCACATCCACAGACCTTCCTTTATCCAGATACACCACATCCACAGGCCTTCCTTTATCCAGATACACCCCATCCACAGGCTTTCCTTTATACAGATACACCACATCCACAGACCTTCCTATATCCAGATACACCACATCCACAGACCTTCCTTTATCCAGATACACCCCATCCACAGGCCTTCCTTCATCCAGATACACCACATCCACAGACCTTCCTTTATCCAGATACACCACATCCACAGGCCTTCCTTTATCCAGATACACCACATCCACAGACCTTCCTTTATCCAGATACACCACATCCACAGACCTTCCTTTATCCAGATACACCACATCCACAGACCTTCCTTTATCCAGATACACCACATCCATCCTTCCTTTATCCAGATACACCACATCCACAGGCCTTCCTTTATCCAGATACACCACATCCACAGGCCTTCCTTTATCCAGATACACCACATCCACAGGCCTTCCTTTATCCAGATACACCACATCCACAGGCCTTCCTTTATCCAGATACACCACATCCACTGACCTTCCTTTATCCAGATACACCACATCCACAGACCTTCCTATATCCAGATACACCACATCCACAGGCCTTCCTTTATCCAGATACACCACATCCACAGACCTTCCTTTATCCAGATACACCACATCCACAGGCCTTCCTTTATCCAGATACACCACATCCACATGCCTTCCTTTATCCAGATACACCACATCCACAGACCTTCCTTTATCCAGATACACCACATCCACAGGCCTTCCTTTATCCAGATACACCACATCCATAGGCCTTCCTTTATCCAGATACACCCCATCCACAGACCTTCCTTTATCCAGATACACCACATCCACAGACCTTCCTTTATCCAGATACACCACATCCACAGACCTTCCTTTATCCAGATACACCCCATCCACAGACCTTCCTTTATCCAGATACACCACATCCACAGACCTTCCTTTATCCAGATACACCTCATCCACAGACCTTCCTTTATCCAGATACACCACATCCACAGACCTTCCTTTATCCAGATACACCACATCCACAGGCTTACCTTTATCCAGATACACCACATCCACAGACCTTCCTTTATCCAGATACACCACATCCACAGACCTTCCTTTATCCAGATACACCACATCCACATGCTTTCCTTTATCCAGATACACCACATCCACAGGCCTTCCTTTATCCAGATACACCACATCCACAGACCTTCCTTTATCCAGATACACCACATCCACAGGCCTTCCTTTATCCAGATACACCACATCCACAGGCCTTCCTTTATCCAGATACACCACATCCACAGGCCTTCCTTTATCCAGATACACCACATCCACAGACCTTCCTTCATCCAGATACACCACATCCACAGACCTTCCTTTATCCAGATACACCACATCCACAGGCCTTCCTTTATCCAGATACACCACATCCACAGGCCTTCCTTCATCCAGATACACCACATCCACAGACCTTCCTTTATCCAGATACACCACATCCACAGGCCTTCCTTTATCCAGATACACCACATCTACAGACCTTCCTTTATCCAGATACACCACATCCACAGACCTTCCTTTATCCAGATACACCACATCCACAGGCCTTCCTTTATCCAGATACACCACATCCACAGGCCTTCCTTTATCCAGATACACCACATCCACAGACCTTCCTTTATCCAGATACACCACATCCACAGGCTTTCCTTTATCCAGATACACCACATCCACAGACCTTCCTTTATCCAGATACACCACATCCACAGACCTTCCTTTATCCAGATACACCACATCCACAGACCTTCCTTTATCCAGATACACCACATCCACAGGCTTTCCTTTATCTAGGTGGCAGCTCACTTCATCGTAGAAGGTTAATAGATTGGTTTGGCAAGAACGATTTTTCATGAATCCATGCTGATTACTACTAATAATACCGTTTCCATTACTAAAGTCTTGTATGTGGTCCCTTATCATCCCCTCCAAAATTTTGCAGACTACAGATGTTAGGCTGACCGGCCTATAGTTACCCGGGATATATCTCGGCCCCTTCTTAAATATTGGTACCACGTTGGCTTTTTTCCAATCAGCTGGCACCATACCTGTCTGTAAACTATCCTTAAAGATCAAGAATAATGGTCTGGCAATCACCTGGCTGAGCTCTTTAAGAACCCTCGGGTGCAAGCCATCCGGTCCCGGGGATTTATTTATGTTAAGTTTCTCTAGTTTAGCTCTAAGTCTATCTTCTGTTAGCCATGGCGGCACTTCCTGAGGTGTATTATTTAGTTCGGCCTTACAAGCTGGGTTCGTGTAGCCCCCCGATTCTTTTGTGAAGACTGAAGAGAAGAAATTATTTAACACTTCCGCCTTTTCTCTGTCCTCAGTGGCCATATTTCCTTTATCATCTTTTACGGGGCCAATGTGTTCTGGCCTCGCTTTCTTACTGTTTATATACTTAAAGAACTTCTTGGGGTTCTTTTTACTCTCCTCCGCTATATGTCTCTCGTGTTCTATTTTAGCCGCACTGATTTCATCTTTACATTTCTTATTACACTCTTTGTAATGCTTAAATGCTGCCAATGACCCCTCAGTCTTGTATTTTTTGAAGGCCTTTTCCTTAGCACTAATATACATTTTTATGTTGGAGTTTAGCCACCCAGGGTTTAGTTTTGCTCTTTTAACCTCCCCCCGTCCGCGCTACAGCCTATATACGGCTGCAGCGCGGACTCGAATTTTCGGGAGGCCGTTTTTAAACAGCCTCCCAGTGACACGCCCCCAGCGCGCTCCCGCGAGCGCGCTGCGGGGAAAATCTGTGTCGGCCGTGTCCCTTGGACACGGCCGATCACAGATCGTGGTGAATGGCCAATCACAGCGGCCATTCACCACGTGATCTGGCCGTCCAATGAGCGATGATCTCATATGTAAACATATGAGATCATCTCTCATCGCCGGCGCTCCTTCCTCACACGGAGCCTGCAGTGTGAGGAAGGAGGGGGAGCCGACAGCCGCTGGGGACACACAGCAATGTAATCAGGGCACCGATCACCAGTGCCCTGATTACTAAAAGGTAAAAACACACACACAGTGCCCCCACATCAGTGCCCACAGTGCCCGCCATCAGTGCCCCCCATCAATGCCCACAATCAGTGCCCATAGTGCTGCTAGTCAGTGCCCATCAGTGCCTGCTCATCTAGGCACTGATGAGCACTGACTGGCAGCACTATGGACACTGAGTGTGGGCACTGATGGTGCTGCCCATCAGTGCCGCTCATCAGTGCCACCCGTCAGTGTCCAGTGCCATCCGCCAGTGCCCATCAGTGCTGCCTATCAGTGCCCATCAGTGCCGCCTCTCAGTGCCCAGCAGTGCCACCTGTCAGTGCCCAGCAGTGCCGCCTCTCAGTGCCCAGCAGTGCCGCCTCTCAGTGCCCAGCAGTGCCGCCTATCAGTGCCCAGCAGTGCCGCCTATCAGTGCCCAGCAGTGCCGCCTATCAGTGCTCATCAGTGCCGCCTCTCAGTGCTGCCTCTCAGTGCCGCCTCTCAGTGCTCATCAGTGCGGCATATTAGTACCTCCTCATCAGTGCCCATAAGTGCCACCTCATCAGTGCCCATAAGTGCCACCTCATCAGTGCCCATCAGTGCAGCCTATCAGTGCCCATCAGTGCCGCCTCATCAGCGCACATCAGTGAAGGAGAAAAATTTATTTTCAAAATTTACTCGCAGAAAATAAGAAAAACTTTTTTTTTTTTTCAAAATTTTTTGTCTTTATTCTTTTTTTTTGTAAAAAATAAAAAACCCAGAGATGATTAAATACCACCAAAAGAAAGCTCTATTTGTGTGAAAAAAATGATAAAAATTTCATATGGGTACAGTGTAGCATGACCGCGCAATTGTCATTCAAAGTGTGACAGCGCTGAAAGCTGAAAATTGGCCTGGATGGGAAGGGTGTTTAAGTGCACAGAAGGCAAGTGGTTAAATTTATTTCCCTGTGGAATGCACTGGCCCACCCCCTTGTTTAGTATGCTCTTGAAGCACTCCCATTTTTCCTCCGTGTTCTTTGTTCCCAGGGTTCTATCCCAATTGATATTTTCTAGCAGTGAGCGCAGTTTTGGGAAATTGGCTCTTTTGAAATTCAGTGTCCTTATATTACCCTTGTGTTTCCTATTACTATGATTAATACTGAAACTTATTGACCTATGGTCACGGTTTCCTAAGTTGTCCCGTATTTCTATATCCGTGATCAGGTCTGTATTGTTGGTAATCAGTAGGTCAAGTACCGCATTGTTTCTTGTCGGTGCATTCACCATCTGACCCATGAAATTGTCCTGCAAAACATTTAGGAACTGCTGAGCCTTGGCTGAGTGCGCGGTTCCTTCTGCCCAGTCTATATCTGGATAATTAAAGTCCCCCATTATAATGACGTTTCCCGTCCTTGCTGCCAATCCTATCTGTAACATGAGGTCCGCCTCCCCCTCCTCCCTCTGGTTGGGGGGCCTAAAGCATACGCCCAATATTACCTTCCCCACCGTGCCTTCCCTTTGAAGCTCTACCCCATAGGGATTCTGCCTCGTCCATAGCTCCATTATTAATATCATCCCTCATATTTACCTGTATACTGTTCTTAATATACAAACATACCCCTCCCCCTTTTTTACCTTCTCTATCTCTGCGATAAAGGGAATACCCCTGAATGGTCGCCATCCAGTCATGAGAGCTGTCAAACCAAGTCTCAGTTATCCCCACAAAATCTAAGTCCTCCTCAAACATCAGCAGCTCCAGCTCTCCCATCTTGTTGGCCAGGCTTCTGGCATTGGTATACAAACCTCGTAATTTTGATGTTTTTAGGCTGCTCTCTTGATTTTTCCCCGTACCCACCCTGGGTATAGGAGCTCCGAACACCCTACCGCTAATGCCCCCATTTCTGCCCTCTGAAACTTGCTTTCCACTGGCTAATTCTACATCTGTACCCTCCCCCCCATTCCCTAGTTTAAAAGCCCCTCTAACTTTTCGGCCATCTTCTCACCCAGTACGGCTGCACCCACCCCATTTAGGTGCAATCCGTCCCTACCAAAGAGCCGGTGGCCGACTGAGAAGTCGGCCCAGTTCTCCAGGAACCCGAAACCCTCCTTACTACACCAGCTCCTCAGCCACTCGTTAACTTCCCTAATCTCCCGCTGCCTCTCTGGTGTGGCTCGAGGTACAGGTAGTATTTCGGAAAATACTACCTTGGAGGTCCTAGTCCTCAACTTAGTGCCTAAGTCCCTGAAATCATTTAGGACTCTCCATCTTCCTCTGCCTATGTCATTGGTACCCACGTGTACCATGACAGCTGGGTCTTCCCCAGCCCCACCCAATAATCTGTTCACCCGATCCGCGATGTGCCGAACCCGAGCGCCCGGCAAACAACAGACTGTTCGGCACACACGGTCTTTGTCACAGATTACACTGTCTGCCCTTCTAATAATTGAGTCCCCTACCACCAGCACCTGTCTTTCCTTTCCCTTTCTCCCGGCCTCACTGGAGGAGTTCTTCCCCTGGCAGCTAGGGGCGTCGCTCTGCTCCAGCAATGCTGGTCCCTGACTGGTTTCCCCAACATCACACAACGGGGCGTATCTATTGGGGTGCTCCAGCCCAGGATCAGCCTCCTTGCCTTGTCCCCTTCTACCCCTCCTAACTGTCACCCCTCTACTCTGCTCTGATGCCTGCCCCTCCGATACTCCGCCCACCTCTGTGCAGACCCCTGCCTGCACCTGATTGGTACAATCCTGGCTCTCCTCTGGTATGGACATTCGTCTCAGTGTTGCCAGCTGCTTCCCTAGATTCAGGACCTGAGCTTCCAGGGAAACAACGTGCTTACACTTTGCGCATTTGTATTCGCCCTCGATCACATGTCTGAGGAACGCATACATATCACAAGATGTACACCGAGTCGCATCTCCACACCCGCCGGGCATTGTACCTACTATCTAATCTAATGGGGATTCAGCGATTTAAGTCTGTCCTGTGTGGCTGTTTCCTAGCTTCCTAGCTCTGCTTTTGCACCCTCTGGTACTCTGTTTACTCACCAATACTTACTGACACTCACGGTCGCAGAGCACGGTCAGTCGCAGGGCACGTCAGTCGCAGGGCACGTCAGTCGCACAGTACAGTCAGTCGCAGAGCACGTCAGTCGCACAGCACAGTCAGTTTCACAGTACAGTCAGTCGCAGAGCACGTCAGTCGCAGAGCACGTTAGTCGCAGGGCACGTCAGTCGCAGAGCACGTCAGTCGCACAGACAGTCGCAGGGCACATCAGTCGCACAGACAGTCGCATGGCACGTCAGTCGCAGAGCACGTCAGTCGCACAGACAGTGGCAGAGCACGTTAGTCACAGAGCACGTCAGTCGCACAGGCAGTCGCAGAGCACATCAGTCGCAGAGCACGTCAGTCGCACAGGCAGTCGCAGGGCATGTCAGTCGCACAGACAGTCGCAGGGCACGTCAGTCGCAGTGCACGTCAGTTTCACAGACAGTCACAGAGCACGTCAGTCGCACAGACAGTCAGTCGCAAAGCACATCAGTCGCACAGACAGACAGTCGCAGAGCACATCAGTCGCACAGGCAGACAGTCGCAGAGCACGTCAGTCGCACAGACAGACAGTCACAGAGCACGTCAGTCGCAGAGCACGTCAGTCGCACAGACAGTCGCAGAGCACGTCAGTCGCACAGTCGCAGAGCACGTCAGTCGCACAGACAGTCGTAGAGCACGTCAGTTGCAGAGCATGTCAGTCACACAGACAGTCGCAGGGCACGTCAGTCGCAGAGCGCGTCAGTCGCACAGACAGTCGCAGAGCACGTCAGTCGCACAGACAGTCGCAGAGTACGTCAGTCGCACAGACAGTCGCAGAGCACGTCAGTCGCACAGACAGTCGCAGAGCACGTCAGTCACACAGACAGTCGCAGAGCACGTCAGTCACACAGACAGTCGCAGAGCACGTCAGTCCCACAGCACAGTCGCACAGCCAGTCGTACAGCACCCACTGATACTCAGCTACACAATACAATACTCACTGACTCTCAAGTACTACCCTACACCCTCAGTCACAGTCTTAAGTCACAATCAAATCACAGTCTTTGAACAGAAAAAAAAAAATCATTGGGGTCAGGTCTGTTGTCTCCCTGTGGTTGGGGAGAAGGATTAGTTGTCTCCTCTCCCTGGAAGGTACACTGCTGCTGGGAAGGAAGGACGACACCTTCAGCTACCTGTAACTCCTTCTGTAGCTGGGGATCTGGGCCGGCTGCCCAGTCTCCCTGTAGGGCCGGTAGAGAGACCTCGGTCTCATCTCCACCTGCCATTGGTGGGTCTTCACAGTACCACCGGTCTGTAATGTCTCTCCAACTGAAGGGTTGCGGGTCTGGATCTGCCACCCAGGACTCCTTGCAGGGTAGATTGGGGTGGAATGGAGCAGAGTAGGCGTTGGTAGTCCTGCTCCAGTTCCCACTCCATTCTGGCCAGATGAATCAGGTCTGACCCCAGGTCTTTTGCTTTGGGGAGACCCAGTAGGGCTTCCCGGGTGTCCTGGATTTCCCAGCACCGAAACTCTGCTGAACATCCAAAGTCCCTCTCCTCAAAGGCCTCCCACAGCAAGCCCGGGCCACTATAGTCCTCACCTTCCGGCATATTGTCATCAGCCATCCAATGGTCGTGCCGGGTGGCGTACCACTTTAGTGCCCAGTAAGCTTCATCCAGCCACAACGTCTTCCAAATTTAGGTTCCACAGCTCCGTCACCCACTCATCCAGGGGTTTCTCTCCAAGGAAAGGTAACCGCAGGGCAACGTATACCTGGAACCGCTGTTCTTCGCTGGGAAGGTTCTCTCTCCGCCTCCACTGCACATCCTCTAAGGCCTCATACCACATTTCCTTTTGAGGTGAAATCTCTCCAGTCCAGTATGGCTTCCTCTGATACAGGCCCATCCTGTTGGACCAAGTGTTGCTGTAACCTCCAGATAAACTCCTCCTCATATGGGGACGCTGCACGGGTGTTAGCTCGCTCCATAACGTTACCGGTGTCTCCGAGCTGCTTCTCCTCACACTAGGACGCCATCCCACCGCTTGCCACCAATGTAACCGAACAGGGCACCCCTGACCGGGTACCTCCATTGACAGATGCTCCTAGTGCTTCCCGAGGGCTCCAAGCACTCCACCAGACACCGTAACCACTTCAGACCCCACGAACCGCCACAGCTTGGTTAGGGTTTTGCAATCTCCTACCCACCCTGGACCTACGATAAGGCTCCAGGTTCCTGTGGGTGAACCTCTCTTTCCCCAGAGAGTGTAGCAGAACAAGCTCTTACACAAGCTCTTACAAGAGCTTAGTGATTATCCATGGGAGTATGGAAGACCATAGCAATCCCTTGTAGCCGATTCCCCCAATGAGAGACAGGACTCTAGATTGAGGGTGAAGTAACTCTAAAACAACTTTATTGAACAAGAAACCGACTTATATACAGTTTTCACCCACAAGGTTACCGCCTAGGTGGACTGGAGGTAACATTCACCATCCAATAGGAACAGAGCTTTACTCTCTCATACAGTGTACATAAAAATATAAAATGTGGGACAATCCCCCCCCCCCCCTTAGCATCCAATCCACATTCCTATATACATCCCATAATAAGTTTCTCTTAAGGCAGACAGACAGAACAATGGGAGGTCATTAACACTTAACAATGAGACAGGGCAATCCACATTCCCTCCCAATACACAACAAAAGGAAAACCTGTCTGACATTGAAAGATATGTAAAATACACAGCATTTAGGAATTACAGATTTCATGGCAAATGGGAATAAATCTTTATATTTCTATATGGAGATATTGCTGGCAAATATGAAGCAATCCAATCCATTACTTATCTGTTTTTAACTTCCAGTGATGGTGAATACTGTCACACTGTATGTGAAAGTATATTTGTAAGTGTTTTCTGAGGTGTATAGACTGGAAATATATCCAATAAAGGACGCAAAGAATGGAAATAAAACCAAGGAACCCATTCACTATATTTACCTGAGAGTGCTTTACTTCCACACCTTTGAAGTCATGGATATATGGAATGGAAAAAATATGCTGGCTAAGGTTAGTAAAGAACACATAGATAAATCTGATAGATAGATAGATAGATAGATAGATAGATAGATAGATAGATAGATAGATAGATAGATAGATAGATAGATAGATAGATAGATAGATAGATAGATAGATAGATAGATAGATAGATAGATAGATAGATAGATAGATAGATAGATAGATAGATAGATAGATAGATAGAATAAGATAGATAGATAGATAGATAGATAGATAGATAGATAGATAGATAGATAGATAGATAGATAGATAGATAGATAGATAGATAGATAGATAGATAGATAGATAGATAGATAGATAGATAGATAGATAGATAGATAGATAGATAGATAGAATAAGATAGATAGATAGATAGATAGATAGATAGATAGATAGATAGATAGATAGATAGATAGATAGATAGATAGATAGATAGATAGATAGATAGATAGATAGATAGATAGATAGATAGACAGATTAAAAGTTGTCACCATGAATGCAATCAGGGACACCCTTGCCCAGTGTAAAGGATACTTTGACAAATTAGAAGCCCTCCCACCTACTTTTGTGAATTTACCCCAGGCTGATTTACCCATCACTCCAGGCATGGGAAGTTTTGTTGCCCCCTCACTAAATTTAGATGGTGTTGAGTTTGGGAATACTGCATATGTCCCTCACCAGCTAACAATGCTGGAACCTGTGCAGCGTAATTGTTCATCTTATCCTACTTCTCGTTGGCTTTTGTCTCCAAATTTCAGTGCTCCGCAGTATCACAGCCCGATTTGTGCCTCACCTCAATAATCTAAGGTTCTTGACAAAAAGGGACTTCTACAAGTACCCCAAACCCTGATAGATGAGGATCACTTCCATATACTGGAGGCTATTGATATCCGTTAAGTCCTAGAGCCTTTAACCCCCCTAGAATGAAAATTGGTCATCAGGTACAGGAAGTGACGACCGCGACGATTCTGATGTCTCTTTCTGGCACATAGTTGTGGAATTTGGGAAATTTATCAAATGATTCTTCAGAATTTCCAACGGAGCGATGTGCCAGAAAGAGAATCGTTGCTGTACTCACTTTCCGTGCCTGATGACCAATTTTCCCACCAATCGCTATCGCTCAGTTCTTCAAGTAACTCCGTTTTGCTGTCGCTGTTTTCCAGTTTGTCTAAAAGCGCTTTTGCGCAAAAAGAACGGTTTTTGGACTCCATGGTTGTTCTCTATTTTCCAGGCACAAAGAACTGGAAAAGCACAGGCAGGGCACTGGAAAAGTCTCCAGGTGAAATCCTGTGGTGAGATGGGATGATACAGTGTAATCCAATCACAGCTTGCTATCATCTCATTTGGTGGATTTACAATTTTTAAATTGCCGCCAGTTCCACCCCCCCTGCGTCGCAACGCTCGCAGGGAAGGGAGCCGGAAGACAGGTGCCGGCATCGGCTGGGAGGACAGTGGGAGGACAGCGGAGGAGGACAGCAGGGGAGGACGGTGGGGGAGGATGGCTGGAGGACGGCAGGGGAGGACGGCGGGGAGGATGGCTGGAGGACGGCAGGGGAGGACGGCGGGGGAGGACGGCAGGGGGGACCTCGGGGGGGAGGACAGCGGGGGAGGACATCGGGGGAGGACGGCAGGGGAGGACAGCGGAGGAGGACAGCGGTGGGAGGACGGCGGGGGAGGATGGCTGGAGGATGGCGCGGGAGGACAGCGGGGGAGGACAGCGGGGGAGGATGGCGGGGGAGGACGGCGGGGGAGGACAGCGGGGGAGGATGGCTCGAGGACAGCGGGGGAGGACTGCTGGAGGACGGCGGGGGAGGAAGGCGGGGGATCGCAGGGGAAGGTGAACAGAACCTGCCTCCAAATACTCCAAAAAAATGCCCAAAAAAAAACGCCTGCAATAACACACCTGGGCATTTTTTTTTGGCGCAGACGTTTTTTTTGGGCATTTTTTTGGGGTCTTTGGAGGCAGGCAAAACATCTGAACTTCTGTGTAGGGGTATATATACACACAAACTTATATGTATATATACACCTAGACATATATAGGTGTGAAAGTAGCAGAACACTATGCTTGCGCTAATGAAATAATTAACACCAATATGTCTCCGCTCCTATCACACCTATAATATATGTGTAAGTGTATAAATACATATAAGTGTGTGTGTGTGTGTGTGTGTGCGTGTGTGTATATATATCCCTATAAAGAAGTTCAGATGTTTTGCCTGCCTCCAAAGACCCATTTTTTGGGCATTTTTTGTGGGTCTTTGGAGGCAGGCAAAACATCTGAACTTCTGTATAGGGGTATATATACACACACACTTATATGTATATATACACATACACATACACACATATAGGTGTGATGGGAGCGGAGCCATATTAGTGTTAATTATTTCATTAGCGCAAGCATAGTGTTCTGCTAGTTTCACACCTATATATGTGTATGTGTATATATACATATAAGTGTGTGTGTATATATACCCCTACACAGAAGTTCTGATGTTATACCTGCCTCCAATAACCCCCCAAAAAATGCCCAAAAAAACGCCTGCTACAAAACCAGCAAGGTGTGAAAATAGCGGATCCATATCCCTGTTCTATATTAATTCTAATACAAACAAACTTTCTTTCTGGTTCTGGACATGCTACAAAGCTGAAACTTCACAGGGACACTTTTTAGACCCCACAGACACTAAATCCAAAAAAATCTCATGTTTTTTTTTTTTCAATAATTGGCTCTCTATCAAAAATGACAATTTTTAAGAACTTTTTTTGTGTGATTAATAGTCCCTGGGGTATGACCCAGAACCCTAGGCACTTTTTAGGGGCATTTATTGGGTTTTAGGGCTTCAAAATGGTGTTTTTTGATTACTGAAGTTCGGGTCCCATTGATTTCAATGGGGTTCTGAAATCCGGGCCGAACTTTCGGGAAGTTCGGGTGTTCTTGTCTAACCGAACTTTTCAAAAGTTCGATCATCCCTAGTGACATGTTGGTATTATGTCTCTTTTTCTTTTCTTTCCAATGCTTGTTATTACCCTTGCAGATATTGCTTTATCTCTTCTTACACCACCAGTTTAGTATGAGAGGTTTGGATCATTTTTAATGGTTTCTTCTATAGTATATGCGGTGTTATTTGGAGGGTTATTTTTTTTTCTTTCCTGCTAATGTTTTGCATGCTAACAATATAAAGTACTAATTATTCATGTTCAAGGGATATAATTATACGGTCCTGCCTTCCTACGGTTTGTGTATACTTTTACAGAATGTTATGCCGTCTTACCCTTCATGATGGTTTTCAGTCCTGTTGGTGAGGAGTACAAAGACAAGTGTGTCTTCCTACAGTCAGGCATGGTGGTGGGAGTGTCATGGTCTGGGGCTGCATGAGTGCTGCCGGCACTGGGGAGCTACAGATCATTGAGGGAACCATGAATGCCAACATGTACTGTGACATACTGAAGCAGAGCATGATCCCCTCCCTTCAGAGACTGGGGGGCAGGGCAATATTCCAACATAACGACCCCAAACACCTCCAAGATGACCGCTGCCTGGCTAAAGAAGCTGAGGGTAAAGGTGATGGACTGGCCAAGCATCTCCAGACCTAAACCCTATTAAGCATCTGTGGGGGATCCTCAAACAGAAGGTGGAGGAGGGGAAGGTCTCTAACATCCACCAGCTCTGTGATGTCATCATGGAGGAGGGGAAGAGGACTCCAGTGGCAACCTGTGAAGCTCTGGTGACCTCCATGCCCAAGAGGGTTAAGGCAGTGCTGGAAAATAATGGCGGCCACACAAAATATTGACACTTTGGGCCTAATTTGGAGATTGTCACTTAGGGGTGTACTGACTTTTGTTGCCAGCGGTTTAGACATTAATGGCTGTGTGTTGAGTTATTTTGAGGGTACAGTAAATTTACACTGTTATACAAGCTGTACACTCACTACTTTACATTGTAGCAAAGTCTCATTTCTTCAGTGTTGTCACATGGGAGGGGGTGTACTTACTTTTGTCAGATACTGTATGTATGTAATATATGGTGAAGAATGTAAGACATTCATAAACAATGCTTTATGGAATCTGTAAATGAATGAAGGAATGAGAGGTGATTACAGACTGGAGGGATCCTTGATTTCATACAATCCTGTAAGATAATGTTATATTGCATCCAACATAGGTCTGGGTCATGTTTAACCACTTCTGGACCGGAAGATTTACCCCCTTAATGACCAGGCCTTATTTTGTGATTCGGCACTGCGTGACTTTAAAGCGGAGTTCCACCCTGGGAAAGTTTTTTTTTAATAAAAATCCCCCCGGGACAGTCAGGGTTAGTACATTCCACAATGGATAGCCTCTGATCTGTCCCGGGTTGCACTTACCTTTTAGGAGAAATACTTACCTTGGAAATGTATTGTCCAGTGCTGCCATCTCAGGTGTGGGCAGCTGAAGCCGGAGCGTCCTCTTCTGTGTCCTCTTCCTTCTTCTTCGGTCCCACGATGCACTGCACCGCCCCGCCCTCACTTCCGGTGCCGCAGCGTCATCCCTGCACAGTGGGCGTGCCCAGAAGTTGTTTAGAAGGGAATGACACGCGCACCCCGGAACTGACGTCGGGGGCGGGGCAGGCGCATTGATTCCAGGGAGCGATGACGTTCAGCTCCCAGAAATCATTGCATGCCAGGAAGTGAGGAATCGCCACGGCCGCAGAGGGGAGGAAGAGGAAGTAAGGTAAGTATATCTTCTTCTTCTCTACGAGGTAAGTAAAAAAAAAAATGCGATTATCTATTTGTTTCTCAGGTGACCCGGAGCGAGAAGATGGAGGTAAGTATCATTTTAGGGTGGAACTTCACTTTAACAGACAATTGCGCGGTCGTGCGACGCTGTACCTAAATGAAATTGATGTCCTTTTTTTCCCACAAACAGAGATTTCTTTTGGTGATATTTCATCACTTCTGCCATTTTTATTTTTTTGCGCTATAAACAAAAAAAGAGCAACAATTCTGAAAAAAAAAAAAAACAATATTTTTCACTTTCTGCTCTATAACATTCCCCAAAAAAATGTTTTAACATTTTAGGCCAATTTGTTTTCTGCTACATATTTTTGGTAAAAAAAAAATCCCAATAAGCTACATAGTTACATAGTTATATAGTTATATAGTTATATAGTTACGGACAGTTACATAGTTACATATAGTTACATAGTTACATAGTAGGTGAGGTTGAATAAAGACAATAGTCCATCCAGTTAAACCTGTGTAGGTGTGTGTGGGCGGAGTTCCCCCTGTGTAGATGTGTGTGGGCGGAGTTCCCCCTGTGTAGGTGTGTGTGGGCGGAGTTCCCCCTGTGTAGGTGTGTGTGGCCGTAATCATCTCTCATACCCCTGAATGTTCTGATCCTTGAGATGTACGTCTAAGAGTCTTTTGAAAGCCACCATACTACCCGCAGAAACCACCTCTTGTGGTAGAGAATTCCACAATCTTGTAGCCCTAACAGTAAAGAACCCCCCGCGTTGCCTGAGGTTAAAACGCTTCTCCTCTAATCGCATTGTATGTCCTCGAGTCCTCATGCAGTCCCTGCGACTGAAAAGCTTTTTTTTTAAGCTGAGATCCCCATTAAGATATTTAAAAATTGCTATCATGTCCCCCCTCAGACGTCTCTTCTCCAGGGAGAATAAATTGAGCGATTGCAGACGTTCCTCATAATTTAGGTCCTCCAATCCCCTAATTAGTTTAGTTGCCCTTCTCTGGACTCTCTCCAGCTCCAACACATCCCTCCTGAGGACTGGCGACCAGAACTGTACAGAATACTCCAGATGCGGTCGGACCAGAGTTTTATAAAGTGGAAGGATTATAGTCTTATCTCTGGAATACATCCCTTTCTTTATACATGCTAATATTCTGCTGGCTTTGGCAGCTGCCGCTTGACATTGCATGCTGTTGCCTAATCTATCATCAACCAAGACTCCCAGATCTTTCTCCATTTTTGATTCCCCCAAGGGTTCCCCTCCTAACGTGTATTGTGTTTTTATGTTTCTAATCCCCAAGTGCAAAACCTTACACTTCTCCACGTTAAACCTCATTTTTTGTTGTATTGAAAGTCTCTGTATCTGAGATATTCTTGCTGTAAATTTCCTCCCATTGTTTCTGAAGTCTGGGGAATTGTATTTTGTTATTCTGGGATGCTGTAATATACCCCCTTATTTCCTGTATGTGAAAGTATATTTCTAAGTGTTTTCTGAGATGTATAGACTGGAAATATATCCAATATAAGAGGCAAAGAATGAAAATAAAACCAAGGAACCCATTCACTATACTTACCTGAGAGTGCATTACTTCCACACCTCTGAAGTCATGGATATGTGGAATGGAAAAAATATGCCGGCTAAGGTTAGTAAAGAACACATAGATAAATCTCATGGATGGATAGATAGATAGATAGATAGATAGATAGATAGATAGATAGATAGATAGATAGATAGATAGATAGATAGATAGATAGATAGATAGATAGATAGATAGATAGATAGATAGATAGATAGATAGATAGATAGATGGATACACAATCCCTCCCCTCTGCCTGATTACATTATCATATGCAGATGAAAGTGTATACAGGAACAAAATTAACCTAAACTAATTATCTAGCCATCTGGACAGAACAATGTGAGGTCATTAACATTTAACAATGGGACGTCACAATCCACATTCACATATACATCCCATAATAAGTTTATCTCAAGGCAGACAGACACACTAGAACAATGGAATACACATTATCTCAATACACAAACAACAGGGAAGCCTGTCTGACATGGAGGGACATGGAATACACACATTATTTAGGAGTCACAGACTTCATGGAAATGGTCTACAACAGTTAAGTCTCCCAATGTAAAGTGGGAATAAATCTTCATATTTCTATATGAAGATATTGCTGACAAATATTACTGTCCTATCTGAAGCAATTCAAACCATTAATTATCTGTTTTTCACTCCCAGTGGTGGTGAACACCGTCACATCCACAATACTCTTTCTACCACCATTCATGATCCCCTCCCTATTACTCTACCACACTCCATCATTACAACAAGTATTCTTCATCCTTCCTCTATTACTCTATAATAGTGCAGTATTCTTATCAGTATACCTTATTCCTCCGCTATTACTCTACAATCCTCTAATACTATAACTAGGTTCCCTGAACCCCTCCAATGTTACTCTATAATACTTCAACATTACCATTTTCCATGATCCCTCCACTAATACTGCATTCATCTACATGGGCCTCCGCAGGTAAGGGCAAAGGGGGGGGGGGGGCAAATGCTCCCCTGGAATCTGAACTTCCCCTTTAAAGTGGTTGTTAAGCCACTTTATACCATGGTCTGTTTAATAATCCTGTGTGCTCCTGTGTCTGTGTATGTGTTTTAAAAAAATAAGGCGTTCTTTACCAGTTTTCAGAGTGCCGAGCACCGCTCACGTGACCCGTTGGCTCTCTCCTATCCCTGTCTGACAGCTGCCTGCAGTGGGTGGGGCCGAGGATTCCTCGCTGTTGTCAGTTGGGAGGGGAGGAGGAGGGGAGAGGCGGCCGGTCATGTGAGCGTGATTGGCGCTCTGAAATCTTGTAAAGAATGGCTTATGTTTATAAAACACAGACACAGGGGCACACAGGATTATTAAACGAACTGTAGACAGGATGGGAAACTTTAAATGAAACTACAGCAGCAGGAGGGGCACTGACAGAGGAGCAGACAGGCATGGGAGGGAGGGGGGAAAGAGGACAGAGAAGGACAGGAGGGCTGCAGATGACGGAGACACGTAAACTGACCACAGTGTCAGGACTCAGCAGCCATCGTATACTGTGGTCAGTTTACAGATAGGAGGAAATAGCCAGGCAGGATCAGCCTGGGAGCCAAATTACACAGCAAGTCACTGTGCTGTATAACATGCTTTAAGGGAACGGGATCAATTTATTATTTTTAGGTTAACAAATGCTTAAAAAATAAATGCTGCCTTTTGCCCTTTAAAAATAAATACTTGAAATAGGTATAATGACTAAGCCTCTCCCCTTCATGACATTGTTAAAAAGGGGCGGAGCATTGGTAACCTTAAAATGATGCCCCCCATGAAAAAATTCTGCGGACAGCCGGACGCCCATGCTCATCTATGACTACTTTCCTTGAGCCCTTCTCCAATCCTGTTACAGCATTTCATTTCTAATACTGGTTTCCAAAATGTTACCATTGTTGTCCCTAAAATACTCTGTTACTCTAAAATACCCCTCCATTACTGTTTTCTATGGGTCCTCCACTTTTATTCTACAATATTCAACTATCACCCACTATTTTCCATGAAGCCCCCCAATATTACTCCACAATTACCGTAGATCCCACTATCACTATTTTCCATGAAGCCCCCCATTATTACTCCACAATTAGATCCCTCTATTACTATTTTCCATAACCCCCCCCCCCCATTATTACTCCACAATTAGATCCCTCTATTACTATTTTCCATGAAGCCCCCCAATATTACTCCACAATTAGATCCCACTAGTACTATTTTCCATAACCCCCCCCCATTATTACTCCACAATTAGATCCCTCTATTACTATTTTCCATAACCCCCCCCCCCCCCCCCCCATTATTACTCCACAATTAGATCTCACTAGTACTATTTTCCATGAAGCCCGCCATTGTTACTCCCCAAATAAATACCTCTATTAGTATTTTCCATAAAGCCCCCCCCCCATTATTACTCCACAATTAGATCTCACTAGTACTATTTTCCATAACCCCCCCCCCCCCCATTATTACTCCACAATTAGATCCCTCTATTACTATTTTCCATAACCCCCCCCCCCCCCATTATTACTCCACAATTAGATCCCTCTATTTCTATTTTCCATGAAGCCCCCCCCATTATTACTCCACAATTAGATCCCACTATTACTATTTTCCATGAAGCCCCCCCATTATTACTCCACAATTAGATCCCTTTATTACTATTTTCAATGAAGCCCCCCATTATTACTCCACAATTAGATCCCTCTATTACTATTTTCCATGAAGCCCCCCCCATTATTACTCCACAATTAGATCCCTCTATTACTATTTTCCATGAAGCCCCCCATTATTACTCCACAATTAGATCCCACTATTACTATTTTCCATGAAGCCCCCCATTATTACTCCACAATTAGATCCCACTATTACTATTTTCCATGAAGCCCCCCATTATTACTCCACAATTAGATCCCCCTATTACTATTTTCCATGAAGCCCCCCATTATTACTCCACAATTAGATCCCACTATCACTATTTTCCATGAAGCCCCCCATTATTACTCCACAATTAGATCTCATTATTACTATTTTCCATGAAGCCCCCCATTTTACTCCACAATTAGATCCCTCTATTACTATTTTCCATGAAGCCCCCCATTTTACTCCACAATTAGATCCCTCTATTACTATTTTCCATGAAGCCCCCCATTATTACTCCACAATTAGATCCCACTATTACTATTTTCCATGAAGCCCCCCATTATTACTCCACAATTAGATCCCCCTATTACTATTTTCCATGAAGCCCCCCATTATTACTCCACAATTAGATCCCACTATCACTATTTTCCATGAAGCCCCCCATTATTACTCCACAATTAGATCTCATTATTACTATTTTCCATGAAGCCCCCCATTTTACTCCACAATTAGATCCCTCTATTACTATTTTCCATGAAGCCCCCCATTATTACTCCACAATTAGATCCCCCTATTACTATTTTCCATGAAGCCCCCCATTATTACTCCACAATTAGATCCCTCTATTACTATTTTCCATGAAGCCCCCCATTATTACTCCACAATTAGATCCCCCTATTACTATTTTCCATGAAGCCCCCCATTATTACTCCACAATTAGATCCCACTATCACTATTTTCCATGAAGCCCCCCATTATTACTCCACAATTAGATCTCATTATTACTATTTTCCATGAAGCCCCCCATTTTACTCCACAATTAGATCCCTCTATTACTATTTTCCATGAAGCCCCCCATTATTACTCCACAATTAGATCCCCCTATTACTATTTTCCATGAAGCCCCCCATTATTACTCCACAATTAGATCCCTCTATTACTATTTTCCATGAAGCCCCCCATTTTACTCCACAATTAGATCCCTCTATTACTATTTTCCATGAAGCCCCCCATTATTACTCCACAATTAGATCCCACTATTACTATTTTCCATGAAGCCCCCCATTATTACTCCACAATTAGATCCCCCTATTACTATTTTCCATGAAGCTCCCCATTATTACTCCACAATTAGATCCCACTATTACTATTTTCAATGAAGCCCCCATTTTTACTCCACAATTAGATCCCCCTATTACTATTTTCCATGAAGCCCCCCATTATTACTCCACAATTAGATCCCCCTATTACTATTTTCCATGAAGCCCCCCGTTATTACTCCACAATTAGATCCCACTATTACTATTTTCCATAAAGCCCGCCATTATTACTCCACAATTAGATCCCACTATTACTATTTTCCATGAAGCTCCCCATTATTACTCCACAATTAGATCCCCCTATTACTATTTTCCATGAAGCCCCCCATTATTACTCCACAATTAGATCCCACTATTACTATTTTCCATGAAGCCCGCCATTATTACTCCACAATTAGATCCCTCTATTACTATTTTCCATGAAGCCCCCCATTATTACTCCACAATTAGATCCCACTATTACTGGTCCATGAAGTCCTCAGCCAGATGCTCTCTCCTCCATCCCCCTCTATTCTGTATCCTGGACTTTTCTTTTATTAGATATCCATCATGCTGGAAGATTTTTGTGATGGATGAGTAACAGTTCCCTTCTGTCTCTGTGGAGAGGAGGTAAGTCCCAGGAGTACTGGTAGATGTTCTGAGGATGGATGGATGGATGGATGGATGGGTCTCCATCTGTCACTGTCTACAGACAACCTTATCCTGACTCTACTTACATTCAAAGTCATCTAAAAGTGGACATTCCTCCCCCATCAATACTTCCGATCTGCTTATGGTGTCCCCATTCTTACCATGGGCTCCAGGTACCAGCTGCTGGAGGAGATGTCAGGCCGGGACGTGGTGGAGACCTCCAGGATATAGGCTGAGTAGATGGGTACTCGAGCTAAGCGATGGTATAGGGTGGCATAATAATAGTTCCCTCCCAGGCGCTGGCAGATATTGGCAGTGGCATTGGAGGACAGCCCCAGTGGCTCCTGTCCCTGGTAGAAGAAATTCCGGCAGCTGGGTACATCAGTGAAGTGCTGGAGAACCTCACAAGATGCCCCACAGCAGAAGAGCAGGAGAACCAGAGACAGGTTCAGACAAGTCATCGTTCTACGTGAAGGAGCGAAGTCTGGTGGTCACTTCATTCACAGTGTGAAGGAAATATATGAATGCGCCGTGGAGGTCAAACAACAGATGAACAAACAGAAATGGTTCCCACCATCACTGACCTCCTTCAAAGTGTATACAGTGGAGAAAAACACAACAAGTCCTATCTATCAGAAAATACAATCTCAGGGACTCACCTGTGTGACCTCTCGTTCTGCCACGTGGCACTCAGCCCTCAATGTCTTCCTTCTCTCCTCAGAATCTCTCTGCTACGGTTCTCAGGTTCTGCTGCTTGGTGACTTTTTTTCTTCTGAATTCTACTCCACTAAGGACTTCCCTTCAGGGTCTCCATGCCCAAATCAACGTCCCCTAATAGGCTCAGGCCTCCTGTATCCAGCAGGATTGTGGCCAATCATGACGGCATGACATGAGCCGGCTTTGCCATGCAAGCTTGTTGCCCATTGCAGAGTTTGCTTGGTTGGTGCCATTTTGGACTTTGGACTTTCTAGTACTGAGCCTGCCCTCTTTTTCCTGATTACAGCTTTCCTGGCTCTGGTTTTTACATTTGGCTCTTTTTAAAATTGTTAAAACATGTTTGGCCCAGTCTCAGGTACTGACTCCACCTGGCTGGATACGAGCCTCTCTAACAATTGGCTGTCACCAATGAGGCCGTCTTGGTAATAGCACTCATGGTAATAGCACTCATAGGGAGGCTATCAGGGATCTCATGCAGCAAGTGATCATTACCATTCCCTTGCAGCAGGTGCTTATTTTCATGCACATGTCATGAGCATAGAAGCCTACCTAGATATGAATGTGCACATGCATGTAACTACAGGTCTTGGAGCCCGGAGGCCTATTTAAACCCTGGTCTGCCTGGCCTCAGTGCTGGATTGTCTTCAGCTCTGGTTTCTGTATTACTAGTTTCTGAAAGTCTTCTTACCTTGTTCCTGACCTGGCTATACCTGACATCTCTCTTGGTTCGCCCCTGGATTACCAACCTCGGCTTGGACTTCTGACCACGATTCGGCCTCCTGATTTGGTACTTCTCTGCCAGCACGTTACTGACTTCTGCCTGTTACTGATATTGAACTTGATCCTGACCCTTGTGATGGAACCGCATTGGCACCCCGCTTGGGTGCTTCCTCCCGCCAAACATTACCCCCTGCCCTTCAAACTGTTTCGAACAGACCGAGAGCTAATACCAGTCCTTTTTACCCCAATCATCGTACACAGACAGGATTTTGGGATGGAACTAAAGGAAAAACTCTTTATTGAACAGAAATACAAGTTTTTATACCCTTCAAAAGTAGGTCAGTCACCACATGAACAATAAAACCAAATACTGCCCAAAACATCACACAATGGTTTAGATAACGAGGTAGAGCTGACAAAGGGC
This sequence comes from Pelophylax lessonae, assembly GCF_965119305.1. Lineage (NCBI taxonomy): Eukaryota > Metazoa > Chordata > Amphibia > Anura > Ranidae > Pelophylax > Pelophylax lessonae. Next base: position 895,871,097 of record NC_138768.1, on the reverse strand, counting down.
TAATCCCATCATAGATATCTCCAAGAGTTAGCCATCAGACAGAAACAATATTACAATGGGAAAGACCTACTTAACAATAAACACATAACAAACCCCACCCCACCTCAGACTATCCGGAAATAGCCTATGAGACAAACTCCTACAATTTTCCAACAGTCTGAAAAGGTGGAATTCATTTATTTTATTAGATTTCTTGAGGGATATTGTTGATATATATTTATGTCCCAAGTGAGGGAACCTCCTCAACCTAGTCTGCCGGAGGGTCACCATATTACCTCTGACCATTAATATTACACCTTTCCATCCACTCCACAAGGATGCTTTATTGTCCTTATTTTGAGAAGTAATCCAAACCACGCTCTCATCGTCCATTAATTGGTTGTCTATCATAGAATGATCTGGTTTCTCCATGGGCCATTATCAGTGGGTTGGAGGCTTGCACCTAGTCCTCTCCAAAAGCCCCTGTCCTGGTTGGGTCTTTCACAACACTGCACCTGTCTTCCATGGCTGCTGCTGAACATAGCTTGTGACCTGACTGCATACTGCCACTGTAAGGACTCCTGTGTTCCCAAGTTCCAGTTCATTTTTCCATCTTCCTGGCACCTGCACCCTTCTGCTGCCCTAGCAGTCTCTGTTTCCACCACCAGGGGTGTTTTGATAGGGATTGTAGAAGAGGCCATTTAAATCATCTTGGACTCCACAGTTAGGTGCATGACAGAGCCTATTGCACAAGTTACCAACCCCAGATCTTACAACCACGGGACACAGCATGAAGAGCTCAGATCCAACCCCAGATCTTACCAACCATGGGACATGGCATGAAGAGCTCAGATCCAACCCCAGATCTTACAACCACGGGACACTGCATAAAGAGCTCAGATCCAACCCCAGATCTTACAACCACGGGACACAGCATGAAGAGCTCAGATCCAACCCCAGATCTTACCAACCACGGGACATGGCATGAGCAGCTCAGATCCAACCCCAGATCTTATAACCACGGGACACTGCATGAAGAGCTCAGATCCAACCCCAGATCTTACAACCACGGGACACTGCATGAAGAGCTCAGATCCAACCCCAGATCTTACCAACCATGGGACATGGCATGAAGAGCTCAGATCCAACCCCAGATCTTACAACCACGGGACACTGCATGAAGAGCTCAGATCCAACCCCAGATCTTACAACCACGGGACACTGCATGAAGAGCTCAGATCCAACCCCAGATCTTACCAACCACGGGACATGGCATGAAGAGCTCAGATCCAACCCCAGATCTTACAACCACGGGACACTGCATGAAGAGCTCAGATCAAACCCCAGATCTTACCAACCACGGGACATGGCACGAGCAGCTCAGATCCAACCCCAGATCTTACAACCACGGGACACTGCATGAAGAGCTCAGATCCAACCCCAGATCTTACAACCACAGGACACTGCATGAAGAGCTCAGATCAAACCCCAGATCTTACCAACCACGGGACATGGCACGAGCAGCTCAGATCCAACCCCAGTTCCTACAAACCACAGGACACTGCATGAAGAGCTCAGATCCAAACCCCAGATCTTACAAACCACAGGGCATGGCATGAGCAGCTCAGATCCAACCCCAGATCTTACCAACCACGGGACATGGCATGAAGAACTCAGATCCAAAACCAAGTGTTTATTGGTTGAGCTAGATGGACTTGTGTCTTTTTTCAACCTGACTAACTATGTAACTATGTAAGATCCTACCAACCACAGGACACGGCAGGAAGAGTTCAGATCCAACCCCATACCTTACCAACCACAGGACACAGCATGAGAAGCTCAGATCCAATCCCAGATCTTAGCAACCATAGGACATGGCATGAGGAGCTCAGATCCAACCTCATATCTTACAAACCACAGGTACAGGGCATTAAGACCTAAGTTCCAACCCCAGATCTTACCAACCATGGGACATGGCCTGAAGAGCTCAGATCCAACCCCAGATCTTACCAACCATGGGACATGGCCTGAAGAGCTCAGATCCAACCCCAGATCTTACCAACCACAGGACACTGCATGAAGAGCTCAGATCCAACCCCAGATCTTACCAACCACAGGACATAGCATAAAGAGCATCCTAAGAAAAGGAGAGGAACACAAGTGGGCCCGGACCTCTCTGGTGATCCCATCTATACCAATTATTTAATAATAATTTCTTGTCCATATTGTCAATAGTCCTAGCTGTTTCCTGGAATATAAAAGGGGGAGCCCTGATTGGATACTGTCTGTATTCTGCAGTGTTTTCTGGATAGTGTAGTGCAGCTCTTACCCCCCGAAGGGCCCGCTGAGAATAACCCAGAGGTCTCCTTACCTGTTTAGAGGCTGCCAGGCTCAGACGCCAGTTCCAAGGCCACTGACATGCACGGGCTCCATCCAGGGATGTCGTTTTTGTAGATTTATTGCAGAAATTTGAGCAGGATAGAGGGATGAGGGGGCAGGATCCACCAAAACACAAAGGGATATAAGAGGATACATCCTTTAGTAGTAGCTTTGTACTGGAGGTAAAAAAAGATAGTCAGCTTATCTGAGACTTTGTATGAGTGGTCCCAGTCCTTATAACATGAATTCCCAAACCACAACAAGGTAGAGGCCGTGGAAGGAGAGGCAAGTCAGGGAATGCCCCAAGAGGCAGAGCCAATACATTTTATGGGGGGTCTACCTAATAACTGAGGAACAGGGAGCAATGGGGATATACAGGAGCCAGGAGAGGGAAAACATAACAGATATCTCCTGAAGAATGAATAAGTGCAAGATGAGAACAGCGATTAGGAGATTTTTAATCTGTCAAAAACATCGCTGTCCCCTGAGCACATTGCAGTTCTCAGAAAAGGTTTGTCCCTTGTTCCCACTCAAGATTTAAACCCTTTTTGAGTGAAGGACATAAATTTGTTTGCTAGAAAGCTAGCACTTAAATAGAATAGAAAGACAAGCCCAGTGACCGACACTAAGGACATGGAAATGTGGAGACTCTTGGAATCTTTACAAGAAGAAAGTGAAGGAGGAGAGATAGAAATGAATGGTCCTTTACAACCTTCAGACCAAAATCAAATCATAGCCCTCCAATCCCCAAGGTAGACAAGTACAGCTTTGTGTAAAGCTGGTAGAGAGCCTGTAACGACACCCCGGGTATGAAAGGGGTTACAGTCGTTTAGGACATTTCATTCCCGAACACAAAGGCAGCTACCGAACACTCCACTCCGCCGAACAAGAAACCCATACGAATAATCCCCCCCCCCAAGTACGAGACGAGGCTCTGTATTGAGGGTCAAGCATGGAATCAGACTGTTTATTGAAAAGGAATACACGCTTTATATACACGTTAGAAGTAATGCAGTCACTACATGAACAATGACCCAAATCCAGCCCCCAACATCACACAATGGTTACATAAGGAGCCCCCAATACACATTACTCTGAGGCCCCTTTCATACAGTCCGTCCGTCGGACGGATTGCGTTTATCTCAGCGGGGGATCGAGCCGCCGATCCCCCGCTGAGCAGACGGATGATAGCTGTGCCTGTGTCTCCGCGCTGTGTGCGGAGACACAGCTGTCAGTATCCCAAACAACCCTATGGGGGAATCGGATGGGAACGGACCGTCGGTCCGTTCTCATCCAATCCGATCCGCTGGACGGATGGAAAATAGGGTTTCCATCCTTCCAGATTTGACGGATCAGATCGGATCGGATGTCAGTGGACATGTCTCCGCTGACATCCGATGCCCCATAGGGATACATGGGGGGACCGCTCAGATCCGCCAAAAAAACTGACAGGCAGATCTGAACGGTCCGCCTGTGTGAAAGGGGCCTTAGTGTCAATACATCCCTTAGCAGACAACAGGGGAGTTCATTAGCACACTTAACAATAGGTGAATGGAAAGCCACCTCAGACAAGAATATCACAATTTACTTATTCAGACAAAGGCAACATCGTTAGACAGTCAGACTCCACATTAAACTTCCAGGAATGCCCATATTAGGAGTTATACTTCCTGGTCATGGACCCCACAATGTACAGGGGATAAAATCTTCATATTACAAGAGAGACATCATTCCTGAATATTATTGCCCCATTTGGAGCCATCCCAACCCCAGTGCCCCCCAGTTTCCTGGTCACCCCGCGCCCAAAGTGACTCCCGTCACAGAGCGATCGTAATGCCCCGTGGGATAAGACACGGAGGAATAAGAGAAATAAACAATTTAATCTCACTTATCCTGAATGGAAAGCGCTGGTGGAATTAAAGAACAATGAGGAGCTGAATATAAAAGCAGCAGATAAGGGAAGGAATATTCTCCTCATGGACAAACCCTTTTATATAAGGATATGTTATAATATTCTCAGTAATGGGGGAAATATGAGACCCTAGAGAGAGATCCACCTCAAAGTATTTACATGAACTGAAACACATCCTTATGGAAGAAAAAGAAAGGGGTGTCCTACCAAAAGAGGAATTTGAACACAGGATGGATTACCACCCTCTGATAGCTGCACACCCAGGAAATAACAACCTAATGGAAAACGCCAGCAGATACCGTGAATCCCGAAACGCTTCACTTCTTCCACATTTTATGTTACAGCCTTATTCCAAAATGGATTAAATTCATTATTTTCCTCAAAACTCTACAAACCCCTCCCCCATAATGACAATACGAGATTTGAAATCTTTGCAAATTTTTAAAAAATATTCACCCCCTTTGCTCAATACTTTGGTGAAGCTCCTTTGGCCCCAATTCCAGCCTCCGGTATTTCTGAGTATGATGCTACAAGCTTGGTTCTCCAATTTTTGGGCAGTTTCTCCCATTCTTCTTTGCAGGACCTCTCAAGCTCCATCAGGTTGGATGGAGAGTGTCGATGAACAGCCATATTCAGATCTCTCCAGCGATGTTTAATTGGGTTTGTGACGGTACTAACCGTCACTATGAGTTTCTCTTAAGGTAGACAGACAGAACAATGTGAGGTATTTAACCATGGAACAGACAGGTAAACTTTAACACAATCCACATTCCCTTCCAATACACAAACAATAGGGAAGTCTGCGAATGACGGTCTTTGTGTCTCTCTCACAGCCAAGCATGGAATACATGGAATGTGTAAGGTGGTATTAAATCTTCATAGGGTTCAAGTCTGGGCTCTGTCTGGGCCACTCAGAGAAATTCACAGAGTTGTCCCATAGCCACTCCTTTGTTTTCTTGGCTGTGTGCTGAGGGTCGTTGTCCTGTTGGAAGATGAACCTTCACCCCAGTCTGAGGTCCAGAGTGCTCTGGAGAAGGTTTTCATCAAGGATGTCTCTGTACATTGCTGCATTCATCTTTCCCTCCATCCTGACTAGTCTCCCAGTTCCTGCCACTGAAAAACATCCCCCCAGCAATGTCAGAACTATTATGAAGAAATAGACATATTTTCATCAATTGCATTTGGAGGTTCAAGACTAAATAAGCCCCAAAACAGGTTTAAACTCAGGACATTCAAAAAGGTCTTCAGACAGAAAATCTTGTGTTTTATCATCATATTGAAGGGTTGTAAACTGGCTGTTTGCTGAAACTGGAGATAAAAGCCAAGGACGGCTATATTCTATGGTTACCAAATAGATTGTATTTGAAGAGCCTTGAATATAATACTCTGGAAACACAGCCAACTAAATTGCTTAACCCAGACGAGACAACCTTGGGGGAAGGTTTACCTACAAGCAGGGCCGGTGCTACTAGTAAGACAGATTAGGCAGCCGCCTAGGGTGCACTGCCATCTAGGGGCGCCCTGACGCTTGTTTCCCTACTCAGTCCCCCTCTCCCGAGTCCCGCCGCCGCCCTTAATTTTTATTGGTATACTGGATATTGAGTGCTCAGAATATTTCGATTATATTCCCCAGATGTAACAACCATCCTAGATTTTCCTATAACTTTATTTTCATTTTTCTAAATTTTACCATCTTTGTTTGGCGCTATATTAGTGAACCAGTTTCACATTCTATGTAGTTTAACCTTCACTCCAACTGCAAAGGAATAACTGTTGGCTACGCAAATCGCAGACACTTTGGTCTGATAATTTATTATTTATTAAATGTTTTTTACTTATTCTGGGAGAAATTAATGCTTTCATTTCCTTTATATTGCTGAGCAAAACCCAATAATTAGTGTTATAATTAGGTTTGTATTTTCTGTAAGATTTTGTTTTTGTCACCAATCTAAGACTTTATTGTGAATAAATATATATTCCCTATTTAGTCTGTATTCATATCCATTGGTGTATGTTGTTAAAAAGAAATTGATTGACAAAAAGAAGGGTGACGGGCTGGATAATCTTGATACAGTGGTCACCCCAGTCTGGCCAGCGAGACCTTAGGTCTGCGCTGGGTCCCTGCGACATAGCCTCACTGGACGGGGGCTGGCCTGCGAGTTTAACGCCTCGCGAGGTTGCATACAACCGGGTCTCGGCCTGTGTCACAGCATTCCTCCTGGCCGACAGCCCGCCTGGTTCCTGGTATGGCGAGTAACTGCCCCCTTCTCCCCTGGAGGGTTTTGGGATGGACGCGGGCCCCTCCCTGGGACAGTCGGTCCTCAGAGTTCCCCTCCTTCCCTTTAGGCCACCCCTTGAGTCTGATGGCTCTGTGGGTCATCTATTCCCCCTATCTACACCCCCATCCCCCCTCCACCTGTACAGGGGTTGTATGGTGGTCTAGCTACCTCCTGGGGCTGGGACAGGGGGCTATTCCTGGTGGGGGCTCGCCTGCCATGGCCTCCCTTCCTGATCTGTGTCTTGCCCTGGCCCCAGGGATCCCTCCTGGGTCCCTGGGAGCCTCGTGGAGCCATGCAGGGCTGCCATTTTGTTGTAGCCTAAATGCTGTATAGGCTGGCGGTCATGTTTGTGTAGCCGCAGGTGCAATTTTGCAATTTTGCGGTAGTCTGGCACTGAAATCGATGGCCGCCATTACTTCTGGATGGCGATTTTAGCTGTGGGAGCCCCTCCTTATCCCCTGGTTCTGACTCCTGGGTCTCTTTCTTTCCTGGATGCCGCACATGGAGTGCTTTGATCCTGGTGCTGCTGGGGACTGCCTGGTGGGGTGGTAAATCTGGTGGGATCCTCTCCCTCTCTCTGCTGCAGGATCGTGAGGTGCTCTGTTGCTGGTGACCCGGTATTGTTACCGGCGCGGTGGGGGTGTCTTTTGGCAGTGTATTTTTGCACTTTAGTGGGGTACCCTTATTCCTCATAGAGTCTTTGTAGCACATTTCCCCACCTGACCCCCTCTCAGAGCCTGCGGGGCCCTCCAGGTCCCAACCATCCATTGATGCACTGATGGCGATCCTGGAGTCCTGTCCCGGGTGGAGGTGGATTTTGGGTGGTGGGGGTAGTAAAAAGCACCCCCACCTTACCTTGATTCATCTGTCTCCTCATTTCCTGAATCTGATCTAGCCACCATGGATGGGGCCCACCCTGAGTTTTCAGATAGTGAGGATGATTCCTCCACTCTTGTAGCCACGCACGAAAGTTTCTGGTGGACGCACTGATTGTGTCTTTGCATGACACTTTAAAAATGGAGGGCGCAGCTGAAGCTGCAGTGAAGGCACCGGTTCCCTTTGGCACCCACAAGCCGTCTAGAGCTATTTTGATAGATTTGTCGCTAAAGAGTGGGAACCATTTGAAGAGTTCCTCCTTAAGAAGTGGACTGTTCCACTGGTGGTGGATCCCCCAGTTTCCAGGTTGAATAAGGCAACCATGATTCTGGTAGATGAATGGCTAACAGGAAGGTGGAGGCGGTGGCCTGCAGTATGTTCACTGTGGCCGGCTCGGCACTCAGACCGGTCTTCACCATTGCCCTGGTGTCACAAACTCTGAGTGGGCTAAGCTTTTACGCCATGACCTGTAGGGTGAGCCGCTCCCCCCCCCCCCGCCTTTGCTGAGCTGGCGGACCAGTTGGTCCAGGGGCTGTAGTTTTTCTGTAATTCCTCTTTGGATGCGGCTCCCCTGATTTCTAGACTGCCTGTCTTGGCAGTGGTCCTTAGGCGTGTTTTGTGGCTCTAATGTTGGTCTGCGGACCAGACCTTTAAAAAAGCATTAACTCATCTTCCTTTTCAAGGGGATCGCCTGTTTGGAGCTACCCTGGATGACATCATTAAGAGTCTCACAGGGGGGAAGAGCGCCTTTCTTCCACAGGCTAATAAGGGTAAGGAACCTTGTCGCAGACATGGCCCATCCTTCTTGGCTAACAGGAAGTTTTTTCATCCCTCAGGGTCGGCTGAACAGGGGTTCAAAGCCTTTCAAGACCTCTTGGGGAGGATCCAAGCGACCTTGGTCTGGCAAGTCCAAAGCGGGCTTCTCCAGACCCGCAAGACAAGGCTCCTTCTGCATGAAGGTGCGCCCTCACCTGTGCCTGGGGTTGGGGGAAGTCTTTGTTGGTTTCCGGACCCGTGGACTTCCCTGGTGCAAGACAAGTGGGTCCACTAAGTGATACGGTCCAGCTACTGTCAGGGTGCCAGGAAACCAGAGCACACAGGGGTGCAAGTAAAATTAAGCAGTTTATTGGAGCAAACAACAATAAACACACAACAAGTGTGAGGAAGTGAGAGCAGGAACAAGCCGGGGTAAAGTCCAGAAGCGTGTAGTCTACCGATGCTGGGTCGTCTGCTGATGCCGGGTCAAGAGACAGGAGAGTCGTCAGCCAAGCCAGGTCGTACACGGAGGAACATGCCTGGGTCAAGTCCAGATGCAGGTAATCATCCAAGCCGGGGTCAAGTCCAGAAGCGTGTAGTCTACCGATGCTGGTTCGTCTGCTGATGTTGGGTCGTCTGCTGGTGCGGGGTCAAGAGACAGGAGAGTCGGCAGCCAAGCCAGGTCATACACAGAGGAGCATGGAGAACAGAAGACTGCTAGCAGAGATGCACATTAGAGCACAAGGGCAAGGACTGAAAATCATCAGGTGATAGATATAATCAGGTGTGCAGCATCATCACTGTGCGACACCCAGGCAGCAGGAAGTGATGATGCAATCATAGTTTATAAGAGACAGCAGTCTGCACATGTCAAAGATGGCTGCCAACAGGAGGGTAAGACCTTGACAGTACCCTCCTCTCAACAGGCCCCTCCTCCGCGGAGCAAAAAACGGTTTCTGAGGAAAGCGAGCATGGAAAGCAGGGAGAAGGGCAGGAGGATGAACATCAGCGGAGGGAACCCAGGAGCGCTCCTCAGGACCAAAACCCTTCCAGTGCACCAGATATTAAACCTGACCTCAGAACAGATGAGAATCCAAGATGCTGCTAACCTCATACCCCTCATGATTGCCCACAGGAATGGGATGAGAGCGGGGAAGTGAAGAAGTATAGCAAATGCAAACCAGTGGCTTCAAAAGTGACACGTGAAAGAAATTGGACATAGGCATGCCAGGAGGAAGACCAAGGGCATAGGCCATGGGGTTCACCTTACGAAGGATGCAAAAAGGCCCAACAAAACGGAGTGCCAGTTTTGGAGTGGGCACCCTGAGGTTGAGATTACGGGCCGACAACCACACCCTCCCCCCGACCTGGTACGAAGGAGCAGATAAACATCTTCGGTCTGCTTGGAGCTTCTGGCGCTGTTCAGAGACCCGTAAAAACTCTTGAATCTGCACCCAAGAGGAACGGAGGGCACGAAGATGATCCTCCACAGCCGGGATGTCCTGTGGCGAGAACGACTCGGGCAATACAGTGGGTTGGAACCTTTTCTCCCTGGAAAGGAGACGCCTGAGAGGGGACATGATAGCAATTTACAGATACCTCAACGGTGATCTCAGCATAGAAAAAAAACGATTCAGTCGCAACTAATGCATGAGGACACAAGGCCATACAATGCGATTAGAGGAGAAGCGATTTAACCTCAGACTATGCAGGGGGTTTTTCACAGTAAGGGCTACAAGATTGTGGAACTCTCTACCACAAATGGTGGTTTCTGCGGGAAGTATGGCTACTTTTAAGAGACTCTTGGACGTACATCTCAAGGATCAGAACATTCAGGGGTATGAGAGATGATTACAGCCACACACATCTACACAGGTTGAACTGGATGGACTATTGTCTTTATTCAACCTCACCTACTATGTAACTATGTAACTATAAATGGCCATGAATGGAGATGTCCCAGAAGACGAGTTGATGGCAGAGTTCCTGGCAAACTCCGCCCAGGGTAGCAGATCAACCCAATTGTCCACAACATTATCAAAAGATATTGGCACGTTCTACATGAAGATAGGGATTTATCACAAGCTTTACCAGTAGATCCTCAGATCCCCTGTAGGAAAGGGAGTAACCTCCAGGATTGGCTGACTCACAGCCATTATGAGAAAAAAACTCCCAGACCACGAGCTTCCATGACTTGGTGTAGCGCTGTCCCCGTAGGGCTTGCTGTATGATGACTTCTAGGACCTCCTCTGATTACCAGCACATGGTCCCTTCCGGGACAGGTCACACATCCCTCCTTACTCCCGATGGCTCCTCACTCAATATACAGTCCAGGGGATTTGGTATTTATTGTGGAAGTTGGATGGGGGAAGGGAATAGTGGGATCCTCCAACTGGAACTATTCACAATGGATAAGGACAATTGAGTTCTGTCCGTGATACTTTTTTTATTTGCACTAACATACAATTTTTTAGGACAAGCTTTCAGGGGAAGTCCCCTTCTTCAAGATCCAAGCAGTACTGATCCGCACAGCTCCTCCGGAACCTCGGACCCCCAGGCAGGAAAAGATCTTGAAGAAGGGGACTTCCCCCGAAACCTTGTCCTGAAAAATTGTATGTTAGTGCAAATAAAAAAAGTATCACGGACAGAACTCAATTTATCTCTGTGCACTAATCCGGCTACGATTACCGAACAAAACAAGACTAAGGACCAAGGGAGGTCCCAAAAAGCGGGACTATATCAGCATGTATATGGTTGTAGGGATACAAACGCAACACCACTATGTAAAAAACATAATCATTTTATTGTACAAAAGGATAAAAAACAATTATGACATCACATAACAACACTCATATAAAGACTAAAAGAGTAATACATAGGTCCGTGTGTGTAAAGATTGCTTGAAATCGATAACAAAATACCACACCAACGGATCCCAATGTATAATGCAGTCTAACGGTCCCTGGATAAGCCAACGCGTTTCGCAATTAATGCTTCATCAGGGCATTACAAAGACTGAGTAGATACTGCGCTTAGAATAAGACAGGCGGGATGAAGGAACACTTATATTGCAGGTATCGGGAGCCCATTTAAGTGGATCAATAGTGATGGTGGGATGTATATTTCATCTTATGGGTCACATGGGCCTCTTATCAAGAAATAGGGACTATTTATATTACATGGTAACAAAGTTAGGTATCTCCGAAAATATCTGTTGGTTGGTAATGGCTTAAGTCCCCTGATTAACCACTTAAGCCCCGGAGGATTTGGCTGCTAAAAGACCAGGGGGTTTTTTGCGATTTTTTACTGCGTGATTTTAACGGACAATTGCGCGGTCGTGCGACGCTGTACCTAAACGAATTTAACGTCCTTTTTTCCCCACAAACAGAGCTTTCTTTTGGTGGTATTTTATCCCCTGTGCGATTTTTTGATCATGCGCTATAAACAAAAAAAGAGCGTCAATTTTGCAAAAATAACAATATTTTTCACTTTTTTTTATATGAAATTCCCCCCAAAAAAAATTTAAAAATCAAAATGTTTTAACATTTTCGGCCAATTTGTTTTCTGCTACCTATGTTTGGTAAAAAAAATCACAAAAAGCGTATTTTGATTGGTTTGCGCAAAAGTTATCACGTTTACTAACAAAGGGAAAGATTTTTGTCATTTTTGGTGTTTTTTTTTTAACGCGTAATGGCGGCGATCTGCCATTTTTTTGCGGGACTGCGACATTGCGGCGGACAGATCGGACCCTTGACTGACATTTTTGACACTTTTGGGGGGACCAGTGACATTACTACAGTAATCAGTGCTATAAATATGCACTGTTACTGTAAAAATGACACTGGCAGGGAAGGGGTTAACTGTATTGGAGAGGGAGGGGTTAAGTGTGTCCTAGGGGCGTGTTTCTAACTGTAAAGGGACATGCCTATTGGTGTAAAAACAGAGATCAATGGTCCTACATAGTAGAACCGTCTGATCTTCATTTTTACACCAGGGAGAATGACGGGCGGTTTGTTGACATAAGCAGCTCCGCCTTTCTCCCTTCACAGGAGCGATCGTAGTGTGACCGGCAGACGATCGGGTCCGCAGGTCACACGCACTGACTTGTCAGTGAACGAGCCGCGGCGGGCGCACGCCCGCCCGCAATTGGCTCTCAAGTCAGTGACAGGCGAGTGACGTACCCATACGTCACTCTGCCTGGCCGGGGCTGACCGCCGCAGTATATAGTCGTGTGGCGGTCGGCAACCGGTTAAGGATATAAGTATATCATCCACCAAAGACTCTGTTGCCTCACACTACTGCATCCATGGAGCCATGAGATCCAAAGGAAAGAGCCTATAGAAACATCCGGTTACAGAGATATCCTAACCATACCGCCCAAAATATGGAGAGAGTAAATCCCACCTTGCCGCACAGTGGCTTAGCGAGACAGCATACATTGGAGACACTCTGCGGCAAGGTGGGATTTACTCTCTCCATATTTTGGGCGGTATGGTTAGGATATCTCTGTAACCGGATGTTTCTATAGGCTCTTTCCTTTGGATCTCCTCAATCATCAATCATTCAGAGTCATAGTCAGTGACATTGTAAAAAAATAAAATAAAATTATAAAATATAATACAATTAAAATACCAAAAAATAAAAACTTCTGACATCAGTGGGTGAACTTCCAGGATCGCAAAGGTCACACTTGCAACCGGGCCCTGGCGTTCCATCACCGTGCGGAGGCCCCAAGATGGCAGGAAGAGAGCCCACTGCAGAACTTGTGAAAGGGTCCCACTGCAGGACAGTAATAAAGGGTACCGCAACGAGAGCAAAGGGCCCCGGGATCAGTGGGAAGAGCCCCAGGCGTGAAGGAAAGGGCCCCAGCCAGGGGTCCGGAGGGCCCTTCATGGTTTCTTGCACCGGGGCCCTGAAGGTTCTAGTTACACCTCTGCCACTTGAGGCTGCATAGCAGCTTCTATAGAGGAGGGGCAGCTGCCCCCTCCCTCCAGGACCCCGCACTCCTGCTGAAAGACCCCAAGCACAAATACCCTTGGCATTTATACAGTATCCCAGCATGCACCGATGCACTTTCCTCTGCCAATCACCAGTGCTGTACTAAATGCCTGTGGACTCATTTGTCAGGTTTCCTCCCACTGTCCAACATGCCTCTGTATTGGACCATGTGAGACATTCAGACAAACTGAGTTGCTCCTGAGCCCCATAAGAAGACCTCACTAGCAGATCCCGCTCTCTGGTAGGCAAAGAACAATATAGATTTACCTGCAGTCTCTCTGGTAAGTAGACTGGACCCAAAGCTATACTCTCTCTTCTGGCACCAACCTAGGAGGGTGCTACACCAGAAAAACCTAAAGGAAGGTATAAATGTGGTCACTGTAAAGCCTGAAGATATAAACCAACAGTCAGAAACTTCATCAATCCAAACAATGGAGAAACAATTGATGTTACACCTTTCTATAACTGTATGGAGGGTGCAATCTATGTAGCCGAATGCCCCACCCCCTTCTCTATGTTGGTAAGACGTTCCGCCAACTGAGACGCAGGGTTCTGGAACACATCAATGATGCGGTATATATAAAGGACAGACCAATAGCAAGACATGTGATACAAAAGGATGATGGAAAAGCTGGTGGGCGGTCCTTCTGGGTGGTCCAAGAAATGAAATTGGGTCAGAGGAAAGGAGATCCAGATAAGAATATACTAAAATAAGAAGTAAATGGATCTTTCGGTTGGGATCACCGACCCCACAGGGAATAAATGAAGGTTTTACCTACCTTGTGGGAGAATAGTTCTTGATTGCATCTGCAAATGATCTATATAGTGATTTGGTAATAGATGTGTGTAGACCTTTAATGGTGACTCACAGGAATTATCATTTAGAAGGTGATAAAAGTGGTACAAATATAGAATGGGTAACGCTGAAAATGGGGAGAGGGAGGGATTTCTTCAATCTGAAAGTAAAAACATTCTGTTTAAAATCCACTAGATGGCGCTGTTGGGAAGTATCTGTAAATAGAAGCTGTGGACAAGCAGAGTCGTCATTTGCCATGTGGTGATCAGGGCTGCTGATAGAAATTGCGGGGCCCCGCACAGACTGCCTGACAGGGCCCCTCTTACCAAGAAAACATTAAAGCTATATTTCAATAAAAATACATTAAATCATTATTAGCAGACACAAAGGCAACATAAATCACAGAATCCCTGCTAAATCTAAAAGATGACACTGAATTGATAAATAAAACTCTGTGTGAGGGGGAGGGGTTGGGGTCATGCACATGGGTGCTGTGGTCTCAACTCAGTGGTACATTTATGTGGTTTGAGCCCCCTGGATCTGTACAAACACAGCCGCAGGTCCTAATCTGACAGGCGTGGGGGTGCAGGTGTACGGGGATCTGTATGAACACAGCCGCAGGTCCTAATCTGACAGGTGTGGGGTGCAGGTGTACAGGGATCTGTATGAACACAGCCGCAGGTCCTAATCTGACAGGGGTGGGGGTGCAGGTGTATTGAGATCTGTATGAACACAGCCACAGGTCCTAATCTGACAGGTGTGGGGTGCAGGTATACGGGGATCTGTATGAACACAGCTGCAGGTCCTAATCTGACAGGGGTGGGGGTGCAGGTGTACGGGGATCTGTATGAACACAGCCGCAGGTCCTAATCTGACAGGGGTGGGGGTGCAGGTGTACAGGGATCTGTATGAACACAGCCGCAGGTCCTAACCTGACAGGGGTGGGGGTGCAGGTATACGGGGATCTGTATGAACACAGCCGCAGGTCCTAACCTGACAGGGGTGGGGGTGCAGGTATACGGGGATCTGTATGAACACAGCCGCAGGTCCTAATCTGACAGGGGTGGGGGTGCAGGTATACGGGGATCTGTATGAACACAGCTGCAGGTCCTAATCTGACAGGGGTGGGGGTGCAGGTGTACAGGGATCTGTATGAACACAGCCGCAGGTCCTAATCTGACAGGGGTGGGGGTGCAGGTGTACGGGGATCTGTATGAACACAGCCGCAGGTCCTAATCTGACAGGGGTGGGGGTGCAGGTATACGGGGATCTGTATGAACACAGCCGCAGGTCCTAATCTGACAGACATGGGGGTGCAGGTGTACGGGGATCTGTATGAACACAGCCGCAGGTCCTAACCTGACAGGGGTGGGGGTGCAGGTGTATGGAGATCTGTATGAACACAGCCACAGGTCCTAATCTGACAGGTGTGGGCTGCAGGTGTACTGGGATCTGTATGAACACAGCCGCAGGTCCTAACCTGACAGGGGTGGGGGTGCAGGTGTACGGGGATCTGTATGAACACAGCCGCAGGTCCTAATCTGACAGACGTGGGGGTGCAGGTGTACGGGGATCTGTATGAACACAGCCGCAGGTCCTAATCTGACAGGGGTGGGGGTGCAGGTGTACGGGGATCTGTATGAACACAGCTGCAGGTCCTAATCTGACAGGGGTGGGGGTGCAGGTGTACGGGGATCTGTATGAACACAGCCGCAGGTCCTAATCTGACAGACGTGGGGGTGCAGGTGTACAGGGATCTGTATGAACACAGCCGCAGGTCCTAATCTGACAGGTGTGGGCTGCAGGTGTACGGGATCTGTATGAACACAGCCGCAGGTCCTAATCTGACAGACATGGGGGTGCAGGTGTACGGGGATCTGTATGAACACAGCCGCAGGTCCTAACCTGACAGGGGTGGGGGTGCAGGTGTACGGGGATCTGTATGAACACAGCCGCAGGTCCTAATCTGACAGACGTGGGGGTGCAGGTGTACGGGGATCTGTATGAACACAGCCGCAGGTCCTAATCTGACAGGGGTGGGGGTGCAGGTGTACGGGGATCTGTATGAACACAGCCGCAGGTCCTAATCTGACAGACGTGGGGGTGCAGGTGTACAGGGATCTGTATGAACACAGCTGCAGGTCCTAATCTGACAGGGGTGGGGGTGCAGGTGTACGGGGATCTGTATGAACACAGCCGCAGGTCCTAATCTGACAGACGTGGGGGTGCAGGTGTACAGGGATCTGTATGAACACAGCCGCAGGTCCTAATCTGACAGGTGTGGGCTGCAGGTGTACGGGATCTGTATGAACACAGCCGCAGGTCCTAATCTGACAGGTGTGGGCTGCAGGTGTACAGGGATCTGTATGAACACAGCCGCAGGTCCTAATCTGACAGGGGTGGGGGTGCAGGTGTACGGGGATCTGTATGAACACAGCCGCAGGTCCTAATCTGACAGACGTGGGGGTGCAGGTGTACGGGGGTCTGTATGAACACAGCCGCAGGTCCTAATCTGACAGACGTGGGGGTGCAGGTGTACAGGGATCTGTATGAACACAGCCGCAGGTCCTAATCTGACAGGGGTGGGGGTGCAGGTGTACGGGATCTGTATGAACACAGCCGCAGGTCCTAATCTGACAGACATGGGGGTGCAGGTGTACGGGGATCTGTATGAACACAGCCGCAGGTCCTAACCTGACAGGGGTGGGGGAGTGCAGGTGTACGGGTATCTGTATTAACACAGCCACAGGTCCTAACCTGACAGGGGTGGGGGGGTGCAGGTGTACGGGGATCTGTATGAACACAGCCACAGGTCCTAATCTGACAGGGGTGGGGGTGCAGGTGTATGGAGATCTGTATGAACACAGCCGCAGGTCCTAATCTGACAGGCGTGAGGGTACAGGTGTACGGCCGAACACAGACAGTGTGCATTTGGGGGCCGTTCACCTGTCTACCTGTCCAAGTAGGGCCTGCGGCTGTGTTCATACAGGCGCTGCATCCCCATAGAATGAGAGGCGGCTCCAGCCCAACCCCCTCCTTCACACAGCCAGAGTATCTGTGGGATTGAGCCCTTAATTATATATTTTTTAACAATTTCTTTTTAAAAAACCCTATTGGGGGGGGGGGTTGGGGGGGGGGCTTTGGTGAAATATAATTATAATAGACTTACCTAAAAAGCAGATCTCTCCAGCGATGGGCTGTCACTACTAAGAGGGATTCCATCTTCGTCTGGTCTTCTCTCTGGTTTCTTGGGCTCCAGTCATTTGGCCAGACTGCGAAGATGTATCTCCCATGCATGTGCCATGGTCATGTGGCCAGGGGAGGTTCGGGCTAGGAGGCAGGGTGGGCGATTGCCCCCCGGGCCACTCTGATGCTCTGTAAAAAGGCTGCACCGCTTCTGCCACAGACATGCCTAAAGGATTCCTGGTAAAAAGAACTAAAAAGTCCCCACAGTTGACCTACTGAGTGTGGGATGAAGACAAGGACAGAGCGCGGGCCTTTTCCCCAGCATGGATGGTGTAAACTGTGTGTGACCAGAGGCCGATTCCATGCCCCACTGGAGACTCTCCTCCCCTAGGCAGCCCCGTCCGAGCTGTCCCAGCTCCCCCCCAACTGCTTCCCGTTGGCCAGGCCGGTGTTCCGTGAGAATTACCTACCCCTCGTCACTTCCGGTACTCCGCACTGTATGTAATGCAGCGGGTACATTAAAACAGCTGTGCAGAAATAGGAGTCATCTCCGCTCCTGTCCCGGTCACTTCCCTGCTCTCGGATAGTAAATATAAAAGCGGCGGCGGCTGTATGAAAACATAAATCACTGAGCCGAAAGCCGCTTTTATATTTACTTGCCGAGAGCAGGGAAGTGACCGGGACAGGAGCGGAGATGACTCATATTTCTGCACAGCTGTTTTATGTAAGCGCCGCGTCGGTAGGTTTTTTTCACGGTACACCGTGATCTCTTCATACTAGTGCGCATGCGCACTAGTCAGCTCCTCTGTTCTTCCTTTAGGTATCCGGGGCTCTGAGCATGAGCACTGCTGCGCTGCTCAGCTGTTTCTGGCCGGAAGTGACGAGGGTAGGTAATTCTCACGGGGTAGGTAATTCTCACGTTACACCGGATTTAGCCGGTGAGTAGAGAGTACCTGGAGCAGAGCTTCAGCCTGGAATGGGGGTCAGGAGGAGATGAGGAAGAGAGAGAGTGGGAGGGGGGCGAGTTGCTGCACCATGGGCCACCATGGGATTGCACTTGCCTCCTGGCCTGAAAGTTGCCAGTCAGCCCCTGCATGTGGCCATGTGGCTATATTTCATGGTCACAGCACAGCTCTCTCAACGGATGGTATGTCATCCAATGAGACTGCAGTGCACATGCGCTGGTGCTATCACCGGCTGCTACGTTTATAAGATATTCACTGTACCTACATGTGACCCCTATTATAGGCTTACCTGTAGTTACAAGATAAGAAATGGAGTTTACTCCTGGCAGATAAGTTAGTAAATGGTTATATAGAAGGAGATGATACATGGATGCAGAGGGAACTGACAGTGAAGGGGAGAAGAAGCAAAGTTGCGTAGATCAGGAAGAAGCAGTCTGGGGGAGGGGGAAGCCCAGCTACATAAAGTTGCATAGATCAGGAAGAAGCAGTCTGGGGGGAGGAGGGGGAAGCCCAGCTACATAAAGTTGCATAGATCAGGAAGCAGTCTGGGGGAGAGGAGGGGGAAGCCCAGCTACATAAAGTTGCATAGATCAGGAAGCAGTCTGGGGGGAGGAGGGGGAAGCCCAGCTACATAAAGTTGCATAGATCAGGAAGAAGCAGTCTGGGGGGAGGAGGGGGAAGCCCAGCTACATAAAGTTGCATAGATCAGGAAGCAGTCTGGGGGGAGGAGGGGGAAGCCCAGCTACATAAAGTTGCATAGATCAGGAAGCAGTCTGGGGGAGAGGAGGGGGAAGCCCAGCTACATAAAGTTGCATAGATCAGGAAGCAGTCTGGGGGGAGGAGGGGGAAGCCCAGCTACATAAAGTTGCATAGATCAGGAAGCAGTCTGGGGGAGAGGAGGGGGAAGCCCAGCTACATAAAGTTGCATAAAGAAGAGGGGAGAAGCGCTCTAAGTGCAGACAATTTATTGCAGATAACAAGGCAGGTGATATACACTCACTAGACATGAAGACTGAAAAGCTGTATGTGTCAAAGCAATCCTGCAGCCATCCTCTGGAGGGTGTCCTCTGGTCACAGGAAGCCGTATGCAGTACTGTCACTGGCGGTGGGAGGGAAGAAAGCCGGCTGTCTCCCACAACATCAGCGGTGAGCGGTCAAGCGGCTCGGATCTGCGGTTCCGTGTTGCGAGTGATGGATGGAGGCACTCTCACCCACAGGGATGGTGGGATCTGTCCGATGTGTTACGGCATGCACGACACGTTTCTGAGCATGCGCGGGGTCCTCTGCACCCGGCGCGCTCTTTCATCAGGTGCTAGAGTGCCGTAGTCTCTGTGGGGCTTTATGTAGTTCCCTCCCCTCCCCCCCCCTCCCTGGATTCAGCTGCTTATTAGTTCTGTTCATCCACCCTTCATATGCTGGAGGTCTTCGTAGCGCTCTGTGTTTTGTTTTTTATGTATTTTTTTACATAAAGTTGCATAGGTCAGGAAGCAGTCTGGGGAAAGGAGGAGGAAGACCAGCTACATAAAGTTGCATAGTTCAGGAAGAAGCAGTCTGGGGGAGGGGGAAGCCCAGCTACATAAAGTTGCATAGATCAGGAAGAAGCAGTCTGGGGGGGAGGAGGTGGAAGCCCAGCTACATAAAGTTGCATAGATCAGGAAGCAGTCTGGGGGGAGGAGGAGGAAGCCCAGCTACATAAAGTTGCATAGATCAGGAAGCAGTCTGGAGGAGAGGAGGGAGAAGCCCAGCTACATAAAGTTTCATAGATCAGGAAGCAGTCTGGAGGAGAGGAGGGAGAAGCCCAGCTACATAAAGTTTCATAGGCCAGGAAGCAGTCTGGCTGGGAGGAGGGGGAAGCCCAGCTACATAAATTTGCATAGATCAGGAAGCAGTCTGGGGGAGAGGAGGGGGAAGCCCAGAAGCCCAGCTACATAAAGTTGCATAGATCAGGAAGCTTCTGCCCACCACTTGGACGGCTTACACATGAACTGACCCTGGCCTGTTTATCGACTCTGCTTCTGCCTACAGCTTGGACTGCTTCCACGGGAACTGACCCTGGTCTGTTTTATCGATTAAGCTTCTGCCTACTGCTTGAATTGCTTATACATGAACTGACCCTGGCCTGTTTTATCAACCATGCTTCTGTCTACCGCTTGAACTGCTTACATGTGAACTGACCCTGGCCTGTTTTATCTACTACGCTTCTGCCTACCGCTTGGACTGCTTACACATGAACTGACCCAGGCCTCTTTTATTGACTATGCTTCTGCCTACTGCTTGGACTGCTTAAATATGAACTGACCCTGGCCTGTTTTATTGACTACACTTCTGCCTACCACTTGGACTGCTTACACCTGAACTGACCCTGGCCTGTTTTGTCGACTATGATTCTGCCTACTGCTTGGACTGCTTCCACAGGAACTGACCCTGGACTGTTTTATCGACTATGCTTCTGCCTTTTGCTTGGACTGATTACATGTGAATACCTTTCCTGGATGGAGGGGAGGATTTTTCCCTGGTGTCGCTGCTCATGGGCTAGCGTTTCCTTCCAGAGTTCCAAGCGGATTAAATTATACCATCCTAGAAGGACCTTCTCTGACACCGGTCCCCTGTGCTGTATCCGCATCTCTCGCAACCTCCTTCCGAATTCCTCTTCCATGGCGGCTGGTATCTGTACCTCTCCTCTTCTGTTATCCGGACCTTGGATCCCAGTGGATGTGTGGATGTCCCAGACTGCAGGAAGCATCCTGCTGCTGCTACTTAGTGTAATGGAACTATGACCCACACTGTATTTGCGGACTTCCGTCAGTATACGGCTTCCTACAATCTCGAACATAGACACTGTTTCAGATGTTCCAGCTGTTGTACATACAAAACTAGCCTGACAACTTAGCTTGTATGTATCTGAAAACAACTAACTCTTTACTGAACAAGAAACAGACTTTTATACACTTGAGAAGTATGTCAGTCATGAACAATGACCCGAATATTTACCCAAAACATCACACAATGGTTAGATAACGAGGTACATCTGACTCATGGCTAATCCCATCTAGACAAGGTTATCATTCACATGCTAATTAACTCTCCCCCCTTAACCAGCCTGGAGGACCAGAGGCTAAAACAAAATACAATCCACATTATTATAAGTGTAAACACAAAGTAAATCAGCATAATAACGAGGTGTGGAAGACAGGTGGTTGAGCTAATTATATTTGCATCTGCTAGGAGTCTGACTGTGTGAAGCCTTATTGGCAATAGGCAGCTAGGCCTAGAGTCCCAGAGTCTTCATATATTCTTTGAGATATATTGTTGATAAATATTACTATCCCATTGGAGTAATCCAAACCATATTCTCAGTGTCTATTAAGTCCATCATTTTCTTGGTCACCCTGTGCCAATAATAGACACAGGGTGACTTACACATAAGAGGGGCCTAGGGGACCTGAGACAGGGATTTCCCAACCTCTCTAAGGTAAGATGGGTTACACAGGCCCCCCAACCAAAGTGACTTCCGTCACAGCTGCGCAGAGGACTAAAATTCCCACTATGCTCTCCTCTGGGCTCAGAAATGTGATGCAGATGATTTGAGTTCAGCACTAGGGGGAAACAGGAATAGCCTGCAGAAGTGGAGATCAAGACTGGTGTAGCATATTACAGTAATCCGCTCCTGGCCAGTGTTGCCAACCGCCCGTAGATTTACGGACAGCCCGTAAAAAAAGGGTACTTTTCTCCTGCCCGTAAATGCCCGTAGCAGGAGAAAAGTGCCCGTAAATCTACTGCGGCGGCGGCACTGTCAGAACTGCGCATTTAAGTTTTCCCGCCGCCGCCGCGGCCGGCCGCCAGCGACAATGCAGAATCACTCACTCTGTCTATCTGGAGATGGATGCCTGGTGGAGTGGACAGAGCAGTCGCAGACTGACAGCTGAGGCAGAGGACTGGTAAGTGCTGCTGGCCGAGTCACTAACTCTGTCTGTGGACTGGAGTGGAGTGAACTAGGAGATGCTGGATGGATGGTGGAGTGGACAGAGCAGTCGCAGACTGTGACAGCTGAGGCAGAGGACTGGTAAGTGCTGGGGCTCCGAGCCTCCGACAGCTAGCAGGAGCAGACTGGAGTAGAGAGATGAGTCAGGGGGCAGAGGACATCAGTGTCCTTCTCCTGTGCCCCCTTCACCTCTCCACAGGCAGTGTCACAGCTTCACTCACTCTGCACTAGTAATGTCACTGATGTTTGTGGCTGTGGAGAGGTGAAGGGGACTTAGTAGGAGGACACTCATGTGGAGAGCTCTGACCATCTCCTGTACCATGTACACAGTCCCTGACCACCCCTCTGTACCATGTCTGCAGTCCCTTACCACCCCTCTGTACCATGTCCGCAGTCCCTGACCACCCCTCTGTACCATGTCCGCAGTCCCTGACCACCCCTCTGTACCATGTCCGCAGTCCCTGACCACCCACTGTACCATGTCCGCAGTCCCTGACCACCCCTCTGTACCATGTCCGCAGTCCCTGACCACCCCTCTGTACCATGTCCGCAGTCCCTGACCACCCACTGTACCATGTCCGCAGTCCCTGACCACCCACTGTACCATGTCCGCAGTCCCTGACCACCCCTCTGTACCATGTCCGCAGTCCCTGACCACCCACTGTACCATGTCCGCAGTCCCTGGCCACCCCTCTGTACCATGTCCGCAGTCCCTGACCACCCCTCTGTACCATGTCCGCAGTCCCTGACCACCCACTGTACCATGTCCGCAGTCCCTGACCACCCACTGTACCATGTCCGCAGTCCCTGACCACCCCTCTGTACCATGTCCGCAGTCCCTGACCACCCACTGTACCATGTCCGCAGTCCCTGACCACCCCTCTGTACCATGTCCGCAGTCCCTGACCACCCCTCTGTACCATGTCCGCAGTCCCTGACCACCCCTCTGTACCATGTCCGCAGTCCCTGACCACCCCTCTGTACCATGTCCGCAGTCCCTGACTACCCCTCTGTACCATGTCCGCAGTCCCTGATCACCCCTCTGTACCATGTCCGCAGTCCCTGATCACCCCTCTGTACCATGTCCGCAGTCCCTGATCACCCCTCTGTACCATGTCCGCAGTCCCTGACCACCTCCTGTACCATGTCCACAGTCTCTGACCACCTCCTGTACCATGTCCGCAGTCTCTGACCACCTCCTGTACCATGTCCGCAGTCTCTGACCACCTCCTGTACCATGTCTGCAGTCTCTGACCACCTCCTGTACTATGTCTGCAGTCTCTGACCATCTCCTGTACTATGTCTGCAGTCTCTGACCACCTCCTGTACCATGTCCGCAGTCTCTGACCACCTCCTGTACCATGTCCGCAGTCTCTGACCACCTCCTGTACCATGTCTGCAGTCTCTGACCACCTCCTGTACCATGTCCGCAGTCTTTGACCATCTCTTGTCTTTTATCATGTCTGCAGGGGAGTCTGGACTCTGGAGAGGAGTCAAGAGTGAGAGCGCTGCCGGGATGGGGGGTCACGGGAGAAGTCAGATGTGCGGGGCCTGCGGAGTGGAGACAGGGGCCATCTGACTGAGCCCTGCACAGTGCACCTGAGAGGAGGTCAGTGACAGAGCCGCCAGACCAGTCTGATGGGGGGGTCACTGATGTAAGGGGGCACTGATATAAAGATCCCTCTATATTAGTAACCTCCCCCCCATATCTTAATGTATTCACTCTGTGTAAGGTGGTCTCTGGTCACCAGATTGCCCCCCCCCCACATCAGAGTTCCTGGCGTTCCCCTTTACATCAGAGTCTGCAGGATTCTCCCTTTACAGTGCGAAGGGGGAACTCTGCGGACCCTGATGTAAAAGGGAACTCTGATGTAAAGGGGAATGCAGTGGACTCTGATATATGGGGGAACGCTGTGCTGGCTGGGTTATATTAATCTGATCTTCATGTTAATGGAGAAATATGGTTTTTGACTTTTGTTTAACCTAAACACATTGCTAATAGCTCTATCTACATGTTTATAGTTTAAGTATTGATATTTGCACGGTTTAGCACTGAAAACAGCCTGTTTATGTACATTTTTGCAATGCCAGTAAAAAATTGGTGCCGTCCGTAAATTTTGGACGTTCTGCCAGTAAATTTCCCTCTCGGGGGTTGGCAACACTGCTCCTGGCTACACATACAACCTATCATACAAAGCTGGAGGGTCCACAACCTACCATACAACCTACAAAACAAAGCTGAAGGTGCTCATATCATTGCAGGCCTCATCCCTGGTAGTCGTGGAATTAGTCTACCAAATCAGAGCAGACAGAGGGGGATTTAGGTCTGTAATGACTGATTTACATATCAGGTCAGCCAGATATGCCGGGAAATCCTGATAAGAAGTTGGTATGTGACGCAGATTCCTGTGTGCTTAGTGTGCCCCGTACACACCCAGAGAAGAACCTGTTCACCAAGAAACCAGCTGAACACACGGAATTTATACTATCTGTTCATCTATAGACAGTTCCTGATCTGACAGCATTCCCCCATCTGTCCCACAAGATAGTCCTGAAATTATACAAAATCTCCATATCCCACAATCCCCATCATGCCCCTGGGCAGGGTGTTAGAGTGCATTCAATGTTTACTGTATATAGAATCCAATGAAGACCGATATTTAATATCTGTGGAAGGACTGAACTGCAATAAGTGGAATCTGAAAACAGAACATACAGGTGTGGCCAAGTAAGTAAAGACAAGGAGACATAGGAGTGAGGGCCTGGATACGTGTCCTTGGATAGTAGATACAGAGTTCCAAACATGGCCATATACCTGTAGAGCTTCAATGGAATGTTTTTAAAGACAAACAAAGCAGTAGTTAGGTGCTGGATTCAGGTTCCATAGCTGGCCATATATCTGTAGGGTTTTATTGGAATATTTATAAAGACAAGTAAAGGTCGGAGAGAGGGGCTGGATCCAGGTCCATGGAGAGTAGATAATGAGGTCCAAAGCTGGATATATACCTGTAGGGTTTTATTGGAATGTTTATAAAGACAAGTAGGCATTTTCTATACTCTTATTTTGGCAGCAGCACCATGACATCTCTACTATAAAAATACATATGTACTTCTGATTCATATATTTAATACATATATATTTTTTACATTTTGACAGATATCCCCTGCCCTGCTGCCACAAGCATTGTCTTTACACCATGTACTCTAGCCCACACTCTTCATGTGTGTGGTGTGTTTGGCCCTTCTTGCCCACCCTGTGGACCCTCAGCTCCTGTGGGAGGCTATTCGAGCCATGTCCTACTCCCCAAGCCAGCAATTACCTGCAGAGCAATGTAAGTCTGGGGATTTGAGGTTCATATTTCCTCCCCACCCCCTCCCTTCCAGTTTTTATTTGTCCTCATTTGCCATTTTCTTACACATACTCTTTTACATATATAGATCAGACATCTACTCCTGATGAAGTGGCATATTTAGTCCACGAAACGCGTTGAGTTATTATGATGATGTGATCCAGTACCTCAATACTGTTGACCATTGCAGCTTATTGATGTTTATGAATATACCTCTGTATGGAAAATTTGCTATGTTGATTTTATGAATACTGGAATTGGGACATTCTATCCCTCTTTTTACTCTGTTGATGTCAATGTATACACACTATCATTGTGTTATGTTTAATATTTGTATGTATGTATCAATAAATGAGACATCGTTTTTCCTGCTATCCTGGTCAGGTCTCTCATTCAAAGTCCCAAACTTCCTTTATAGATAAAGACAAGTAGAGGTCAGAGTGAGGAGCTGGATCCAGGTCCATGGAGAGTAGATAATGGGGTCCAAAGCTGGATATATACCTGTAGGGCTTTATTGGAATATTTATAAAGAAAAGCAGAGGTCAGAGACTATGGGGTTGATTTACTAAAACTGGAGAGTGCAAAATCTGGTGCAGCTCTGCATAGAAACCAGTCGGATTCCAGGTTTTATTGTCAAAGCTTAATTGAACAAGCTGAAGTTAGAAGCTGATTGGCTCCCATGCACAGCTGCACCAGATTTTGCACTCTCCAGTTTTAGTAAATCAACACCTATGTAACTATGTAACTATATAGGTGCTGGATCCAGGTCCATGGAGAGTAGATAATGAAGTCCATAGCTGGCCATATATCTGTAGAGTTTTATTGGAATGTTTATAAAGACAAGCAGAGGTCAGAGAGAGGTGCTGGATCCAGGTCCATGGAGAGTAGATAATGGGGTCCAAAGCTGGATATATACCTGTAGGGCTTTATTGGAATGTTTATAAAGACAAGTAGAGGCCAGAGAGAGGTGCTGGATCCAGGTCCATGGAGAGTAGATAATGGGGTCCAAAGCTGGCCATACACCTATAGACCGTCATGGGAACTTTTGTAGAGATGAGTAGAGGTTGGAGCGAGGTGCTGGATGTTCGTACAGAAATTCAGAAGGATTGTTCATCGGATCATTGAATAGTTCCATTGTGGACTTGACACATTTCCTAAGAAAAGACTGAAAATTTGTTACCCCCATGCCAATGTTTTGAGTTCTATGTTGGATTTTGGCCTGCACAGGCCCCTATCTAATTTGTATGAATTAAATCCTCTTTCAATGTTGAAATTTCATTCAGCCAATAACATTTTCATCCTTCTACCTTGAACCCAACATTTTTCCTCATCACTTTTGTTGAAAAGAATCATTGATTTGACCCCATTAACTATTAGAAAACTGAATGAACATTGGTAGGTAGGCTTCCCGTGCAGGGCTGCTGTTATAAATCACGGGGCCCTGTACAGCCTACCTGACAGGACCCTCGAAAATATCAAATGATATTTTTGCCAAAATGCCACGGTTGCGATGCTATGCCTTGCAGCCAAAGAAGAAATGATGCCCTCGCTACTGCTACCTCCTGTTTTTTTTTTTTATTGCTGAATGACGACTTTACATTGTGGGACAATGCTGCATCTGTGAGTCAAGTGTTTGGCTTGCAGTTGCAGAGCAGCCCCATAGAACTCAATGGGGAGTTTGACGGACGATGCTGCCTGTCAAACTCTACAGCCTGTGTTAAAAATGCCACAGCTGTAAAGTAAAGCATTGCAGCCACGGCATGTATACAGCCCAGTCTGACTGTATTGTTAGGAGGATGTGCAGCCGGGGGGGGGGGTTCTCAGGACCCAGCAGAGGCAAAGGCAGAGACTCTGCAGCTGTCCCAAAGTCAGGATAGTTTGCAGGGGCATACGCAGGAGTCACAAGGCAGTAAAGCTGTCTCTCCTGCTTTGCAGGTGCCTGGACCAATACAGGAGGGCCAGGTGTATTGATTTTTCTGTGCTGCAGCTAAGCAGCAGGTCAGGTCACCACTTTGCCCCCAGGAACCTGAACAGGAGGAGCAGCAGACCATTAAGTTTGTCATAGTGGATCAATGCTCGTTCTACTCTTTATTTAACAGCAAGATCCTTAATCAATGTGAACTCACTGTACCTGATTGGCTTCCCTTCCAGTTGGAGTGGTGATTGGCTTCCTTTCCAGTTGAAGTGGTGATTGGCTTCCTTTCCAGTTGGAGTGGTGATTGGCTTCCTTTCCAGTTGGAGTGGTGATTGGCTTCCTTTCCAGTTGGAGTGGTGATTGGCTTCCCTACCAGTTGGAGTGGTGATTGGCTTCCTTTCCAGTTTGAGTGGTGATTGGTTTCCTTTCCAGTTTGAGTGGTGATTGGCTATCTTTCCAGTTTCAGTGGTGATTGGCTTCCTTTGCAGTTTGAGTGGTGATTGGCTTCCTTTGCAGTTTGAGTGGTGATTGGCTTCCTTTCCAGTTGGAGTGGTGGTTGGCTTACTTACCAGTTTGAGTGGTGATTGGCTTCTTTTCTAGTTTGAGTGGTGATTGGCTTCCTTTCCAGTTGGAGTGGTGATTGGCTTCCTTTCCAGTTGGAGTGGTGATTGGCTTCCTTTCCAATTTGAGTGGTGATTGGCTTCCTTTCCAGTTGGAGTGGTGATTGGTTTCCTTTCCAGTTGGAGTGGTGATTGGCTTCCTTTCCAGTTGGAGTGGTGATTGGCTTCCTTTCCAGTTGGAGTGGTGATTGGCTTCCTTTCCAATTTGAGTGGTGATTGGCTTCCTTTCCAGTTGGAGTGGTGATTGGCTTCCTTTCCAGTTGGAGTGGTGATTGGCTTCCTTTCCAGTTGGAGTGGTGATTGGCTTCCCTACCAGTTGGAGTGGTGATTGGCTTCCTTTCCAGTTTGAGTGGTGATTGGTTTCCTTTCCAGTTTGAGTGGTGATTGGCTTCCTTTCCAGTTGGAGTGGTGATTGGCTATCTTTCCAGTTGGAGTGGTGATTGGCTTCCTTTGCAGTTTGAGTGGTGATTGGCTTCCTTTGCAGTTTGAGTGGTGATTGGCTTCCTTTCCAGTTGGAGTGGTGGTTGGCTTACTTACCAGTTTGAGTGGTGATTGGCTTCTTTTCTAGTTTGAGTGGTGATTGGCTTCCTTTCCAGTTGGAGTGGTGATTGGCTTCCTTTCCAGTTGGAGTGGTGATTGGCTTCCTTTCCAATTTGAGTGGTGATTGGCTTCCTTTCCAGTTGGAGTGGTGATTGGTTTCCTTTCCAGTTGGAGTGGTGATTGGCTTCCTTTCCAGTTGGAGTGGTGATTGGCTTCCTTTCCAGTTGGAGTGGTGATTGGCTTCCTTTCCAATTTGAGTGGTGATTGGCTTCCTTTCCAGTTGGAGTGGTGATTGGTTTCCTTTCCAGTTGGAGTGGAGATTGGCTTCCCTACCAGTTGGAGTGGTGATTGGCTTCCTTTCCAGTTTGAGTGGTGATTGGTTTCCTTTCCAGTTTGAGTGGTGATTGGCTTCCTTTCCAGTTGGAGTGGTGATTGGCTATCTTTCCAGTTTGAGTGGTGATTGGCTTCCTTACCAGTTTGAGTGGTGATTGGCTTCCTTTCCAGTTGGAGTGGTGATTGGCTATCTTTCCAGTTTGAGTGGTGATTGGCTTCCTTTCCAGTTGGAGTGGTGATTGGCTTCCTTTCCAGTTTGAGTGGTGATTGGTTTCCTTTCCAGTTTGAGTGGTGATTGGCTTCCTTTCCAGTTGGAGTGGTGATTGGCTTCCCTACCAGTTGGAGTGGTGATTGGCTTCCTTTCCAGTTTGAGTGGTGATTGGTTTCCTTTCCAGTTTGAGTGGTGATTGGCTTCCTTTCCAGTTTGAGTGGTGAATGGTTTCCTTTCCAGTTGGAGTGGTGATTGGCTTCCTTTCCAATTTGAGTGGTGATTGGCTTCCTTTCCAGTTGGAGTGGTGATTGGTTTCCTTTCCAGTTGGAGTGGTGATTGGCTTCCCTACCAGTTGGAGTGGTGATTGGCTTCCTTTCCAGTTTGAGTGGTGATTGGTTTCCTTTCCAGTTTGAGTGGTGATTGGCTTCCTTTCCAGTTGGAGTGGTGATTGGCTATCTTTCCAGTTTGAGTGGTGATTGGCTTCCTTACCAGTTTGAGTGGTGATTGGCTTCCTTTCCAGTTGGAGTGGTGATTGGCTTCCTTTCCAGTTGGAGTGGTGATTGGCTATCTTTCCAGTTTGAGTGGTGATTGGCTTCCTTTCCAGTTGGAGTGGTGATTGGCTTCCTTTCCAGTTTGAGTGGTGATTGGTTTTCTTTGCAGTTTGAGTGGTGATTGGCTTCCTTTGCAGTTTGAGTGGTGATTGGCTTCCTTTCCAGTTGGAGTGGTGATTGGCTTCCTTTCCAGTTGGAGTGGTGATTGGCTTCCTTTCCAATTTGAGTGGTGATTGGCTTCCTTTCCAGTTGGAGTGGTGATTGGTTTCCTTTCCAGTTGGAGTGGTGATTGGCTTCCTTTCCAGTTGGAGTGGTGATTGGCTTCCTTTCCAGTTGGAGTGGTGATTGGCTTCCTTTCCAATTTGAGTGGTGATTGGCTTCCTTTCCAGTTGGAGTGGTGATTGGTTTCCTTTCCAGTTGGAGTGGAGATTGGCTTCCCTACCAGTTGGAGTGGTGATTGGCTTCCTTTCCAGTTTGAGTGGTGATTGGTTTCCTTTCCAGTTTGAGTGGTGATTGGCTTCCTTTCCAGTTGGAGTGGTGATTGGCTATCTTTCCAGTTTGAGTGGTGATTGGCTTCCTTACCAGTTTGAGTGGTGATTGGCTTCCTTTCCAGTTGGAGTGGTGATTGGCTATCTTTCCAGTTTGAGTGGTGATTGGCTTCCTTTCCAGTTGGAGTGGTGATTGGCTTCCTTTCCAGTTTGAGTGGTGATTGGTTTCCTTTCCAGTTTGAGTGGTGATTGGCTTCCTTTCCAGTTGGAGTGGTGATTGGCTTCCCTACCAGTTGGAGTGGTGATTGGCTTCCTTTCCAGTTTGAGTGGTGATTGGTTTCCTTTCCAGTTTGAGTGGTGATTGGCTTCCTTTCCAGTTTGAGTGGTGAATGGTTTCCTTTCCAGTTGGAGTGGTGATTGGCTTCCTTTCCAATTTGAGTGGTGATTGGCTTCCTTTCCAGTTGGAGTGGTGATTGGTTTCCTTTCCAGTTGGAGTGGTGATTGGCTTCCCTACCAGTTGGAGTGGTGATTGGCTTCCTTTCCAGTTTGAGTGGTGATTGGTTTCCTTTCCAGTTTGAGTGGTGATTGGCTTCCTTTCCAGTTGGAGTGGTGATTGGCTATCTTTCCAGTTTGAGTGGTGATTGGCTTCCTTACCAGTTTGAGTGGTGATTGGCTTCCTTTCCAGTTGGAGTGGTGATTGGCTTCCTTTCCAGTTGGAGTGGTGATTGGCTATCTTTCCAGTTTGAGTGGTGATTGGCTTCCTTTCCAGTTGGAGTGGTGATTGGCTTCCTTTCCAGTTTGAGTGGTGATTGGTTTTCTTTGCAGTTTGAGTGGTGATTGGCTTCCTTTGCAGTTTGAGTGGTGATTGGCTTCCTTTCCAGTTGGAGTGGTGGTTGGCTTACTTACCAGTTTGAGTGGTGATTGGCTTCTTTTCTAGTTTGAGTGGTGATTGGCTTCCTTTCCAGTTGGAGTGGTGATTGGCTTCCTTTCCAGTTGGAGTGGTGATTGGCTTCCTTTCCAATTTGAGTGGTGATTGGCTTCCTTTCCAGTTGGAGTGGTGATTGGTTTCCTTTCCAGTTGGAGTGGTGATTGGCTTCCTTTCCAGTTGGAGTGGTGATTGGCTTCCTTTCCAGTTGGAGTGGTGATTGGCTTCCTTTCCAATTTGAGTGGTGATTGGCTTCCTTTCCAGTTGGAGTGGTGATTGGTTTCCTTTCCAGTTGGAGTGGAGATTGGCTTCCCTACCAGTTGGAGTGGTGATTGGCTTCCTTTCCAGTTTGAGTGGTGATTGGTTTCCTTTCCAGTTTGAGTGGTGATTGGCTTCCTTTCCAGTTGGAGTGGTGATTGGCTATCTTTCCAGTTTGAGTGGTGATTGGCTTCCTTACCAGTTTGAGTGGTGATTGGCTTCCTTTCCAGTTGGAGTGGTGATTGGCTATCTTTCCAGTTTGAGTGGTGATTGGCTTCCTTTCCAGTTGGAGTGGTGATTGGCTTCCTTTCCAGTTTGAGTGGTGATTGGTTTCCTTTCCAGTTTGAGTGGTGATTGGCTTCCTTTCCAGTTGGAGTGGTGATTGGCTTCCCTACCAGTTGGAGTGGTGATTGGCTTCCTTTCCAGTTTGAGTGGTGATTGGTTTCCTTTCCAGTTTGAGTGGTGATTGGCTTCCTTTCCAGTTTGAGTGGTGAATGGTTTCCTTTCCAGTTGGAGTGGTGATTGGCTTCCTTTCCAATTTGAGTGGTGATTGGCTTCCTTTCCAGTTGGAGTGGTGATTGGTTTCCTTTCCAGTTGGAGTGGTGATTGGCTTCCCTACCAGTTGGAGTGGTGATTGGCTTCCTTTCCAGTTTGAGTGGTGATTGGTTTCCTTTCCAGTTTGAGTGGTGATTGGCTTCCTTTCCAGTTGGAGTGGTGATTGGCTATCTTTCCAGTTTGAGTGGTGATTGGCTTCCTTACCAGTTTGAGTGGTGATTGGCTTCCTTTCCAGTTGGAGTGGTGATTGGCTTCCTTTCCAGTTGGAGTGGTGATTGGCTATCTTTCCAGTTTGAGTGGTGATTGGCTTCCTTTCCAGTTGGAGTGGTGATTGGCTTCCTTTCCAGTTTGAGTGGTGATTGGTTTCCTTTCCAGTTGGAGTGGTGATTGGCTATCTTTCCAGTTTGAGTGGTGATTGGCTTCCTTTCCAGTTGGAGTGGTGATTGGCTTCCTTTCCAGTTTGAGTGGTGATTGGTTTCCTTTCCAGTTTGAGTGGTGATTGGTTTCCTTTCCAATTTGAGTGGTGATTGGCTTCCTTTCCAGTTTGAGTGGTGATTGGCTTCCTTTCCAGTTGGAGTGGTGATTGGCTTCCCTACCAGTTTGAGTGGTGATTGGCTATCTTTCCAGTTTGAGTGGTGATTGGCTTCCTTACCAGTTTGAGTGGTGATTGGCTTCCTTTCCAGTTGGAGTGGTGATTGGCTATCTTTCCAGTTTGAGTGGTGATTGGTTTCCTTTCCAGTTTGAGTGGAGATTGGCTTCCTTTCCAGTTTGAGGTGCTTCAAAAGGAATTACAAGAGGCTCATACCAAGTCATATCCAAGTGTCTATATTATTGATACATTTCATGAAAACATACGTTTTTCTTTGCATCAGTTTTACGCTGTTTGTACACAGCAATGCACTATGGGACAATAGCTCTGGTGTAAAAATAACTCCCTTTCCTCAGTAAATCCATAATTACATGAAATCAGAGTTGTGTAAATGACTAAACTGGCAGCACTTCCAGGATGTGTGGACACTTGTGACAGTTCTGTGGACACGGATTACCACCTCTCACTCTTATAGTATCACATTGTACTGGGGAACCCACAGCAACCGGGGGTCAACCTAGCAACAAGCATGGTTACAATGAGAATGAGAGCGTCAGGATCAAGCGGGAGTTTAGAGAAAGGATTGGATGTATTGATGGTCTAGTACAGGGATCTCCAAACTACGGCCCTCCAGCTGTTGTAGAACTACACTGTGACGGTACTAGCCGTCACTATGGGTGACAGATCACCCTGTCCCTGGATTGTAAACCCCTTTGTGTCATTTTCTTATGAGTTTGGGACATTGCATTTTATTTTCCCTTTATTCATCCTCTGAACAACTGACTCATGGCATTGAGTTAATGTAATGTAATGTTACAACCCATCCCCCCCCCTCCTGTTTCTGTGTCTAAGTGTGTGGATTCATGGCAGACAATGATCTGAGTTGGAGACATCTCTCCGCAGGGGGTGTGTATTAAGACTGCAAGTTTCAAATGTACAAATGTTCAGTTCTCATTGGTTGGTTCCCTTCCCCCCCTTCTGTGGAAAGGCTAAGGGGAGTTTCCCTAACTGTATGTAAAACTGTTGTCTTGGAATGTAATAAACAGTTTAAGCTCTGCATGGCTAACCCTCAACACCTGTGTGGATTGTCTCGTGATTGAGGGGTTACGGGCTGGGTATGGCTTCTCCGCAGGCTGTGGGTGCGTTTGGAGGACAGGAGACACAGATCCGGCGGATGTGCCCACCTGGGGTACAAAGATCCGTCACATACACGTCCCATGAGGCATTGTAAATCTCTGACATTCACAGACATGACTAGGCATGATGGGAATTGTAGTTCCTCAACTTCTGGAGGGCCATAGTTTAGAGACAGGTCAATTTGGTTGGTAAGCAAACTGGTTAGCAAATTGAACTGGGAATTTTTATTTTTTGTTTGTCTCATGTGCGCTGCCTTTCCATGTGTTCTTTGCTATGAAGACCAGTGCTATGAAGACCAGCTATGAAGACCAGCTATGAAGACCAGTGCTATGAAGACCAGCTATGAAGACCAGCTATGAAGACCAGTGCTATGAAGACCACTGCTATGAAGACCAGTGCTATAAAGACCAGTGCTATGAAGACCAGTGCTATGAAGACCAGTGCTATGAAGACCAGTGCTATAAAGAGCAGTGCTATGAAGACCAGTGCTATGAAGACCAGTGCTATGAAGACCAGTGCTATGAAGACCAGCTATGAAGACCAGTGCTATGAAGACCAGTGCTATGAAGACCAGTGCTATAAAGAGCAGTGCTATGAAGACCAGTGCTATGAAGACCAGTTATGAAGACCAGTGCTATGAAGACCAGTGCTATGAAGACCAGTGCTATGAAGACCAGCTATGAAGACCAGCTATGAAGACCAGTGCTATGAAG
Organism: Pelophylax lessonae; assembly: GCF_965119305.1. NCBI lineage: Eukaryota > Metazoa > Chordata > Amphibia > Anura > Ranidae > Pelophylax > Pelophylax lessonae. The sequence goes on along the minus strand of NC_138768.1, from coordinate 895,836,804 downwards.
ACCAGTGCTATAAAGAGCAGTGCTATGAAGACCAGTGCTATGAAGACCAGTGCTATGAAGACCAGTGCTATGAAGACCAGTGCTATGAAGACCAGCTATGAAGACCAGTGCTATGAAGACCAGTGCTATGAAGACCAGTGCTATGAAGACCAGTGCTATGAAGACCAGTGCTATGAAGACCAGTGCTATGAAGACCAGTGCTATGAAGACCAGTGCTATGAAGACCAGTGCTATAAAGAGCAGTGCTATGAAGACCAGTGCTATGAAGACCAGTGCTATGAAGACCAGTGCTATAAAGAGCAGTGCTATGAAGACCAGTGCTATGAAGACCAGTGCTATGAAGACCAGTTATGAAGACCAGTGCTATGAAGACCAGTGCTATGAAGACCAGTGCTATAAAGAGCAGTGCTATGAAGACCAGTGCTATGAAGACCAGTGCTATGAAGACCAGTGCTATGAAGACCAGTGCTATGAAGACCAGTGCTATAAAGAGCAGTGCTATGAAGACCAGTGCTATGAAGACCAGTGCTATGAAGACCAGTTATGAAGACCAGTGCTATGAAGACCAGTGCTATGAAGACCAGTGCTATGAAGACCAGCTATGAAGACCAGTGCTATGAAGACCAGCTATGAAGACCAGTGCTATGAAGACCAGTGCTATGAAGACCAGTGCTATGAAGACCAGTGCTATGAAGACCAATGCTATGAAGACCAGCTATGAAGACCAGTGCTATGAAGACCAGTGCTATGAAGACCAGTGCTATGAAGACCAATGCTATGAAGACCAGTGCTATGAAGACCAGTGCTATGAAGACCAGCTATGAAGACCAGTGCTATGAAGACCAGTGCTATGAAGACCAGTGCTATGAAGACCAGCTATGAAGACCAGTGCTATGTAGACCAATGCTATGAAGACCAGTGCTATGAAGACCAGTGCTATGAAGACCAGCTATGAAGACCAGTGCTATGTAGACCAATGCTATGAAGACCAGTGCTATGAAGACCAGTGCTATGAAGACCACTGCTATGAAGACCAGTGCTATGAAGACCAGTGCTATGAAGACCAGTGCTATGAAGACCAGTGTTATGAAGACCAGTGCTATGAAGACCAGTGCTATGAAGACCAGCTATGAAGACCAGTACTATGAAGACCAGTGCTATGTAGACCAGTGCTATGAAGACCACTGCTATGAAGACCAGTGCTATGAAGACCACTGCTATGAAGACCAGTGCTATGAAGACCAGTGCTATGAAGACCAGTGCTATGAAGACCAGTGCTATGAAGACCAGTGCTATAAAGAGCAGTGCTATGAAGACCAGTGCTATGAAGACCAGTGCTATGAAGACCAGTGCTATGAAGACCACTGCTATGAAGACCAGTGCTATGAAGACCAATGCTATGAAGACCAGTGCTATGAAGACCAATGCTATGAAGACCAGTGCTATGTAGACCAGTGCTATAAAGACCAGTGCTATGAAGACCAGTGCTATGAAGACCAGTGCTATGAAGACCACTGCTATGAAGACCACTGCTATGAAGACCAGTGCTATGAAGACCAGTGCTATGAAGACCAGTGTTATGAAGACCAGTGTTATGAAGACCAGTGCTATGAAGACCAGTGCTATGAAGACCAGCTATGAAGACCAGTGCTATGAAGACCAGTGCTATGTAGACCAGTGCTATGAAGACCACTGCTATGAAGACCAGTGCTATGAAGACCAGTGCTATGAAGACCAGTGCTATGAAGACCAGTGCTATGAAGACCAGTTATAGGTGGGGGCAGAGGCCATTTTCTTCATAGTTTAGAGACCCCTGGTCTAGTGTGTGTTTAACCACTTGACCACCAGCCGCCGGAGATGTACTGCGGCAGGCTGGCTCTCCCAGGCAAAACCCTGTACATGTACGGTAGAGCCGCCGCCGCCGTGCTCCCGCCCCCACTCATCAGCGGGGAAGCCAGTTCGAGTGTCAGGTGGCTCCGATTGCTGCCTGACACCGGCGATCGTTCTCCGCTGACAGAGAAGGACGGACGGCTGATGTAAACACAGCCGACCATCCTTCTCCCTGGAATGATCACAGAGGTCATGTGATCCTGCTATATAGGAACACATGTCTCTATGGTCATCTCACAAGCCCAACCCCCCATACAGTTGGAATCACTCCCCTAGGCTTACATTTAACCCCTTGATCACTAATAATATTAACCCCTTCCCTGCCAGTGTCATTAGTACAGTAACAGTGCATATGTATAGCACTGATTACTGCAGTAATGTCACTGGTCCCCCCAAAAGTATAATCCTGGGAAATTATAGGCCGGTCAGTCTGACATCGATAGTATGTAAACTTCTGGAGGGGATGATAAGGGACTATATCGTAGAGTTTGCTAAAGACAACAACATCATCAGCAGTAATCAGCACGGGTTTACAAATGGGCGTTCTTGTCAAACCAATCTCCTAACATTCTACGAGAAGGTGAGCTGTGAGCTAGATAGGGGGAGACCAGTGGATGTGGTGTACTTGGATTTCGCTAAGGCGTTTGATACAGTTCCCCACAAACGCTTAATTTATAAAATAAGGTCTGCAGGTATTGACCGCAAGGTTTGCTCTTGGATACGGAACTGGCTAAAAGGCCGTGTCCAAAGGGTGGTAATAAATAGCGCATACTCAGACTGGTCTGAGGTAGTAAGCGGGGTCCCCCAAGGCTCAGTCCTAGGACCAACCTTGTTCAATTTATTCATAAACAGCATTGAGGACGGGATCAGTAGTTCGATATCAGTTTTTGCAGATGACACAAAATTGGGCAGGGCAATAACTGCACAGCATGAAGCAGATATCCTACAGAATTACCTGGATAAAATAACAGAGTGGGCAACGACATGGCAAATGAGGTTTAATGTGGAGAAGTGTAAGGTTTTGCACTTGGGGACTAAAAACATAAAAACACAATACACGTTAGGAGGGGAGCCCTTGGGGGAATCCAGAATGGAGAAAGATCTGGGAGTCTTGGTTGATGATAGATTAGGCAACAGCATGCAATGTCAAGCGGCAGCTGCCAAAGCCAGCAGAATATTAGCATGCATAAAGAAAGGGATGTATTCCAGAGATAAGACTATAATCCTTCCACTTTATAAAACTCTGGTCCGACCGCATCTGGAGTATTCTGTCCAGTTCTGGTCGCCAGTCCTCAGGAGGGATGTGTTGGAGCTGGAGAGAGTCCAGAGAAGGGCAACTAAACTAATTAGGGGATTGGAGGACCTTAATTATGAAGAGCGTCTACAATCGCTCGATTTATTCTCCCTGGAGAAGAGATGCCTGAGGGGGGACATGATAGCAATTTTTAAATATCTTAATGGGGATCTCAGCTTAGAAAAAAAGCTGTTCATTCGAAGGGATTGCATGAGGACTCGAGGACATACAATGCGATTAGAGGAGAAGCGTTTTAACCTCAGGCAACGTGGGGGGTTCTTTACTGTTAGGACTACAAGATTGTGGAATTCTCTACCACAAGAGGTGGTTTCTGCGGGTAGTATGGTGGCTTTCAAAAGACTCTTAGACTTACATCTCAAGGATCAGAACATTCAGGGGTATGAGAGATGATTACAGCCACACACACCTACACAGGGGGAACTCCACCCACACACACCTACACAGGGGACTCCGCCCACACACACCTACACAGGGGGAACTCCACCCACACACACCTACACAGGGGGAACTGGATGGGCTATTGTCTTTATTCAACCTCAACTACTGCGTAACTAAGTGTAAAAAATGTCAGTCAGGGGTCCGATCTGTCCGCCGTAATGTCGCAGTCCCGCAAAAAATCACAGATCGCCGCCATTACTAGTAAAAAGAAAAAAAAAACAATAAAAATGACAAATCTTTTCAGTAGTAAGTAGACGCAATAACTTTTGCGCAAACCAATCCAAATATGCTTATTGCAATTTTTTTTTACCAAAAAAATATAGCAGAATAAAAAGTCGCACTTTTTTTGTTTATAGTGCAAAAAATAAAAATCGCACAGGTGATCAAATACCAGCAAAAGAAAGCTCTGTTTGTGGGGAAAAAAGGAAGTAAATTTTGTTTGGGTACGGCATCGTACGACCGCGCAATTGTCAGTTAAAGTCGCACAGTGCTGAATCGCAAAAAGTGGCCTGAACGTAAGACAGCAAAATCCTCCGGTGGTAAAGTGGTTAAATAAAAGACCAGTTTTACTGTCTTTAGTAAAAGAGAATAAACAGTTAAAATTTCAATATAGCAAGTAATACAAAGACGTGAAATAACAGAGAGATCCTGAATTCCCGAACCCAAACTTATATCGGATTCAGCACTCAGGATCTGATATGACAAAAAGGTAAATAAATATGAATACTATGAAATATTGGAAGAGGATTGACGTATCAATTGTTCATCAATAAACCATGTGTGAGAGTGACCACAGGAATATATTCAATGCTATATTGAACAGTACTATTACCAATCTAACTTCTATCAGTGACTCCACCTACTGCTATGCAGCCTATCACAGTACACTCTGTATCCTATAGGGGGCCCCCTTTACTATGAATTGCATGAGTCTCCTTGTTGAGCAAGGCCTTGCTAGTCTTCACCGGCATAAGATCCCCAATCACTCAAGGAATGACATTTGTAATCCACTGTAAGGGCAAAGTTTAACTGTAATCCACACTGGGAAGGAGTTTGGGCTTCTGAAGTTGATGTACAATCTGGAAACTGAAAGCGTAAAGTGAGGCCTTTTGGGAATTATTTCCTGAAACTGGACCCCCTCTGCTCCGCTGGTCCTCAGCACACCGGATCCTCTGTGCAGCCCAGCTCAGCTCACTTCGTCCCCTCAGGTGAGCCTCCCGGGACACCCGATCCTGCTGACAGGAGGAGAGACAGCTGTACTCTCCCTCCTGGGACTCTGCTTCCCGCCAAAGATGCTGCATCATGCGCTCCACTCAAACTTATATCCACTCCCAGAATCCTCTGCAGCAGAATCTGCCTTTCTGGGGTAGTTACAAGCTGGGATGTATCCCTTGATTGGGCTTCCCACACTGCCCTATGGGAAGCCTCTCACAGGAGCCAATGGGGAGACTTCTCCCCTCAGCAGGCACATCTGGAAACCATGACACCCCGACTAAAAGAAATCATGGCCCTGCTGTTAGGTAGACAAGGCCCACTGTACATTTACCTAGAACCTACCTGTAGAGTGCTACACATATATGATGTTGGTGTCCACAGTTAGCCGGCACTTGACATGTTTCGAGGTTAACTCACTTCATCAGGAGTTCAAAAATTAGAAAGTAATCAATCCTATAATAACAACAAAGTAATAAATCAGTAATACAGGGTATATACATGTACAGTCTTGAATACATTTTTATTGATTGGCTGTGGCCATTCCCAAAAGCACTCACCCGAAACATCGGGCGCACATGGATGGAAGCCAGCCCTAAACGGGCATCGAGAGAATCCCCTGGGCGAGTGTGGGAACCACTAAAAGGCTCTATGAGTAAGAAGGTACGTATGAACCTATACTGCTAATACTAATGATAACACATCAGTAGACTATGGAGAGGGACAGTCGATCAATACATACCACAAAATAGTGGTTATGAGCATGTACCGGGGGTCCCATTGATTGGAGCCCCCCCCCACACACACAAGGAATCAAGGTTCCAAACTCCACACTTCGCCAATAATGGGTCAACTGTGTCCATAGGTTATAAAATTGTAACACAATATATATATATATATATATATATATATATATAGGGACAAAAGGTGGAAGGTCAAAAATATTTCCATAATGCATAATCACCGTACACCATAGCATACAGCCAAGAATAGAGGGATAAATGGTCTGGGCCACCGGTGGTTGGTTAATGTGGAGCTCACATGAAGCGGTAAGACATGTAGCGCTGTATACACTGTCCAGAAATTGGTTGGTAATGACAGCCTAAAAGAAAGATGTAGGGGTATATAAGTGAACAGAATATGTGATGTGGTAAAACCCCAAAACATCAAATATGGAGGCAGTTACAAGCGAAAATCCAGATTCTCAGGTAGATGAAAAATCCTTACCGAAATTTGGATCTAAAAGGATCGAGAGATGACGCATCAGGCAGGGAGAAACCCTCAGTCTGCCATGTATTATGAACACCTGAGAATAGGCAATGAGTCTAAGTAAATGAACAGGCAAGTAAAGGGGGAGAAGAGCTCTCTCACCCTCAAATCAGTCTATACTTTACCTACCATACATGATAAGACCATACCATACCAACTCTTATATCTCTTCCAATCCGAAAACTCCAACTCACCAAAATCTCCAACTACGTCACTTCCAGGGACTCAGCACCAATAATTGGAGATTTTAACGAGTTGGTGATCTCACAGAACACTGGCAGTGTATACACTACGGTACACAACGAGTTGGTGGTCTCACAGAACACTGGCAGTGTATACACTACGGTACACAACGAGTTGGTGGCCTCACAGAACACTGGCAGTGTATACACTACAGTACACAACGAGTTGGTGGTCTCACAGAACACCGGCAGTGTATACACTACAGTACACAACGAGTTGGTGGTCTCACAGAACACTGGCAGTGTATACACTACGGTACACAACGAGTTGGTGGTCTCACAGAACACTGGCAGTGTATACACTACGGTACACAACGAGTTGGTGGCCTCACAGAACACTGGCAGTGTATACACTACAGTACACAACGAGTTGGTGGTCTCACAGAACACCGGCAGTGTATACACTACGGTACACAACGAGTTGGTGGCCTCACAGAACACTGGCAGTGTATACACTACAGTACACAACGAGTTGGTGATCTCACAGAACACTGGCAGTGTATACACTACGGTACACAACGAGTTGGTGGTCTCACAGAACACTGGCAGTGTATACACTACGGTACACAACGAGTTGGTGGCCTCACAGAACACTGGCAGTGTATACACTACAGTACACAACGAGTTGGTGGCCTCACAGAACACTGGCAGTGTATACACTACAGTACACAACGAGTTGGTGGTCTCACAGAACACTGGCAGTGTATACACTACGGTACACAACGAGTTGGTGGTCTCACAGAACACTGGCAGTGTATACACTACGGTACACAACGAGTTGGTGGCCTCACAGAACACTGGCAGTGTATACACTACAGTACACAACGAGTTGGTGGTCTCACAGAACACCGGCAGTGTATACACTACGGTACACAACGAGTTGGTGGCCTCACAGAACACTGGCAGTGTATACACTACAGTACACAACGAGTTGGTGATCTCACAGAACACTGGCAGTGTATACACTACGGTACACAACGAGTTGGTGGTCTCACAGAACACTGGCAGTGTATACACTACAGTACACAACGAGTTGGTGATCTCACAGAACACTGGCAGTGTATACACTACGGTACACAACGAGTTGGTGGTCTCACAGAACACTGGCAGTGTATACACTACAGTACACAACGAGTTGGTGATCTCACAGAACACTGGCAGTGTATACACTACGGTACACAACGAGTTGGTGGTCTCACAGAACACCGGCAGTGTATACACTACAGTACACAACGAGTTGGTGGCCTCACAGAACACTGGCAGTGTATACACTACGGTACACAACGAGTTGGTGATCTCACAGAACACTGGCAGTGTATACACTACAGTACACAACGAGTTGGTGGTGTCACAGAACACTGGCAGTGTATACACTACAGTACACAACGAGTTGGTGGCCTCACAGAACACTGGCAGTGTATACACTACAGTACACAACGAGTTGGTGGTCTCACAGAACACCGGCAGTGTATACACTACGGTACACAACGAGTTGGTGGTGTCACAGAACACCGGCAGTGTATACACTACGGTACACAACGAGTTGGTGGCCTCACAGAACACTGGCAGTGTATACACTACAGTACACAACGAGTTGGTGGTCTCACAGAACACCGGCAGTGTATACACTACAGTACACAACGAGTTGGTGGTGTCACAGAACACCGGCAGTGTATACACTACAGTACACAACGAGTTGGTGGCCTCACAGAACACTGGCAGTGTATACACTACAGTACACAACGAGTTGGTGATCTCACAGAACACTGGCAGTGTATACACTACGGTACACAACGAGTTGGTGATCTCACAGAACACTGGCAGTGTATACACTACAGTACACAACGAGTTGGTGATCTCACAGAACACCGGCAGTGTATACACTACGGTACACAACGAGTTGGTGGTGTCACAGAACACTGGCAGTGTATACACTATGGTACACAACGAGTTGGTGATCTCACAGAACACCGGCAGTGTATACACTACAGTACACAACGAGTTGGTGGTGTCACAGAACACTGGCAGTGTATACACTATGGTACACAACGAGTTGGTGATCTCACAGAACACCGGCAGTGTATACACTACAGTACACAACGAGTTGGTGGCCTCACAGAACACTGGCAGTGTATACACTACGGTACACAACGAGTTGGTGGCCTCACAGAACACTGGCAGTGTATACACTACGGTACACAACGAGTTGGTGGTGTCACAGAACACTGGCAGTGTATACACTACAGTACACAACGAGTTGGTGGTCTCACAGAACACTGGCAGTGTATACACTACGGTACACAACGAGTTGGTGGCCTCACAGAACACCGGCAGTGTATACACTACAGTACACAACGAGTTGGTGGTCTCACAGAACACTGGCAGTGTATACACTACGGTACACAACGAGTTGGTGGTCTCACAGAACACTGGCAGTGTATACACTACGGTACACAACGAGTTGGTGGTCTCACAGAACACTGGCAGTGTATACACTACAGTACACAACGAGTTGGTGGTCTCACAGAACACCGGCAGTGTATACACTATGGTACACAACGAGTTGGTGGTCTCACAGAACACCGGCAGTGTATACACTACAGTACACAACGAGTTGGTGGCCTCACAGAACACCGGCAGTGTATACACTACGGTACACAACGAGTTGGTGGTCTCACAGAACACTGGCAGTGTATACACTACGGTACACAACGAGTTGGTGGTCTCACAGAACACTGGCAGTGTATACACTACGGTACACAACGAGTTGGTGGTGTCACAGAACACTGGCAGTGTATACACTACAGTACACAACGAGTTGGTGGTCTCACAGAACACCGGCAGTGTATACACTACAGTACACAACGAGTTGGTGATCTCACAGAACACTGGCAGTGTATACACTACGGTACACAACGAGTTGGTGGTGTCACAGAACACCGGCAGTGTATACACTACAGTACACAACGAGTTGGTGATCTCACAGAACACTGGCAGTGTATACACTATGGTACACAACGAGTTGGTGGTCTCACAGAACACCGGCAGTGTATACACTACGGTACACAACGAGTTGGTGGTCTCACAGAACACTGGCAGTGTATACACTACGGTACACAACGAGTTGGTGGTGTCACAGAACACTGGCAGTGTATACACTACAGTACACAACGAGTTGGTGGTCTCACAGAACACCGGCAGTGTATACACTACAGTACACAACGAGTTGGTGATCTCACAGAACACTGGCAGTGTATACACTACGGTACACAACGAGTTGGTGGTCTCACAGAACACTGGCAGTGTATACACTACAGTACACAACGAGTTGGTGGTCTCACAGAACACTGGCAGTGTATACACTACAGTACACAACGAGTTGGTGGTCTCACAGAACACCGGCAGTGTATACACTACGGTACACAACGAGTTGGTGGTCTCACAGAACACCGGCAGTGTATACACTACGGTACACAACGAGTTGGTGGCCTCACAGAACACTGGCAGTGTATACACTACAGTACACAACGAGTTGGTGGTCTCACAGAACACTGGCAGTGTATACACTACAGTACACAACGAGTTGGTGGTCTCACAGAACACTGGCAGTGTACACACTACAGTACACAACGAGTTGGTGATCTCACAGAACACTGGCAGTGTATACACTACAGTACACAACGAGTTGGTGGTCTCACAGAACACCGGCAGTGTATACACTACGGTACACAAGGAGTTGGTGGTGTCACAGAACACCGGCAGTGTATACACTACAGTACACTACGAGTTGGTGATCTCACAGAACACTGGCAGTGTATACACTACGGTACACAACGAGTTGGTGCTCTCACAGAACACTGGCAGTGTATACACTACAGTACACAACGAGTTGGTGGTGTCACAGAACACCGGCAGTGTATACACTACAGTACACAACGAGTTGGTGGTCTCACAGAACACCGGCAGTGTATACACTACAGTACACAACGAGTTGGTGGCCTCACAGAACACTGGCAGTGTATACACTATGGTACACAACGAGTTGGTGGTGTCACAGAACACCGGCAGTGTATACACTATGGTACACAACGAGTTGGTGATCTCACAGAACACCGGCAGTGTATACACTACAGTACACAACGAGTTGGTGGTCTCACAGAACACTGGCAGTGTATACACTACAGTACACAACGAGTTGGTGGTGTCACAGAACACCGGCAGTGTATACACTACAGTACACAACGAGTTGGTGATCTCACAGAACACTGGCAGTGTATACACTACGGTACACAACGAGTTGGTGGTGTCACAGAACACCGGCAGTGTATACACTACGGTACACAACGAGTTGGTGGTCTCACAGAACACTGGCAGTGTATACACTACAGTACACAACGAGTTGGTGGTCTCACAGAACACCGGCAGTGTATACACTACGGTACACAACGAGTTGGTGGCCTCACAGAACACTGGCAGTGTATACACTACGGTACACAACGAGTTGGTGGCCTCACAGAACACCGGCAGTGTATACACTATGGTACACAACGAGTTGGTGATCTCACAGAACACTGGCAGTGTATACACTACAGTACACAACGAGTTGGTGGTGTCACAGAACACCGGCAGTGTATACACTACAGTACACAACGAGTTGGTGGCCTCACAGAACACCGGCAGTGTATACACTATGGTACACAACGAGTTGGTGATCTCACAGAACACTGGCAGTGTATACACTACAGTACACAACGAGTTGGTGGTCTCACAGAACACTGGCAGTGTATACACTACGGTACACAACGAGTTGGTGGTCTCACAGAACACTGGCAGTGTATACACTACGGTACACAACGAGTTGGTGGTCTCACAGAACACTGGCAGTGTATACACTACAGTACACAACGAGTTGGTGGTGTCACAGAACACCGGCAGTGTATACACTACAGTACACAACGAGTTGGTGGCCTCACAGAACACTGGCAGTGTATACACTATGGTACACAACGAGTTGGTGATCTCACAGAACACCGGCAGTGTATACACTATGGTACACAACGAGTTGGTGGCCTCACAGAACACTGGCAGTGTATACACTACGGTACACAACGAGTTGGTGGTCTCACAGAACACTGGCAGTGTATACACTACGGTACACAACGAGTTGGTGGCCTCACAGAACACTGGCAGTGTATACACTACGGTACACAACGAGTTGGTGGTCTCACAGAACACTGGCAGTGTATACACTATGGTACACAACGAGTTGGTGGTCTCACAGAACACTGGCAGTGTATACACTATGGTACACAACGAGTTGGTGGTCTCACAGAACACCGGCAGTGTATACACTACAGTACACAACGAGTTGGTGGTCTCACAGAACACCGGCAGTGTATACACTACAGTACACAACGAGTTGGTGGTCTCACAGAACACTGGCAGTGTATACACTACAGTACACAACGAGTTGGTGGTCTCACAGAACACTGGCAGTGTATACACTACGGTACACAACGAGTTGGTGATCTCACAGAACACTGGCAGTGTATACACTACAGTACACAACGAGTTGGTGGTCTCACAGAACACCGGCAGTGTATACACTACAGTACACAACGAGTTGGTGGTCTCACAGAACACTGGCAGTGTATACACTACAGTACACAACGAGTTGGTGGCCTCACAGAACACCGGCAGTGTATACACTACGGTACACAACGAGTTGGTGGTCTCACAGAACACTGGCAGTGTATACACTACGGTACACAACGAGTTGGTGGTCTCACAGAACACTGGCAGTGTATACACTACAGTACACAACGAGTTGGTGGCCTCACAGAACACCGGCAGTGTATACACTACGGTACACAACGAGTTGGTGGTCTCACAGAACACTGGCAGTGTATACACTATGGTACACAACGAGTTGGTGGTGTCACAGAACACCGGCAGTGTATACACTACGGTACACAACGAGTTGGTGATCTCACAGACCACTGGCAGTGTATACACTACGGTACACAACGAGTTGGTGGTCTCACAGAACACTGGCAGTGTATACACTATGGTACACAACGAGTTGGTGATCTCACAGACCACTGGCAGTGTATACACTACGGTACACAACGAGTTGGTGGTCTCACAGAACACTGGCAGTGTATACACTACAGTACACAACGAGTTGGTGGCCTCACAGAACACCGGCAGTGTATACACTACAGTACACAACGAGTTGGTGGCCTCACAGAACACTGGCAGTGTATACACTATGGTACACAACGAGTTGGTGGTCTCACAGAACACTGGCAGTGTATACACTACGGTACACAACGAGTTGGTGGTGTCACAGAACACTGGCAGTGTATACACTACGGTACACAACGAGTTGGTGGTCTCACAGAACACCGGCAGTGTATACACTACAGTACACAACGAGTTGGTGGCCTCACAGAACACTGGCAGTGTATACACTATGGTACACAACGAGTTGGTGGTGTCACAGAACACCGGCAGTGTATACACTACAGTACACAACGAGTTGGTGGTCTCACAGAACACTGGCAGTGTATACACTACGGTACACAACGAGTTGGTGGTGTCACAGAACACCGGCAGTGTATACACTACAGTACACAACGAGTTGGTGATCTCACAGAACACCGGCAGTGTATACACTACGGTACACAACGAGTTGGTGGTCTCACAGAACACTGGCAGTGTATACACTACAGTACACAACGAGTTGGTGGTCTCACAGAACACCGGCAGTGTATACACTACGGTACACAACGAGTTGGTGGCCTCACAGAACACTGGCAGTGTATACACTACAGTACACAACGAGTTGGTGGCCTCACAGAACACCGGCAGTGTATACACTACGGTACACAACGAGTTGGTGGTGTCACAGAACACTGGCAGTGTATACACTACAGTACACAACGAGTTGGTGGTCTCACAGAACACTGGCAGTGTATACACTATGGTACACAACGAGTTGGTGATCTCACAGAACACTGGCAGTGTATACACTACAGTACACAACGAGTTGGTGATCTCACAGAACACCGGCAGTGTATACACTACGGTACACAACGAGTTGGTGATCTCACAGAACACTGGCAGTGTATACACTACGGTACACAACGAGTTGGTGGTCTCACAGAACACTGGCAGTGTATACACTATGGTACACAACGAGTTGGTGATCTCACAGAACACTGGCAGTGTATACACTACGGTACACAACGAGTTGGTGCTCTCACAGAACACTGGCAGTGTATACACTACAGTACACAACGAGTTGGTGGTCTCACAGAACACCGGCAGTGTATACACTACGGTACACAACGAGTTGGTGGTGTCACAGAACACCGGCAGTGTATACACTACAGTACACAACGAGTTGGTGGCCTCACAGAACACTGGCAGTGTATACACTATGGTACACAACGAGTTGGTGGTGTCACAGAACACCGGCAGTGTATACACTATGGTACACAACGAGTTGGTGATCTCACAGAACACCGGCAGTGTATACACTATGGTACACAACGAGTTGGTGATCTCACAGAACACCGGCAGTGTATACACTACGGTACACAACGAGTTGGTGATCTCACAGAACACTGGCAGTGTATACACTACAGTACACAACGAGTTGGTGGTGTCACAGAACACCGGCAGTGTATACACTACAGTACACAACGAGTTGGTGGCCTCACAGAACACTGGCAGTGTATACACTATGGTACACAACGAGTTGGTGGTGTCACAGAACACCGGCAGTGTATACACTATGGTACACAACGAGTTGGTGATCTCACAGAACACCGGCAGTGTATACACTACGGTACACAACGAGTTGGTGGTCTCACAGAACACTGGCAGTGTATACACTACAGTACACAACGAGTTGGTGGTCTCACAGAACACCGGCAGTGTATACACTACAGTACACAACGAGTTGGTGGCCTCACAGAACACTGGCAGTGTATACACTACGGTACACAACGAGTTGGTGGTCTCACAGAACACTGGCAGTGTATACACTACGGTACACAACGAGTTGGTGGCCTCACAGAACACTGGCAGTGTATACACTACGGTACACAACGAGTTGGTGGTCTCACAGAACACTGGCAGTGTATACACTACGGTACACAACGAGTTGGTGGCCTCACAGAACACTGGCAGTGTATACACTACGGTACACAACGAGTTGGTGGCCTCACAGAACACCGGCAGTGTATACACTACAGTACACAATGAGTTGGTGGTCTCACAGAACACTGGCAGTGTATACACTACAGTACACAACGAGTTGGTGGTCTCACAGAACACCGGCAGTGTATACACTATGGTACACAACGAGTTGGTGATCTCACAGAACACCGGCAGTGTATACACTACAGTACACAACGAGTTGGTGGTCTCACAGAACACCGGCAGTGTATACACTATGGTACACAACGAGTTGGTGGTCTCACAGAACACCGGCAGTGTATACACTATGGTACACAACGAGTTGGTGGTCTCACAGAACACTGGCAGTGTATACACTACGGTACACAACGAGTTGGTGGTCTCACAGAACACTGGCAGTGTATACACTACGGTACACAACGAGTTGGTGGCCTCACAGAACACTGGCAGTGTATACACTACAGTACACAACGAGTTGGTGGTCTCACAGAACACTGGCAGTGTATACACTACGGTACACAACGAGTTGGTGATCTCACAGAACACTGGCAGTGTATACACTACAGTACACAACGAGTTGGTGGTCTCACAGAACACCGGCAGTGTATACACTATGGTACACAACGAGTTGGTGATCTCACAGAACACTGGCAGTGTATACACTACAGTACACAACGAGTTGGTGATCTCACAGAACACTGGCAGTGTATACACTACAGTACACAACGAGTTGGTGGTCTCACAGAACACTGGCAGTGTATACACTACGGTACACAACGAGTTGGTGGTGTCACAGAACACTGGCAGTGTATACACTACGGTACACAACGAGTTGGTGATCTCACAGAACACTGGCAGTGTATACACTACAGTACACAACGAGTTGGTGATCTCACAGAACACTGGCAGTGTATACACTACAGTACACAACGAGTTGGTGGTCTCACAGAACACCGGCAGTGTATACACTACAGTACACAACGAGTTGGTGGTCTCACAGAACACTGGCAGTGTATACACTACAGTACACAACGAGTTGGTGATCTCACAGAACACTGGCAGTGTATACACTACAGTACACAACGAGTTGGTGGCCTCACAGAACACCGGCAGTGTATACACTACAGTACACAACGAGTTGGTGGCCTCACAGAACACTGGCAGTGTATACACTATGGTACACAACGAGTTGGTGATCTCACAGAACACTGGCAGTGTATACACTACGGTACACAACGAGTTGGTGGTGTCACAGAACACCGGCAGTGTATACACTACGGTACACAACGAGTTGGTGGCCTCACAGAACACTGGCAGTGTATACACTACAGTACACAACGAGTTGGTGGTCTCACAGAACACTGGCAGTGTATACACTACAGTACACAACGAGTTGGTGGTCTCACAGAACACTGGCAGTGTATACACTACAGTACACAACGAGTTGGTGATCTCACAGAACACTGGCAGTGTATACACTACAGTACACAACGAGTTGGTGGTCTCACAGAACACTGGCAGTGTATACACTACGGTACACAACGAGTTGGTGGTGTCACAGAACACCGGCAGTGTATACACTACGGTACACAACGAGTTGGTGGCCTCACAGAACACTGGCAGTGTATACACTACAGTACACAACGAGTTGGTGGTCTCACAGAACACTGGCAGTGTATACACTACAGTACACAACGAGTTGGTGGTCTCACAGAACACTGGCAGTGTATACACTACAGTACACAACGAGTTGGTGATCTCACAGAACACTGGCAGTGTATACACTACAGTACACAACGAGTTGGTGATCTCACAGAACACTGGCAGTGTATACACTACGGTACACAACGAGTTGGTGGTGTCACAGAACACTGGCAGTGTATACACTACAGTACACAACGAGTTGGTGGTCTCACAGAACACTGGCAGTGTATACACTACGGTACACAACGAGTTGGTGGTGTCACAGAACACTGGCAGTGTATACACTACAGTACACAACGAGTTGGTGGTCTCACAGAACACTGGCAGTGTATACACTACGGTACACAACGAGTTGGTGGTGTCACAGAACACCGGCAGTGTATACACTACAGTACACAACGAGTTGGTGGTGTCACAGAACACTGGCAGTGTATACACTACGGTACACAACGAGTTGGTGGCCTCACAGAACACTGGCAGTGTATACACTACAGTACACAACGAGTTGGTGGCGTCACAGAACACTGGCAGTGTATACACTACAGTACACAACGAGTTGGTGGTGTCACAGAACACCGGCAGTGTATACACTACAGTACACAACGAGTTGGTGGTCTCACAGAACACTGGCAGTGTATACACTACGGTACACAACGAGTTGGTGGTCTCACAGAACACCGGCAGTGTATACACTACGGTACACAACGAGTTGGTGGTCTCACAGAACACCGGCAGTGTATACACTACGGTACACAACGAGTTGGTGGTGTCACAGAACACTGGCAGTGTATACACTACAGTACACAACGAGTTGGTGGTCTCACAGAACACTGGCAGTGTATACACTACGGTACACAACGAGTTGGTGGTGTCACAGAACACTGGCAGTGTATACACTACAGTACACAACGAGTTGGTGGTGTCACAGAACACCGGCAGTGTATACACTACGGTACACAACGAGTTGGTGGTGTCACAGAACACTGGCAGTGTATACACTACAGTACACAACGAGTTGGTGGTCTCACAGAACACCGGCAGTGTATACACTACGGTACACAACGAGTTGGTGGTGTCACAGAACACTGGCAGTGTATACACTACAGTACACAACGAGTTGGTGGTCTCACAGAACACTGGCAGTGTATACACTACGGTACACAACGAGTTGGTGGTGTCACAGAACACCGGCAGTGTATACACTATGGTACACAACGAGTTGGTGGTCTCACAGAACACTGGCAGTGTATACACTACGGTACACAACGAGTTGGTGGTGTCACAGAACACTGGCAGTGTATACACTACGGTACACAACGAGTTGGTGGTCTCACAGAACACCGGCAGTGTATACACTACAGTACACAACGAGTTGGTGGCCTCACAGAACACTGGCAGTGTATACACTATGGTACACAACGAGTTGGTGGTGTCACAGAACACCGGCAGTGTATACACTACAGTACACAACGAGTTGGTGGTCTCACAGAACACTGGCAGTGTATACACTACGGTACACAACGAGTTGGTGGTGTCACAGAACACCGGCAGTGTATACACTACGGTACACAACGAGTTGGTGATCTCACAGAACACCGGCAGTGTATACACTACGGTACACAACGAGTTGGTGATCTCACAGAACACCGGCAGTGTATACACTACGGTACATGTAAAATATAGAATATATCTCTATATTTTAATCTCTTAAGGCGTTTCTGGACGATTAGCATTGATAGCCAGACTGACTTTAAAAACAAAGTGTGAGTTTATTCAAACACACTTGGCATCAACAATACAATGTAAAAGGTATGACAGTTCAGTTCAGTTCAGTGTAGGTAAAAATATGAAGAATAAAAACAATAATTCATGGAAAAGATGTGTTCAGCGTGGATTCATGGCAATATAGCCATGTGTGTTCCTCTGTGTGTGACCTTCTTCCGTGTCAAATGTCTAGTTTTGAAGCAGGAAATGACGTTGCTAGGTTTCAGAGAGCAAAACACCTGCTTAGGTTGTAAAATAAGAGTCTATGAATAGATTTGTGTAGAGCAGAAGTAATGTGTGTGATCTTCGCTAGTCTGTGTGTCTGTGTGTCCTAGTCTGTGTCTCGAGTGTCCGAATCGCCTAACAATTTATCTTACATGTATACGTCATGAACTTCCAATACTCCAAGCCTTGTATGGCATCATAACTTCTGCTAACGTCAGGTATACTATACAAGAGGAGGTACTAAGCCCATAAAGTCATAATTCCTAATATGTATATGACCAAAAAGCTGATTAGTCTTGAACTACTTTGATTGACAAGCCCACATGTAACACCCTATTCTTGTAACGTCTAGTGTGGCTGATGTCATGTTAAACAACCATCATTTATCTTACACAATAAGTAACATATATAACCAACTTATACGACTTGTATAACTTTAAGTAAATACATACAAATACGATTAATTATGACTGGGATTACTTTAGTCCTTAACTAACATTATTTAAACTAATATATGCTATTCCTAGTATTACACATGAATCCTATTCTTGACTTCCATGACATACTATCCCTCAGATACCTTATATGTCATCTTCCAACTAGCTACATACTCCAGAATTATCTGACATTTTACTGTCTCAGCTCAGATGAAGAACTCCATTGTTAATCACTGGATCAAGGTCATTCACACATAATACTATGATTAATCATAAAATCACATATATTTTGCAAGCTTGCTGTGAATATAATATTTCCAATAAGTGCCGAATTATGAATTTGGAATAAATATTTAACAATTCCCCCTGAATTATGATTAATCATACCAAAATAATAAATCCACACAAAACATTCGTATCTCATTTACACAACCTTGTATCAAATGATCAAACACAATATTCTTCAGAACTGAACCAACCAGAAATAACTCTCCTTCTAAACTCTTTTCTCCTTACTTAGCTCCTCTTGGATCTATCTATTCAAGTTTCTAAAATAATTATATAGATTTTTAAATATGTATAACATAATAATTGATATCAATAATGAATAATATTGGTAATAATAATAATAATTACGTTATGTAATATTATATTTCCATATTTGTGCCTAAATAATATTTTAGCTCTTTGGAAATATACTTGTCAAAACTTCCTAATTTTCTTCTTTTTTAAGAGTGATATATTTTCTTAACTTATTAACAAAGGATGTTCTATTTACTAGAATGATAGTGAAGTTTTAACCTAAAAATATTCAATATATATATGAATGTGGAAAAATAAAAGAAAAATAAAAAATAATAATAATGATAATCTTAACTTAATATGAACATTAGTTTCAAAATAATTGGATAATCAAAAAATGTATATGTGAAAAAATAATATTTCAGTCCTTATTTTTATCTGTAATAGATAAAGTTTCTTCTGATGAATCCTTTCTTCATGTAATGTTTATGAAATATGTTCTTCTTAAAGTTCTGTTAGGAAAACCTTGTGTTTAAGATAAAACAGTCATAAATATGAAGTATAAATCGTTCATCCAATCTTCTTCTCGAAAAGATCTCCTCTTCAACTTTGAATTTCTTGATATTATCTTTGTGCTTCTTAGGAGCTTATTATCCTCCATATTTATTTGGTTTTAAACACCATTCTGTAAAAGAAATGCAGTATCATTGCTTTGGCATAAACAATTTACATTATTCTTTTACCCTTTTTTTTCTTTTTCCTACAAATGTTAAAACAGTATGGGACAAAAGTTTCATAAATTTGTAAAACAATATGTGAAATAATACTTTATATGTTTCTTCAAGAAAAACTTCTGTATGAAATGTACTGTACTCATGTCCTAAACTATAATACAAATATCCTATGAAGTTTTTAGGTGTGACAGAACGCAACATCTCCTTTTGGTCATGACACAAAATCTTGTTTTCACAAACAAAGAAAGGTTTTGTATCACCCCAGAGATGACAATGGACTATGCCTTTGTTCTCATCTCTATAAATTTAGAAATATGCGTAACTGTTTTCTGTGTTGAAGCACTTATGCTAGTGTTAGACTGTTCTGCAGTAACAAGTACTGGCTCAATACCTTTCTCAGCTCTTATGCTGGAAACACGAGGTAAAGACTTCCCAGATACAGCTGTGTAAACATGTGCTTGTGTGTTTACCTTAAAACGTCTTGTTACACCTATCTGAATGTTTTTAGATGAAAATGTTCTAATCCATTGAGGATACATTTCTCGATATACTCCATCTTTCTCAAAAATATCTTTTAGTGAGCAATCAGATGTCTCTAAAATTATCTTGTTTGATTTCACTATGCTCTCTGTAGCTTTAATTGCATAGTAAACACTTAGCAGTTGCTTTACATTTGACTCAAAAGTTTTTTCCAAAATTGATAAAACTCTGGAGAAATAGGCAATTATTTTCTCCTTACCATCTTTTAGTTGAGACAACTTTACTGAGATTGCATTCTCAGATACATGAGTTTTCAAAACAAAAGGTACTTCAGAACAAACCTCAATTGTACTTAACATTGGAGCATTTTGCAAATATTTTTTCAACACGTCAAAAGCGTATTTCTCATTTGGACCCCATTGGTCAACTACATTACCTTTATTCCTCAAAAGATTATATAGTGGATTAGCTTTCTCTGCGAAACTGTTTACAAATTCTCTACAATTATTTATTTTATTCAAAAATTGATGCAATGCCTTTTGGGTTGTTGGAGTTGGGATAGAAGTAATATCTCTAATTGTTTCCTGCAACAACTGTCTCTTTCCTTGACTAATTTGCATGTGAAGGTATTTCACCTGACTTTTCATGAGCTGTACTTTTGCAGTGTTTAATTTTAGACCTGCAAGTTGTAACAACGTAAACAACTCAGACAAAAGAGCAATATGTTCATCAATTTTTTCAGTACTCAGCAGAATCGTATCCACATGCTGAAAAATACATTCTGGCCTTGAAAATTTTGACAGTATTTTTGCTATAGTTTCATGAACTACACCATCACCAATACCTAGGCCAGGTATTAATCGAGTGAACGTATAACTCTCTTTGTTGAATATGAACGCAAGTTTGTATTGACAACTTTTAGTTAAAGGGATAGAAAAATGACTGTTAGAGATTTCTAATACCGAAAACACTTTAGCTTTGGTATCCAAATTTAACTTTATGTTAGATTTATCAGGAATGACCACATTATTTGTGACATGTTTGTTCAATGTCGTTAGATCAACTGATAAAGAATATGAATTGTCAGTTTTTTTGATAGGCCAAATACTATTATTTACCACTGATTGTGCTTTCTTTACAATTCCTAGTTGTTCAAACTCTTGAATAATGGCAGAAAGTGGACCAATTGATTCTAGTGGTAACTCATACTGATTATGAAGTTCTGAATCTTTTCCTTCAATATCCAGTTCAGTATTTTTCAAAGTTCCTATGTCATTTTTGAACTTTGACCACAAACATGGAAAACGTTGTACCACTTCCGTTAAAGCACAATTGCCATCAGTATTAGGCCATTTTTGTTCTGTGGACATATCAGTAATGGAACCAACATTACTGTACACAGAGGGATCAATTAGCACTGATTTGGGCCTAGATGGATCTTTCCAAATACTTTTATTAGCCAAATCAATCACCCACTTTTGTTTGTTGATTACATCACTGCCAAGTATATTCTCTGCACCGTGACAAAACCAAATGTCAATGTTAGTTTTAACTTGTCCGGGCACTTCAAATGTTACATTAGACATCTGTCTAGCAGTGGATTTACTTGTATTTTTAAAACCCATAATATGACATATAGGGGTATTTGGTTTCACAGGTATGTTTTTTCTGGTTAGACTAATCTCAGCTCCGCTATCAATGAGAAAATTAATTTTTTTACCATTTAGCAAACCTTGTATATGTGGTCTACCATTCTCATCCAATATAATTGGTGCAACATACTCTAATGGTAGAGAAATTGAAGGTCGATGTGATTCTAATTTTGGCAATGGCAATAAACCATCTCTGTCAGTGACAGCTCCTTTTGCCATGTTGTCTGAACTGCTGTGAACAGTTAAATTACTGATCTGTTTGACTTCGGTGGCATAAGGCATTTCAGTCAAAAATATATCTTGACATAATAAAGCAGGTTTTTCAAAAACTGCTTTTTCATTCTCCGTGTCTTGTGAGTCTCTCTTAAGTTTACAACAATGTTTTTTCATATGGCCAACTTTATGACAATAAAAACATGTGATAGACTCTCCTTGTCTCACTTGCCTACAGCTGTCGTCGTCATTCTCGCTGAAATCTGTAGTATCTGACATGTCTCCAGTCAGACTATTGTCGTCACATTGAATCATAGCTACCTCATATGTGAGATTGCTCTGTTTCAATTGTCTCCTAACTTTATCAATGAAGCTTACTATATCGTTCAAATTTTGTCGTTCCTGTGCTATGACTAATGAAGTTGGGTCAAGGTAATTGAACTTTTTCACAAATGAATATATCAATCCAGTGTCGTTGTCATCGTCTACACCCAAAATCATTTTATATGCTTTGCAAAATTTAATCTTAAATTCAAACGGGTCTTCGTCTATAGTAGTTTGTAATAATTCTAACATTTCTATGGACGGTACTTCTTCACCAGTCGTACATAGCAGCAATTGTTGCAATCTGTCCATTGCGTCACTATGTCTCTCCTGACCTTGGTAATCAGTAATAGGAGACTTTGTTAACCGTCGAGCATACTGTGCCGGTAACCAAAGGTAAAATATATGATTACGTTGCTCATCTTTCAAATTGTATCTGTCAGTGTACGACTCAAATACATCTGCGTTGTGAAACGCATTCAAATTCAAATTATATGGTGGGATATCATTTAAAACTTTCATTAATTGGTCATGTATTTTCAACTTTAATTTTGCAGTTCTACATAATAAATTTCTATGTTTAATCTCTGTTTCGTCATCAGCATCAACTTTCTCAATTTCCGGACTTTCAGGAATATAAGGTTGAGCTTTTGACTTGCATTCAGTCTTTTTGTCACCTGTTGTTATTACAGCAATCTGTCTACTGTCATTCTGTAGTCCTACACATTCTATTTGTTTTTCAAGATCCTCTATGCAATTACAAAGAATTTCACAGTTTGGACAGTTAAAAGAGTCTTGGGACAAATTGTCATGTATTCCTGTGTTCTGTACATTGTTAGTCTCTGTCTGATTTAATGTGCAAACATTTTTGACAGGTATAGTAATAACCATCTTATTAAATACTCTTACTAACTGTAACACATTATTTATCTTTTTTCGTAATTTGTTCATAATAAACCTGGATTTGTCAATCTTTGTATTGGCCTGTAAACATTCATTGTACATATATTCCCATAAGTGACTGTCATTTGGATAAAAAGACACATCTTTAAATGCTAGCTTGCTTTCTCTAGCTAAGTCATCAATAAATTCCATAATTGTTTACTCACCGTGATCAGAAGATTTTCTCGTCTTCAGTCGGCTCAATCACTGGACGTCTTGTCCACATCTGATGAATCAAACGCCTTTTTCTGTCTAGGTTCTTTGATCGTTGATTCCCCGAGACATGGCAATCATGAAATCGTGTAAGTCTCCACCCGTTTGGCAGGTATTGGGGATCAATTACGACTATGGCTGGCTTGCCAAATGTAAAATATAGAATATATCTCTATATTTTAATCTCTTAAGGCGTTTCTGGACGATTAGCATTGATAGCCAGACTGACTTTAAAAACAAAGTGTGAGTTTATTCAAACACACTTGGCATCAACAATACAATGTAAAAGGTATGACAGTTCAGTTCAGTTCAGTGTAGGTAAAAATATGAAGAATAAAAACAATAATTCATGGAAAAGATGTGTTCAGCGTGGATTCATGGCAATATAGCCATGTGTGTTCCTCTGTGTGTGACCTTCTTCCGTGTCAAATGTCTAGTTTTGAAGCAGGAAATGACGTTGCTAGGTTTCAGAGAGCAAAACACCTGCTTAGGTTGTAAAATAAGAGTCTATGAATAGATTTGTGTAGAGCAGAAGTAATGTGTGTGATCTTCGCTAGTCTGTGTGTCTGTGTGTCCTAGTCTGTGTCTCGAGTGTCCGAATCGCCTAACAATTTATCTTACATGTATACGTCATGAACTTCCAATACTCCAAGCCTTGTATGGCATCATAACTTCTGCTAACGTCAGGTATACTATACAAGAGGAGGTACTAAGCCCATAAAGTCATAATTCCTAATATGTATATGACCAAAAAGCTGATTAGTCTTGAACTACTTTGA
Source organism: Pelophylax lessonae (assembly GCF_965119305.1). NCBI lineage: Eukaryota > Metazoa > Chordata > Amphibia > Anura > Ranidae > Pelophylax > Pelophylax lessonae. Next base: position 895,812,241 of record NC_138768.1, on the reverse strand, counting down.
TTGACAAGCCCACATGTAACACCCTATTCTTGTAACGTCTAGTGTGGCTGATGTCATGTTAAACAACCATCATTTATCTTACACAATAAGTAACATATATAACCAACTTATACGACTTGTATAACTTTAAGTAAATACATACAAATACGATTAATTATGACTGGGATTACTTTAGTCCTTAACTAACATTATTTAAACTAATATATGCTATTCCTAGTATTACACATGAATCCTATTCTTGACTTCCATGACATACTATCCCGGCAGATACCTTATATGTCATCTTCCAACTAGCTACATACTCCAGAATTATCTGACATTTTACTGTCTCAGCTCAGATGAAGAACTCCATTGTTAATCACTGGATCAAGGTCATTCACACATAATACTATGATTAATCATAAAATCACATATATTTTGCAAGCTTGCTGTGAATATAATATTTCCAATAAGTGCCGAATTATGAATTTGGAATAAATATTTAACAATTCCCCCTGAATTATGATTAATCATACCAAAATAATAAATCCACACAAAACATTCGTATCTCATTTACACAACCTTGTATCAAATGATCAAACACAATATTCTTCAGAACTGAACCAACCAGAAATAACTCTCCTTCTAAACTCTTTTCTCCTTACTTAGCTCCTCTTGGATCTATCTATTCAAGTTGCTAAAATAATTATATAGATTTTTAAATATGTATAACATAATAATTGATATCAATAATGAATAATATTGGTAATAATAATAATAATTACGTTATGTAATATTATATTTCCATATTTGTGCCTAAATAATATTTTAGCTCTTTGGAAATATACTTGTCAAAACTTCCTAATTTTCTTCTTTTTTAAGAGTGATATATTTTCTTAACTTATTAACAAAGGATGTTCTATTTACTAGAATGATAGTGAAGTTTTAACCTAAAAATATTCAATATATATATGAATGTGGAAAAATAAAAGAAAAATAAAAAATAATAATAATGATAATCTTAACTTAATATGAACATTAGTTTCAAAATAATTGGATAATCAAAAAATGTATATGTGAAAAAATAATATTTCAGTCCTTATTTTTATCTGTAATAGATAAAGTTTCTTCTGATGAATCCTTTCTTCATGTAATGTTTATGAAATATGTTCTTCTTAAAGTTCTGTTAGGAAAACCTTGTGTTTAAGATAAAACAGTCATAAATATGAAGTATAAATCGTTCATCCAATCTTCTTCTCGAAAAGATCTCCTCTTCAACTTTGAATTTCTTGATATTATCTTTGTGCTTCTTAGGAGCTTATTATCCTCCATATTTATTTGGTTTTAAACACCATTCTGTAAAAGAAATGCAGTATCATTGCTTTGGCATAAACAATTTACATTATTCTTTTACCCTTTTTTTTCTTTTTCCTACAAATGTTAAAACAGTATGGGACAAAAGTTTCATAAATTTGTAAAACAATATGTGAAATAATACTTTATATGTTTCTTCAAGAAAAACTTCTGTATGAAATGTACTGTACTCATGTCCTAAACTATAATACAAATATCCTATGAAGTTTTTAGGTGTGACAGAACGCAACATCTCCTTTTGGTCATGACACAAAATCTTGTTTTCACAAACAAAGAGAGGTTTTGTATCACCCCAGAGATGACAATGGACTATGCCTTTGTTCTCATCTCTATAAATTTAGAAATATGCGTAACTGTTTTCTGTGTTGAAGCACTTATGCTAGTGTTAGACTGTTCTGCAGTAACAAGTACTGGCTCAATACCTTTCTCAGCTCTTATGCTGGAAACACGAGGTAAAGACTTCCCAGATACAGCTGTGTAAACATGTGCTTGTGTGTTTACCTTAAAACGTCTTGTTACACCTATCTGAATGTTTTTAGATGAAAATGTTCTAATCCATTGAGGATACATTTCTCGATATACTCCATCTTTCTCAAAAATATCTTTTAGTGAGCAATCAGATGTCTCTAAAATTATCTTGTTTGATTTCACTATGCTCTCTGTAGCTTTAATTGCATAGTAAACACTTAGCAGTTGCTTTACATTTGACTCAAAAGTTTTTTCCAAAATTGATAAAACTCTGGAGAAATAGGCAATTATTTTCTCCTTACCATCTTTTAGTTGAGACAACTTTACTGAGATTGCATTTTCAGATACATGAGTTTTCAAAACAAAAGGTACTTCAGAACAAACCTCAATTGTACTTAACATTGGAGCATTTTGCAAATATTTTTTCAACACGTCAAAAGCGTATTTCTCATTTGGACCCCATTGGTCAACTACATTACCTTTATTCCTCAAAAGATTATATAGTGGATTAGCTTTCTCTGCGAAACTGTTTACAAATTCTCTACAATTATTTATTTTATTCAAAAATTGATGCAATGCCTTTTGGGTTGTTGGAGTTGGGATAGAAGTAATATCTCTAATTGTTTCCTGCAACAACTGTCTCTTTCCTTGACTAATTTGCATGTGAAGGTATTTCACCTGACTTTTCATGAGCTGTACTTTTGCAGTGTTTAATTTTAGACCTGCAAGTTGTAACAACGTAAACAACTCAGACAAAAGAGCAATATGTTCATCAATTTTTTCAGTACTCAGCAGAATCGTATCCACATGCTGAAAAATACATTCTGGCCTTGAAAATTTTGACAGTATTTTTGCTATAGTTTCATGAACTACACCATCACCAATACCTAGGCCAGGTATTAATCGAGTGAACGTATAACTCTCTTTGTTGAATATGAACGCAAGTTTGTATTGACAACTTTTAGTTAAAGGGATAGAAAAATGACTGTTAGAGATTTCTAATACCGAAAACACTTTAGCTTTGGTATCCAAATTTAACTTTATGTTAGATTTATCAGGAATGACCACATTATTTGTGACATGTTTGTTCAATGTCGTTAGATCAACTGATAAAGAATATGAATTGTCAGTTTTTTTGATAGGCCAAATACTATTATTTACCACTGATTGTGCTTTCTTTACAATTCCTAGTTGTTCAAACTCTTGAATAATGGCAGAAAGTGGACCAATTGATTCTAGTGGTAACTCATACTGATTATGAAGTTCTGAATCTTTTCCTTCAATATCCAGTTCAGTATTTTTCAAAGTTCCTATGTCATTTTTGAACTTTGACCACAAACATGGAAAACGTTGTACCACTTCCGTTAAAGCACAATTGCCATCAGTATTAGGCCATTTTTGTTCTGTGGACATATCAGTAATGGAACCAACATTACTGTACACAGAGGGATCAATTAGCACTGATTTGGGCCTAGATGGATCTTTCCAAATACTTTTATTAGCCAAATCAATCACCCACTTTTGTTTGTTGATTACATCACTGCCAAGTATATTCTCTGCACCGTGACAAAACCAAATGTCAATGTTAGTTTTAACTTGTCCGGGCACTTCAAATGTTACATTAGACACCTGTCTAGCAGTGCAATTACTTGTATTATTAAAACCCATAATATGACATATAGGGGTATTTGGTTTCACAGGTATGTTTTCTCTGGTTAGGCTAATCTCAGCTCCGCTATCAATGAGAAAATTCATTTTTTTACCATTTAGCAAACCTTGTATATGTGGTCTACCATTCTCATCCAATATAATTGGTGCAACATACTCTAATGGTAGAGAAATTGAAGATCGATGTGATTCTAATTTTGGCAATGGCAATAAACCATCTCTGTCAGTGACAGCTCCTTTTGCCATGTTGTCTGAACTGCTGTGAACAGTTAAATTACTGATCTGTTTGACTTCGGTGGCATAAGGCATTTCAGTCAAAAATATATCTTGACATAATAAAGCAGGTTTTTCAAAAGCTGCTTTTTCATTCTCCGTGTCTTGTGAGTCTCTCTTAAGTTTACAACAATGTTTTTTCATATGGCCAACTTTATGACAATAAAAACATGTGATAGACTCTCCTTGTCTCACTTGCCTACAGCTGTCGTCGTCATTCTCGCTGAGATCTGTAGTATCTGACATGTCTCCAGTCAGACTATTGTCGTCACATTGAATCATAGCTACCTCATATGTGAGATTGCTCTGTTTCAATTGTCTCCTAACTTTATCAATGAAGCTTACTATATCGTTCAAATTTTGTCGTTCCTGTGCTATGGCTAATGAAGTTGGGTCAAGGTAATTGAACTTTTTCACAAATGAATGTATCAATCCAGTGTCGTTGTCATCGTCTACACCCAAAATCATTTTATATGCTTTGCAAAATTTAATCTTAAATTCAAACGGGTCTTCGTCTATAGTAGTTTGTAATAATTCTAACATTTCTATGGACGGTACTTCTTCACCAGTCGTGCATAGTAACAATTGTTGCAATCTGTCCATTGCGTCACTATGTCTCTCCTGACCTTGGTAATCAGTAATAGGAGACTTTGTTAACCGTCGAGCATACTGTGCCGGTAACCAAAGGTAAAATATATGATTACGTTGCTCATCTTTTAAATTGTATCTGTCAGTGTACGACTCAAATACATCTGCGTTGTGAAACGCATTCAAATTCAAATTATATGGTGGGATATCATTTAAAACTTTCATTAGTTGGTCATGTATTTTCAACTTTAATTTTGCAGTTCTACATAATAAATTTCTATGTTTAATCTCTGTTTCGTCATCAGCATCAACTTTCTCAATTTCCGGACTTTCAGGAATATAAGGTTGAGCTTTTGACTTGCATTCAGTCTTTTTGTCACCTGTTGTTATTACAGCAATCTGTCTACTGTCATTCTGTAGTCCTACACATTCTATTTGTTTTTCAAGATCCTCTATGCAATTACAAAGAATTTCACAGTTTGGACAGTTAAAAGAGTCTTGGGACAAATTGTCATGTATTCCTGTGTTCTGTACATTGTTAGTCTCTGTCTGATTTAATGTGCAAACATTTTTGACAGGTATAGTAATAACCATCTTATTAAATACTCTTACTAACTGTAACACATTATTTATCTTTTTTCGTAATTTGTTCATAATAAACCTGGATTTGTCAATCTTTGTATTGGCCTGTAAACATTCATTGTACATATATTCCCATAAGTGACTGTCATTTGGATAAAAAGACACATCTTTAAATGCTAGCTTGCTTTCTCTAGCTAAGTCATCAATAAATTCCATAATTTTTACTCACCGTGATCAGAAGATTTTCTCGTCTTCAGTCGGCTCAATCACTGGACGTCTTGTCCACATCTGATGAGTCAAACGCCTTTTTCTGTCTAGGTTCTTTGATCGTTGATTCCCCGAGACTTGGCAATCATGAAATTGTGTAAGTCTCCCCCCTTTTGGCAGGTATTGGGGATCAAGTACGACTATGGCTGGCTTGCCAAATGTAAAATATAGAATATATCTCTATATTCTATTCTCTTTAGGCGTTTTGATTTGAGTAGCATTGATAGCCAGACTGACTTTAAAAACAAAGTGTGATTTTATTCAAACACACTTGGCATCAACAATACAATGTAAAAGGTATGACAGTTCAGTTCAGTGTAGGTCAAAATATGAAGAATAAAAACAATATTTCATGGAAAAAATGTGTTCAGCATGAATTCATGGCAATATAGCCATGTGTGTTCCTTTGTGTGAGTCCTTCTTCCGTGTTAATCTTTTCTTGTCTGGCAAGAAGCAGGAAATGACGTTTGCTAGGTTTCAGAGAGCAAAACACCTGCTTGGGTTGTAAAAAAGGACTATCAATAGATTTGTGTAGAGCAGAAGTAATGTGTGTGATCTTCCTTGGTCTGAGTGTCTGTGTGCTCTAGTCTTGTGTCTTGAGTGTCCACCTCGCATGGCAATTTATCTTACATGTATACGTCATGAACTTCCAATACTCCAAGCCTTGTATGGCATCATAACTTCTGCTAACGTCAGGTATCCTATACAAGAGGAGGTACTAAGCCCATAAAGTCATAATTCCTAATATGTATATGACCAAAAAACTGATTAGTCTTGAACTACTTTGATTGACAAGCCCACATGTAACACCCTATTCTTGTAACGTCTAGTGTGGCTGATGTCATGTTAAATAACCTTCATTTATCTTACACAATAAGTAACATATATAACCAACTTATACGACTTGTATAACTTTAAGTAAATACATACAAATACGATTAATTATGACTGGGATTACTTTAGTCCTTAACTAACATTATTTAAACTAATATATGCTATTCCTAGTATTACACATGAATCCTATTCTTGACTTCCATGACATACTATCCCTCAGATACCTTATATGTCATCTTCCAACTAGCTACATACTCCAGAATTATCTGACATTTTACTGTCTCAGCTCAGATGAAGAACTCCATTGTTAATCACTGGATCAAGGTCATTCACACATATTTAATACTATGATTAATCATAAAATCACATATATTTTGCAAGCTTGCTGTGAATATAATATAATTCCAATAAGTGCCGAATTATGAATTTGGAATAAATATTTAACAATTCCCCCTGAATTATGATTAATCATACTAAAATAATAAATCCACACAAAACATTCGTATCTCATTTACACAACCTTGTATCAAATGATCGAACACAATATTCTTCAGAACTGAACCAGCCAGAAATAATTCTCCTTCTAAACTCTTTTCTCCTTACTTTAGCTCCTCTTGGATCTATCTATTCAAATTCCTAAAATAATTATATAGATTTTTAAATCTGTATAACATAATGATTGATATCAAATAATGAATAATAATGGTAATAATAATAATAATTACGTTATGTAATATTATATTTCCATATTTGTGCCTAAATAGTATTTTAGCTCTTTGGAAATATACTTGTCATAACTTCCTAATTTTCTTCTTTTTTAAGAGTGATATATTTTCTTAACTTATTAACAAAGGATGTTCTATTTACTAGAATGATAGTGAAGTTTTAACCTAAAATATTCAATATATGAATAAGGAAAAATAAAATAAAAATAATAATAATGATACTCTTAACTTAATATGAACATTAGTTTCAAAATAATTGGATAATCAAAAAATGTATATGTGAAAAAATAATGTTTCAGTCCTTATTTTTATCTGTAATAGATAAAGTTTCTTCTGATGAATCCTTTCTTCATGTAATGTTTATGAAATATGTTCTTCTTAAAGTTCTGTTAGGAAAACCTTGTGTTTAAGATAAAACAGTCATAAATATGAAGTATAAATCGTTCGTCCAATCTTCTTCTCGAAAAGATCTCTTCTTCAACTTTGAATTTCTTGATATCATTTTTGCGCTTCTTAGGAGCTTATTATCCTCCATATTTATTTGGTTTTAAATGCCATTCTGTAAAAGAAATGCAGTATCATTGCTTTGGCATAAACAATTTACATTATTCTTTTACCCTTTTTTTTTCTTTTTCCAACAAATGTTAAAACAGTATGGGACAAAAGTTTCATAAATTTGTAAAACAATATGTGAAATAATACTTTATATGTTTCTTCAAGAAAAACTTCTGTATGAAATGTACTGTACTCATGTCCTAAACTATAATACAAATATCCTATGAAGTTTTTAGGTGTGACAGAACGCAACATCTCCTTTTGGTCATGACACAAAATCTTGTTTTCACAAACAAAGAGAGGTTTTGTATCACCCCAGAGATGACAATGGACTATGCCTTTGTTCTCATCTCTATAAATTTAGAAATATGCGTAACTGTTTTCTGTGTTGAAGCACTTATGCTAGTGTTAGACTGTTCTGCAGTAACAAGTACTGGCTCAATATTTTTCTCAGCTCTTATGCTGGAAACACGAGGTAAAGACTTCCCAGATACAGCTGTGTAAACATGTGCTTGTGTGTTTACCTTAAAATGTCTTGTTACACCTATCTGAATGTTTTTAGATGAAAATGTTCTAATCCATTGAGGATACATTTCTCGATATACTCCATCTTTCTCAAAAATATCTTTTAGTGAGCAATCAGATGTCTCTAAAATTATCTTGTTTGATTTCACTATGCTCTCTGTAGCTTTAATTGCATAGTAAACACTTAGCAGTTGCTTTACATTTGACTCAAAAGTTTTTTCCAAAATTGATAAAACTCTGGAGAAATAGGCAATTATTTTCTCCTTACCATCTTTTAGTTGAGACAACTTTACTGAGATTGCATTCTCAGATACATGAGTTTTCAAAACAAAAGGTACTTCAGAACAAACCTCAATTGTACTTAACATTGGAGCATTTTGCAAATATTTTTTCAACACGTCAAAAGCGTATTTCTCATTTGGACCCCATTGGTCAACTACATTACCTTTATTCCTCAAAAGATTATATAGTGGATTAGCTTTCTCTGCGAAACTGTTTACAAATTCTCTACAATTATTTATTTTATTCAAAAATTGATGCAATGCCTTTTGAGTTGTTGGAGTTGGGATAGAAGTAATATCTCTAATTGTTTCTTGTAACAACTGTCTCTTTCCTTGACTAATTTGCATGTGAAGGTATTTCACCTGACTTTTCATGAGCTGAACTTTTGCAGTGTTTAATTTTAGACCTGCAAGTTGTAACAACGTAAACAACTCAGACAAAAGAGCAATATGTTCATCAATTTTTTCAGTACTCAGCAGAATCGTATCCACATGCTGAAAAATACATTCTGGCCTTGAAAATTTTAACAATATTTTTGCTATAGTTTCATGAACTACACCATCACCAATACCTAGGCCAGGTATTAATCGAGTGAACGTATAACTCTCTTTGTTGAATGTGAACGCAAATTTATATTGACAACTTTTAGTTAAAGGGATTGAAAAATGACTGTTAGAGATTTCTAATACCGAAAACACTTTAGCTTTGATATTCAAATTTAGCTTTAGGTTGGATTTATCAGGAATGACCGTGTTATTTGTGACATGTTTGTTCAATGTCGTTAGGTCAACTGATAAAGAATATGAATTATCAGCTTTTTGATAGGCCAAATACTATTATTTACCACTGATTGTGCTTTCTTTACAATTCCTAGTTGTTCAAACTCTTGAATAATGGCAGAAAGTGGACCAATTGATTCTAGTGGTAACTCATACTGATTATGAAGTTCTGGATCTTTTCCTTCAATATTAAGTTCAGTATTTTTCAAAGTTCCTATGTCATTTTTGAACTTTGACCACAAACATGGAAAACTTTGTACCACTTCCGTTAAAGCACAATTGCCATCAGTATTAGGCCATTTTTGTTCTTTGGACATATCAGTAATGGAACCAACATTACTGTACACAGAGGGATCAATTAGCACTGATTTGGGCCTAGATGGATCTTTCCAAATACTTTTATTAGCCAAATCAATCACCCACTTTTGTTTGTTGATTACATCACTGCCAAGTATATTCTCTGCACCGTGACAAAACCAAATGTCAATGTTAGTTTTAACTTGTCCGGGCACTTCAAATGTTACATTAGACACCTGTCTAGCAGTGCAATTACTTGTATTATTAAAACCCATAATATGACATATAGGGGTATTTGGTTTCACAGGTATGTTTTCTCTGGTTAGGCTAATCTCAGCTCCGCTATCAATGAGAAAATTCATTTTTTTACCATTTAGCAAACCTTGTATATGTGGTCTACCATTCTCATCCAATATAATTGGTGCAACATACTCTAATGGTAGAGAAATTGAAGATCGATGTGATTCTAATTTTGGCAATGGCAATAAACCATCTCTGTCAGTGACAGCTCCTTTTGCCATGTTGTCTGAACTGCTGTGAACAGTTAAATTACTGATCTGTTTGACTTCGGTGGCATAAGGCATTTCAGTCAAAAATATATCTTGACATAATAAAGCAGGTTTTTCAAAAACTGCTTTTTCATTCTCCGTGTCTTGTGAGTCTCTCTTAAGTTTACAACAATGTTTTTTCATATGGCCAACTTTATGACAATAAAAACATGTGATAGACTCTCCTTGTCTCACTTGCCTACAGCTGTCGTCGTCATTCTCGCTGAGATCTGTAGTATCTGACATGTCTCCAGTCAGACTATTGTCGTCACATTGAATCATAGCTACCTCATATGTGAGATTGCTCTGTTTCAATTGTCTCCTAACTTTATCAATGAAGCTTACTATATCGTTCAAATTTTGTCGTTCCTGTGCTATGGCTAATGAAGTTGGGTCAAGGTAATTGAACTTTTTCACAAATGAATGTATCAATCCAGTGTCGTTGTCATCGTCTACACCCAAAATCATTTTATATGCTTTGCAAAATTTAATCTTAAATTCAAACGGGTCTTCGTCTATAGTAGTTTGTAATAATTCTAACATTTCTATGGACGGTACTTCTTCACCAGTCGTGCATAGTAACAATTGTTGCAATCTGTCCATTGCGTCACTATGTCTCTCCTGACCTTGGTAATCAGTAATAGGAGACTTTGTTAACCGTCGAGCATACTGTGCCGGTAACCAAAGGTAAAATATATGATTACGTTGCTCATCTTTTAAATTGTATCTGTCAGTGTACGACTCAAATACATCTGCGTTGTGAAACGCATTCAAATTCAAATTATATGGTGGGATATCATTTAAAACTTTCATTAGTTGGTCATGTATTTTCAACTTTAATTTTGCAGTTCTACATAATAAATTTCTATGTTTAATCTCTGTTTCGTCATCAGCATCAACTTTCTCAATTTCCGGACTTTCAGGAATATAAGGTTGAGCTTTTGACTTGCATTCAGTCTTTTTGTCACCTGTTGTTATTACAGCAATCTGTCTACTGTCATTCTGTAGTCCTACACATTCTATTTGTTTTTCAAGATCCTCTATGCAATTACAAAGAATTTCACAGTTTGGACAGTTAAAAGAGTCTTGGGACAAATTGTCATGTATTCCTGTGTTCTGTACATTGTTAGTCTCTGTCTGATTTAATGTGCAAACATTTTTGACAGGTATAGTAATAACCATCTTATTAAATACTCTTACTAACTGTAACACATTATTTATCTTTTTTCGTAATTTGTTCATAATAAACCTGGATTTGTCAATCTTTGTATTGGCCTGTAAACATTCATTGTACATATATTCCCATAAGTGACTGTCATTTGGATAAAAAGACACATCTTTAAATGCTAGCTTGCTTTCTCTAGCTAAGTCATCAATAAATTCCATAATTTTTACTCACCGTGATCAGAAGATTTTCTCGTCTTCAGTCGGCTCAATCACTGGACGTCTTGTCCACATCTGATGAGTCAAACGCCTTTTTCTGTCTAGGTTCTTTGATCGTTGATTCCCCGAGACTTGGCAATCATGAAATTGTGTAAGTCTCCCCCCTTTTGGCAGGTATTGGGGATCAAGTACGACTATGGCTGGCTTGCCAAATGTAAAATATAGAATATATCTCTATATTCTATTCTCTTTAGGCGTTTTGATTTGAGTAGCATTGATAGCCAGACTGACTTTAAAAACAAAGTGTGATTTTATTCAAACACACTTGGCATCAACAATACAATGTAAAAGGTATGACAGTTCAGTTCAGTGTAGGTCAAAATATGAAGAATAAAAACAATATTTCATGGAAAAAATGTGTTCAGCATGAATTCATGGCAATATAGCCATGTGTGTTCCTTTGTGTGAGTCCTTCTTCCGTGTTAATCTTTTCTTGTCTGGCAAGAAGCAGGAAATGACGTTTGCTAGGTTTCAGAGAGCAAAACACCTGCTTGGGTTGTAAAAAAGGACTATCAATAGATTTGTGTAGAGCAGAAGTAATGTGTGTGATCTTCCTTGGTCTGAGTGTCTGTGTGCTCTAGTCTTGTGTCTTGAGTGTCCACCTCGCATGGCAATTTATCTTACATGTATACGTCATGAACTTCCAATACTCCAAGCCTTGTATGGCATCATAACTTCTGCTAACGTCAGGTATCCTATACAAGAGGAGGTACTAAGCCCATAAAGTCATAATTCCTAATATGTATATGACCAAAAAACTGATTAGTCTTGAACTACTTTGATTGACAAGCCCACATGTAACACTCTATTCTTGTAACGTCTAGTGTGGCTGATGTCATGTTAAATAACCTTCATTTATCTTACACAATAAGTAACATATATAACCAACTTATACGACTTGTATAACTTTAAGTAAATACATACAAATACGATTAATTATGACTGGGATTACTTTAGTCCTTAACTAACATTATTTAAACTAATATATGCTATTCCTAGTATTACACATGAATCCTATTCTTGACTTCCATGACATACTATCCCTCAGATACCTTATATGTCATCTTCCAACTAGCTACATACTCCAGAATTATCTGACATTTTACTGTCTCAGCTCAGATGAAGAACTCCATTGTTAATCACTGGATCAAGGTCATTCACACATATTTAATACTATGATTAATCATAAAATCACATATATTTTGCAAGCTTGCTGTGAATATAATATAATTCCAATAAGTGCCGAATTATGAATTTGGAATAAATATTTAACAATTCCCCCTGAATTATGATTAATCATACTAAAATAATAAATCCACACAAAACATTCGTATCTCATTTACACAACCTTGTATCAAATGATCGAACACAATATTCTTCAGAACTGAACCAGCCAGAAATAATTCTCCTTCTAAACTCTTTTCTCCTTACTTTAGCTCCTCTTGGATCTATCTATTCAAATTCCTAAAATAATTATATAGATTTTTAAATCTGTATAACATAATGATTGATATCAAATAATGAATAATAATGGTAATAATAATAATAATTACGTTATGTAATATTATATTTCCATATTTGTGCCTAAATAGTATTTTAGCTCTTTGGAAATATACTTGTCATAACTTCCTAATTTTCTTCTTTTTTAAGAGTGATATATTTTCTTAACTTATTAACAAAGGATGTTCTATTTACTAGAATGATAGTGAAGTTTTAACCTAAAATATTCAATATATGAATAAGGAAAAATAAAATAAAAATAATAATAATGATACTCTTAACTTAATATGAACATTAGTTTCAAAATAATTGGATAATCAAAAAATGTATATGTGAAAAAATAATGTTTCAGTCCTTATTTTTATCTGTAATAGATAAAGTTTCTTCTGATGAATCCTTTCTTCATGTAATGTTTATGAAATATGTTCTTCTTAAAGTTCTGTTAGGAAAACCTTGTGTTTAAGATAAAACAGTCATAAATATGAAGTATAAATCGTTCGTCCAATCTTCTTCTCGAAAAGATCTCTTCTTCAACTTTGAATTTCTTGATATCATTTTTGCGCTTCTTAGGAGCTTATTATCCTCCATATTTATTTGGTTTTAAATGCCATTCTGTAAAAGAAATGCAGTATCATTGCTTTGGCATAAACAATTTACATTATTCTTTTACCCTTTTTTTTTCTTTTTCCAACAAATGTTAAAACAGTATGGGACAAAAGTTTCATAAATTTGTAAAACAATATGTGAAATAATACTTTATATGTTTCTTCAAGAAAAACTTCTGTATGAAATGTACTGTACTCATGTCCTAAACTATAATACAAATATCCTATGAAGTTTTTAGGTGTGACAGAACGCAACATCTCCTTTTGGTCATGACACAAAATCTTGTTTTCACAAACAAAGAGAGGTTTTGTATCACCCCAGAGATGACAATGGACTATGCCTTTGTTCTCATCTCTATAAATTTAGAAATATGCGTAACTGTTTTCTGTGTTGAAGCACTTATGCTAGTGTTAGACTGTTCTGCAGTAACAAGTACTGGCTCAATATTTTTCTCAGCTCTTATGCTGGAAACACGAGGTAAAGACTTCCCAGATACAGCTGTGTAAACATGTGCTTGTGTGTTTACCTTAAAATGTCTTGTTACACCTATCTGAATGTTTTTAGATGAAAATGTTCTAATCCATTGAGGATACATTTCTCGATATACTCCATCTTTCTCAAAAATATCTTTTAGTGAGCAATCAGATGTCTCTAAAATTATCTTGTTTGATTTCACTATGCTCTCTGTAGCTTTAATTGCATAGTAAACACTTAGCAGTTGCTTTACATCTGACTCAAAAGTTTTTTCCAAAAATGATAAAACTCTGGAGAAATAGGCAATTATTTTCTCCTTACCATCTTTTAGTTGAGACAACTTTACTGAGATTGCATTCTCAGATACATGAGTTTTCAAAACAAAAGGTACTTCAGAACAAACCTCAATTGTACTTAACATTGGAGCATTTTGCAAATATTTTTTCAACACGTCAAAAGCGTATTTCTCATTTGGACCCCATTGGTCAACTACATTACCTTTATTCCTCAAAAGATTATATAGTGGATTAGCTTTCTCTGCGAAACTGTTTACAAATTCTCTACAATTATTTATTTTATTCAAAAATTGATGCAATGCCTTTTGAGTTGTTGGAGTTGGGATAGAAGTAATATCTCTAATTGTTTCTTGTAACAACTGTCTCTTTCCTTGACTAATTTGCATGTGAAGGTATTTCACCTGACTTTTCATGAGCTGAACTTTTGCCGTGTCTAATTTTAGACCTGCAAGTTGTAACAACGTAAACAACTCAGACAAAAGAGCAATATGTTCATCAATTTTTTCAGTACTCAGCAGAATCGTATCCACATGCTGAAAAATACATTCTGGCCTTGAAAATTTTAACAATATTTTTGCTATAGTTTCATGAACTACACCATCACCAATACCTAGGCCAGGTATTAATCGAGTGAACGTATAACTCTCTTTGTTGAATGTGAACGCAAATTTATATTGACAACTTTTAGTTAAAGGGATTGAAAAATGACTGTTAGAGATTTCTAATACCGAAAACACTTTAGCTTTGATATTCAAATTTAGCTTTAGGTTGGATTTATCAGGAATGACCGTGTTATTTGTGACATGTTTGTTCAATGTCGTTAGGTCAACTGATAAAGAATATGAATTATCAGCTTTTTGATAGGCCAAATACTATTATTTACCACTGATTGTGCTTTCTTTACAATTCCTAGTTGTTCAAACTCTTGAATAATGGCAGAAAGTGGACCAATTGATTCTAGTGGTAACTCATACTGATTATGAAGTTCTGGATCTTTTCCTTCAATATTAAGTTCAGTATTTTTCAAAGTTCCTATGTCATTTTTGAACTTTGACCACAAACATGGAAAACTTTGTACCACTTCCGTTAAAGCACAATTGCCATCAGTATTAGGCCATTTTTGTTCTTTGGACATATCAGTAATGGAACCAACATTACTGTACACAGAGGGATCAATTAGCACTGATTTGGGCCTAGATGGATCTTTCCAAATACTTTTATTAGCCAAATCAATCACCCACTTTTGTTTGTTGATTACATCACTGCCAAGTATATTCTCTGCACCGTGACAAAACCAAATGTCAATGTTAGTTTTAACTTGTCCGGGCACTTCAAATGTTACATTAGACACCTGTCTAGCAGTGCAATTACTTGTATTATTAAAACCCATAATATGACATATAGGGGTATTTGGTTTCACAGGTATGTTTTCTCTGGTTAGGCTAATCTCAGCTCCGCTATCAATGAGAAAATTCATTTTTTTACCATTTAGCAAACCTTGTATATGTGGTCTACCATTCTCATCCAATATAATTGGTGCAACATATTCTAATGGTAGAGAAATTGAAGATCGATGTGATTCTAATTTTGGCAATGGCAATAAACCATCTCTGTCAGTGACAGCTCCTTTTGCCATGTTGTCTGAACTGCTGTGAACAGTTAAATTACTGATCTGTTTGACTTCGGTGGCATAAGGCATTTCAGTCAAAAATATATCTTGACATAATAAAGCAGGTTTTTCAAAAGCTGCTTTTTCATTCTCCGTGTCTTGTGAGTCTCTCTTAAGTTTACAACAATGTTTTTTCATATGGCCAACTTTATGACAATAAAAACATGTGATAGACTCTCCTTGTCTCACTTGCCTACAGCTGTCGTCGTCATTCTCGCTGAGATCTGTAGTATCTGACATGTCTCCAGTCAGACTATTGTCGTCACATTGAATCATAGCTACCTCATATGTGAGATTGCTCTGTTTCAATTGTCTCCTAACTTTATCAATGAAGCTTACTATATCGTTCAAATTTTGTCGTTCCTGTGCTATGGCTAATGAAGTTGGGTCAAGGTAATTGAACTTTTTCACAAATGAATGTATCAATCCAGTGTCGTTGTCATCGTCTACACCCAAAATCATTTTATATGCTTTGCAAAATTTAATCTTAAATTCAAACGGGTCTTCGTCTATAGTAGTTTGTAATAATTCTAACATTTCTATGGACGGTACTTCTTCACCAGTCGTGCATAGTAACAATTGTTGCAATCTGTCCATTGCGTCACTATGTCTCTCCTGACCTTGGTAATCAGTAATAGGAGACTTTGTTAACCGTCGAGCATACTGTGCCGGTAACCAAAGGTAAAATATATGATTACGTTGCTCATCTTTTAAATTGTATCTGTCAGTGTACGACTCAAATACATCTGCGTTGTGAAACGCATTCAAATTCAAATTATATGGTGGGATATCATTTAAAACTTTCATTAGTTGGTCATGTATTTTCAACTTTAATTTTGCAGTTCTACATAATAAATTTCTATGTTTAATCTCTGTTTCGTCATCAGCATCAACTTTCTCAATTTCCGGACTTTCAGGAATATAAGGTTGAGCTTTTGACTTGCATTCAGTCTTTTTGTCACCTGTTGTTATTACAGCAATCTGTCTACTGTCATTCTGTAGTCCTACACATTCTATTTGTTTTTCAAGATCCTCTATGCAATTACAAAGAATTTCACAGTTTGGACAGTTAAAAGAGTCTTGGGACAAATTGTCATGTATTCCTGTGTTCTGTACATTGTTAGTCTCTGTCTGATTTAATGTGCAAACATTTTTGACAGGTATAGTAATAACCATCTTATTAAATACTCTTACTAACTGTAACACATTATTTATCTTTTTTCGTAATTTGTTCATAATAAACCTGGATTTGTCAATCTTTGTATTGGCCTGTAAACATTCATTGTACATATATTCCCATAAGTGACTGTCATTTGGATAAAAAGACACATCTTTAAATGCTAGCTTGCTTTCTCTAGCTAAGTCATCAATAAATTCCATAATTTTTACTCACCGTGATCAGAAGATTTTCTCGTCTTCAGTCGGCTCAATCACTGGACGTCTTGTCCACATCTGATGAGTCAAACGCCTTTTTCTGTCTAGGTTCTTTGATCGTTGATTCCCCGAGACTTGGCAATCATGAAATTGTGTAAGTCTCCCCCCTTTTGGCAGGTATTGGGGATCAAGTACGACTATGGCTGGCTTGCCAAATGTAAAATATAGAATATATCTCTATATTCTATTCTCTTTAGGCGTTTTGATTTGAGTAGCATTGATAGCCAGACTGACTTTAAAAACAAAGTGTGATTTTATTCAAACACACTTGGCATCAACAATACAATGTAAAAGGTATGACAGTTCAGTTCAGTGTAGGTCAAAATATGAAGAATAAAAACAATATTTCATGGAAAAAATGTGTTCAGCATGAATTCATGGCAATATAGCCATGTGTGTTCCTTTGTGTGAGTCCTTCTTCCGTGTTAATCTTTTCTTGTCTGGCAAGAAGCAGGAAATGACGTTTGCTAGGTTTCAGAGAGCAAAACACCTGCTTGGGTTGTAAAAAAGGACTATCAATAGATTTGTGTAGAGCAGAAGTAATGTGTGTGATCTTCCTTGGTCTGAGTGTCTGTGTGCTCTAGTCTTGTGTCTTGAGTGTCCACCTCGCATGGCAATTTATCTTACATGTATACGTCATGAACTTCCAATACTCCAAGCCTTGTATGGCATCATAACTTCTGCTAACGTCAGGTATCCTATACAAGAGGAGGTACTAAGCCCATAAAGTCATAATTCCTAATATGTATATGACCAAAAAACTGATTAGTCTTGAACTACTTTGATTGACAAGCCCACATGTAACACTCTATTCTTGTAACGTCTAGTGTGGCTGATGTCATGTTAAATAACCTTCATTTATCTTACACAATAAGTAACATATATAACCAACTTATACGACTTGTATAACTTTAAGTAAATACATACAAATACGATTAATTATGACTGGGATTACTTTAGTCCTTAACTAACATTATTTAAACTAATATATGCTATTCCTAGTATTACACATGAATCCTATTCTTGACTTCCATGACATACTATCCCTCAGATACCTTATATGTCATCTTCCAACTAGCTACATACTCCAGAATTATCTGACATTTTACTGTCTCAGCTCAGATGAAGAACTCCATTGTTAATCACTGGATCAAGGTCATTCACACATATTTAATACTATGATTAATCATAAAATCACATATATTTTGCAAGCTTGCTGTGAATATAATATAATTCCAATAAGTGCCGAATTATGAATTTGGAATAAATATTTAACAATTCCCCCTGAATTATGATTAATCATACTAAAATAATAAATCCACACAAAACATTCGTATCTCATTTACACAACCTTGTATCAAATGATCGAACACAATATTCTTCAGAACTGAACCAGCCAGAAATAATTCTCCTTCTAAACTCTTTTCTCCTTACTTTAGCTCCTCTTGGATCTATCTATTCAAATTCCTAAAATAATTATATAGATTTTTAAATCTGTATAACATAATGATTGATATCAAATAATGAATAATAATGGTAATAATAATAATAATTACGTTATGTAATATTATATTTCCATATTTGTGCCTAAATAGTATTTTAGCTCTTTGGAAATATACTTGTCATAACTTCCTAATTTTCTTCTTTTTTAAGAGTGATATATTTTCTTAACTTATTAACAAAGGATGTTCTATTTACTAGAATGATAGTGAAGTTTTAACCTAAAATATTCAATATATGAATAAGGAAAAATAAAATAAAAATAATAATAATGATACTCTTAACTTAATATGAACATTAGTTTCAAAATAATTGGATAATCAAAAAATGTATATGTGAAAAAATAATGTTTCAGTCCTTATTTTTATCTGTAATAGATAAAGTTTCTTCTGATGAATCCTTTCTTCATGTAATGTTTATGAAATATGTTCTTCTTAAAGTTCTGTTAGGAAAACCTTGTGTTTAAGATAAAACAGTCATAAATATGAAGTATAAATCGTTCGTCCAATCTTCTTCTCGAAAAGATCTCTTCTTCAACTTTGAATTTCTTGATATCATTTTTGCGCTTCTTAGGAGCTTATTATCCTCCATATTTATTTGGTTTTAAATGCCATTCTGTAAAAGAAATGCAGTATCATTGCTTTGGCATAAACAATTTACATTATTCTTTTACCCTTTTTTTTTCTTTTTCCAACAAATGTTAAAACAGTATGGGACAAAAGTTTCATAAATTTGTAAAACAATATGTGAAATAATACTTTATATGTTTCTTCAAGAAAAACTTCTGTATGAAATGTACTGTACTCATGTCCTAAACTATAATACAAATATCCTATGAAGTTTTTAGGTGTGACAGAACGCAACATCTCCTTTTGGTCATGACACAAAATCTTGTTTTCACAAACAAAGAGAGGTTTTGTATCACCCCAGAGATGACAATGGACTATGCCTTTGTTCTCATCTCTATAAATTTAGAAATATGCGTAACTGTTTTCTGTGTTGAAGCACTTATGCTAGTGTTAGACTGTTCTGCAGTAACAAGTACTGGCTCAATATTTTTCTCAGCTCTTATGCTGGAAACACGAGGTAAAGACTTCCCAGATACAGCTGTGTAAACATGTGCTTGTGTGTTTACCTTAAAATGTCTTGTTACACCTATCTGAATGTTTTTAGATGAAAATGTTCTAATCCATTGAGGATACATTTCTCGATATACTCCATCTTTCTCAAAAATATCTTTTAGTGAGCAATCAGATGTCTCTAAAATTATCTTGTTTGATTTCACTATGCTCTCTGTAGCTTTAATTGCATAGTAAACACTTAGCAGTTGCTTTACATCTGACTCAAAAGTTTTTTCCAAAAATGATAAAACTCTGGAGAAATAGGCAATTATTTTCTCCTTACCATCTTTTAGTTGAGACAACTTTACTGAGATTGCATTCTCAGATACATGAGTTTTCAAAACAAAAGGTACTTCAGAACAAACCTCAATTGTACTTAACATTGGAGCATTTTGCAAATATTTTTTCAACACGTCAAAAGCGTATTTCTCATTTGGACCCCATTGGTCAACTACATTACCTTTATTCCTCAAAAGATTATATAGTGGATTAGCTTTCTCTGCGAAACTGTTTACAAATTCTCTACAATTATTTATTTTATTCAAAAATTGATGCAATGCCTTTTGAGTTGTTGGAGTTGGGATAGAAGTAATATCTCTAATTGTTTCTTGTAACAACTGTCTCTTTCCTTGACTAATTTGCATGTGAAGGTATTTCACCTGACTTTTCATGAGCTGAACTTTTGCAGTGTTTAATTTTAGACCTGCAAGTTGTAACAACGTAAACAACTCAGACAAAAGAGCAATATGTTCATCAATTTTTTCAGTACTCAGCAGAATCGTATCCACATGCTGAAAAATACATTCTGGCCTTGAAAATTTTAACAATATTTTTGCTATAGTTTCATGAACTACACCATCACCAATACCTAGGCCAGGTATTAATCGAGTGAACGTATAACTCTCTTTGTTGAATGTGAACGCAAATTTATATTGACAACTTTTAGTTAAAGGGATTGAAAAATGACTGTTAGAGATTTCTAATACCGAAAACACTTTAGCTTTGATATTCAAATTTAGCTTTAGGTTGGATTTATCAGGAATGACCGTGTTATTTGTGACATGTTTGTTCAATGTCGTTAGGTCAACTGATAAAGAATATGAATTATCAGCTTTTTGATAGGCCAAATACTATTATTTACCACTGATTGTGCTTTCTTTACAATTCCTAGTTGTTCAAACTCTTGAATAATGGCAGAAAGTGGACCAATTGATTCTAGTGGTAACTCATACTGATTATGAAGTTCTGGATCTTTTCCTTCAATATTAAGTTCAGTATTTTTCAAAGTTCCTATGTCATTTTTGAACTTTGACCACAAACATGGAAAACTTTGTACCACTTCCGTTAAAGCACAATTGCCATCAGTATTAGGCCATTTTTGTTCTTTGGACATATCAGTAATGGAACCAACATTACTGTACACAGAGGGATCAATTAGCACTGATTTGGGCCTAGATGGATCTTTCCAAATACTTTTATTAGCCAAATCAATCACCCACTTTTGTTTGTTGATTACATCACTGCCAAGTATATTCTCTGCACCGTGACAAAACCAAATGTCAATGTTAGTTTTAACTTGTCCGGGCACTTCAAATGTTACATTAGACACCTGTCTAGCAGTGCAATTACTTGTATTATTAAAACCCATAATATGACATATAGGGGTATTTGGTTTCACAGGTATGTTTTCTCTGGTTAGGCTAATCTCAGCTCCGCTATCAATGAGAAAATTCATTTTTTTACCATTTAGCAAACCTTGTATATGTGGTCTACCATTCTCATCCAATATAATTGGTGCAACATACTCTAATGGTAGAGAAATTGAAGATCGATGTGATTCTAATTTTGGCAATGGCAATAAACCATCTCTGTCAGTGACAGCTCCTTTTGCCATGTTGTCTGAACTGCTGTGAACAGTTAAATTACTGATCTGTTTGACTTCGGTGGCATAAGGCATTTCAGTCAAAAATATATCTTGACATAATAAAGCAGGTTTTTCAAAAACTGCTTTTTCATTCTCCGTGTCTTGTGAGTCTCTCTTAAGTTTACAACAATGTTTTTTCATATGGCCAACTTTATGACAATAAAAACATGTGATAGACTCTCCTTGTCTCACTTGCCTACAGCTGTCGTCGTCATTCTCGCTGAGATCTGTAGTATCTGACATGTCTCCAGTCAGACTATTGTCGTCACATTGAATCATAGCTACCTCATATGTGAGATTGCTCTGTTTCAATTGTCTCCTAACTTTATCAATGAAGCTTACTATATCGTTCAAATTTTGTCGTTCCTGTGCTATGGCTAATGAAGTTGGGTCAAGGTAATTGAACTTTTTCACAAATGAATGTATCAATCCAGTGTCGTTGTCATCGTCTACACCCAAAATCATTTTATATGCTTTGCAAAATTTAATCTTAAATTCAAACGGGTCTTCGTCTATAGTAGTTTGTAATAATTCTAACATTTCTATGGACGGTACTTCTTCACCAGTCGTGCATAGTAACAATTGTTGCAATCTGTCCATTGCGTCACTATGTCTCTCCTGACCTTGGTAATCAGTAATAGGAGACTTTGTTAACCGTCGAGCATACTGTGCCGGTAACCAAAGGTAAAATATATGATTACGTTGCTCATCTTTTAAATTGTATCTGTCAGTGTACGACTCAAATACATCTGCGTTGTGAAACGCATTCAAATTCAAATTATATGGTGGGATATCATTTAAAACTTTCATTAGTTGGTCATGTATTTTCAACTTTAATTTTGCAGTTCTACATAATAAATTTCTATGTTTAATCTCTGTTTCGTCATCAGCATCAACTTTCTCAATTTCCGGACTTTCAGGAATATAAGGT
Organism: Pelophylax lessonae; assembly: GCF_965119305.1. Taxonomy (NCBI): domain Eukaryota; kingdom Metazoa; phylum Chordata; class Amphibia; order Anura; family Ranidae; genus Pelophylax; species Pelophylax lessonae. Next base: position 895,789,599 of record NC_138768.1, on the reverse strand, counting down.
TGAGCTTTTGACTTGCATTCAGTCTTTTTGTCACCTGTTGTTATTACAGCAATCTGTCTACTGTCATTCTGTAGTCCTACACATTCTATTTGTTTTTCAAGATCCTCTATGCAATTACAAAGAATTTCACAGTTTGGACAGTTAAAAGAGTCTTGGGACAAATTGTCATGTATTCCTGTGTTCTGTACATTGTTAGTCTCTGTCTGATTTAATGTGCAAACATTTTTGACAGGTATAGTAATAACCATCTTATTAAATACTCTTACTAACTGTAACACATTATTTATCTTTTTTCGTAATTTGTTCATAATAAACCTGGATTTGTCAATCTTTGTATTGGCCTGTAAACATTCATTGTACATATATTCCCATAAGTGACTGTCATTTGGATAAAAAGACACATCTTTAAATGCTAGCTTGCTTTCTCTAGCTAAGTCATCAATAAATTCCATAATTTTTACTCACCGTGATCAGAAGATTTTCTCGTCTTCAGTCGGCTCAATCACTGGACGTCTTGTCCACATCTGATGAGTCAAACGCCTTTTTCTGTCTAGGTTCTTTGATCGTTGATTCCCCGAGACTTGGCAATCATGAAATTGTGTAAGTCTCCCCCCTTTTGGCAGGTATTGGGGATCAAGTACGACTATGGCTGGCTTGCCAAATGTAAAATATAGAATATATCTCTATATTCTATTCTCTTTAGGCGTTTTGATTTGAGTAGCATTGATAGCCAGACTGACTTTAAAAACAAAGTGTGATTTTATTCAAACACACTTGGCATCAACAATACAATGTAAAAGGTATGACAGTTCAGTTCAGTGTAGGTCAAAATATGAAGAATAAAAACAATATTTCATGGAAAAAATGTGTTCAGCATGAATTCATGGCAATATAGCCATGTGTGTTCCTTTGTGTGAGTCCTTCTTCCGTGTTAATCTTTTCTTGTCTGGCAAGAAGCAGGAAATGACGTTTGCTAGGTTTCAGAGAGCAAAACACCTGCTTGGGTTGTAAAAAAGGACTATCAATAGATTTGTGTAGAGCAGAAGTAATGTGTGTGATCTTCCTTGGTCTGAGTGTCTGTGTGCTCTAGTCTTGTGTCTTGAGTGTCCACCTCGCATGGCAATTTATCTTACATGTATACGTCATGAACTTCCAATACTCCAAGCCTTGTATGGCATCATAACTTCTGCTAACGTCAGGTATCCTATACAAGAGGAGGTACTAAGCCCATAAAGTCATAATTCCTAATATGTATATGACCAAAAAACTGATTAGTCTTGAACTACTTTGATTGACAAGCCCACATGTAACACTCTATTCTTGTAACGTCTAGTGTGGCTGATGTCATGTTAAATAACCTTCATTTATCTTACACAATAAGTAACATATATAACCAACTTATACGACTTGTATAACTTTAAGTAAATACATACAAATACGATTAATTATGACTGGGATTACTTTAGTCCTTAACTAACATTATTTAAACTAATATATGCTATTCCTAGTATTACACATGAATCCTATTCTTGACTTCCATGACATACTATCCCTCAGATACCTTATATGTCATCTTCCAACTAGCTACATACTCCAGAATTATCTGACATTTTACTGTCTCAGCTCAGATGAAGAACTCCATTGTTAATCACTGGATCAAGGTCATTCACACATATTTAATACTATGATTAATCATAAAATCACATATATTTTGCAAGCTTGCTGTGAATATAATATAATTCCAATAAGTGCCGAATTATGAATTTGGAATAAATATTTAACAATTCCCCCTGAATTATGATTAATCATACTAAAATAATAAATCCACACAAAACATTCGTATCTCATTTACACAACCTTGTATCAAATGATCGAACACAATATTCTTCAGAACTGAACCAGCCAGAAATAATTCTCCTTCTAAACTCTTTTCTCCTTACTTTAGCTCCTCTTGGATCTATCTATTCAAATTCCTAAAATAATTATATAGATTTTTAAATCTGTATAACATAATGATTGATATCAAATAATGAATAATAATGGTAATAATAATAATAATTACGTTATGTAATATTATATTTCCATATTTGTGCCTAAATAGTATTTTAGCTCTTTGGAAATATACTTGTCATAACTTCCTAATTTTCTTCTTTTTTAAGAGTGATATATTTTCTTAACTTATTAACAAAGGATGTTCTATTTACTAGAATGATAGTGAAGTTTTAACCTAAAATATTCAATATATGAATAAGGAAAAATAAAATAAAAATAATAATAATGATACTCTTAACTTAATATGAACATTAGTTTCAAAATAATTGGATAATCAAAAAATGTATATGTGAAAAAATAATGTTTCAGTCCTTATTTTTATCTGTAATAGATAAAGTTTCTTCTGATGAATCCTTTCTTCATGTAATGTTTATGAAATATGTTCTTCTTAAAGTTCTGTTAGGAAAACCTTGTGTTTAAGATAAAACAGTCATAAATATGAAGTATAAATCGTTCGTCCAATCTTCTTCTCGAAAAGATCTCTTCTTCAACTTTGAATTTCTTGATATCATTTTTGCGCTTCTTAGGAGCTTATTATCCTCCATATTTATTTGGTTTTAAATGCCATTCTGTAAAAGAAATGCAGTATCATTGCTTTGGCATAAACAATTTACATTATTCTTTTACCCTTTTTTTTTCTTTTTCCAACAAATGTTAAAACAGTATGGGACAAAAGTTTCATAAATTTGTAAAACAATATGTGAAATAATACTTTATATGTTTCTTCAAGAAAAACTTCTGTATGAAATGTACTGTACTCATGTCCTAAACTATAATACAAATATCCTATGAAGTTTTTAGGTGTGACAGAACGCAACATCTCCTTTTGGTCATGACACAAAATCTTGTTTTCACAAACAAAGAGAGGTTTTGTATCACCCCAGAGATGACAATGGACTATGCCTTTGTTCTCATCTCTATAAATTTAGAAATATGCGTAACTGTTTTCTGTGTTGAAGCACTTATGCTAGTGTTAGACTGTTCTGCAGTAACAAGTACTGGCTCAATATTTTTCTCAGCTCTTATGCTGGAAACACGAGGTAAAGACTTCCCAGATACAGCTGTGTAAACATGTGCTTGTGTGTTTACCTTAAAATGTCTTGTTACACCTATCTGAATGTTTTTAGATGAAAATGTTCTAATCCATTGAGGATACATTTCTCGATATACTCCATCTTTCTCAAAAATATCTTTTAGTGAGCAATCAGATGTCTCTAAAATTATCTTGTTTGATTTCACTATGCTCTCTGTAGCTTTAATTGCATAGTAAACACTTAGCAGTTGCTTTACATCTGACTCAAAAGTTTTTTCCAAAAATGATAAAACTCTGGAGAAATAGGCAATTATTTTCTCCTTACCATCTTTTAGTTGAGACAACTTTACTGAGATTGCATTCTCAGATACATGAGTTTTCAAAACAAAAGGTACTTCAGAACAAACCTCAATTGTACTTAACATTGGAGCATTTTGCAAATATTTTTTCAACACGTCAAAAGCGTATTTCTCATTTGGACCCCATTGGTCAACTACATTACCTTTATTCCTCAAAAGATTATATAGTGGATTAGCTTTCTCTGCGAAACTGTTTACAAATTCTCTACAATTATTTATTTTATTCAAAAATTGATGCAATGCCTTTTGAGTTGTTGGAGTTGGGATAGAAGTAATATCTCTAATTGTTTCTTGTAACAACTGTCTCTTTCCTTGACTAATTTGCATGTGAAGGTATTTCACCTGACTTTTCATGAGCTGAACTTTTGCCGTGTCTAATTTTAGACCTGCAAGTTGTAACAACGTAAACAACTCAGACAAAAGAGCAATATGTTCATCAATTTTTTCAGTACTCAGCAGAATCGTATCCACATGCTGAAAAATACATTCTGGCCTTGAAAATTTTAACAATATTTTTGCTATAGTTTCATGAACTACACCATCACCAATACCTAGGCCAGGTATTAATCGAGTGAACGTATAACTCTCTTTGTTGAATGTGAACGCAAATTTATATTGACAACTTTTAGTTAAAGGGATTGAAAAATGACTGTTAGAGATTTCTAATACCGAAAACACTTTAGCTTTGATATTCAAATTTAGCTTTAGGTTGGATTTATCAGGAATGACCGTGTTATTTGTGACATGTTTGTTCAATGTCGTTAGGTCAACTGATAAAGAATATGAATTATCAGCTTTTTGATAGGCCAAATACTATTATTTACCACTGATTGTGCTTTCTTTACAATTCCTAGTTGTTCAAACTCTTGAATAATGGCAGAAAGTGGACCAATTGATTCTAGTGGTAACTCATACTGATTATGAAGTTCTGGATCTTTTCCTTCAATATTAAGTTCAGTATTTTTCAAAGTTCCTATGTCATTTTTGAACTTTGACCACAAACATGGAAAACTTTGTACCACTTCCGTTAAAGCACAATTGCCATCAGTATTAGGCCATTTTTGTTCTTTGGACATATCAGTAATGGAACCAACATTACTGTACACAGAGGGATCAATTAGCACTGATTTGGGCCTAGATGGATCTTTCCAAATACTTTTATTAGCCAAATCAATCACCCACTTTTGTTTGTTGATTACATCACTGCCAAGTATATTCTCTGCACCGTGACAAAACCAAATGTCAATGTTAGTTTTAACTTGTCCGGGCACTTCAAATGTTACATTAGACACCTGTCTAGCAGTGCAATTACTTGTATTATTAAAACCCATAATATGACATATAGGGGTATTTGGTTTCACAGGTATGTTTTCTCTGGTTAGGCTAATCTCAGCTCCGCTATCAATGAGAAAATTCATTTTTTTACCATTTAGCAAACCTTGTATATGTGGTCTACCATTCTCATCCAATATAATTGGTGCAACATATTCTAATGGTAGAGAAATTGAAGATCGATGTGATTCTAATTTTGGCAATGGCAATAAACCATCTCTGTCAGTGACAGCTCCTTTTGCCATGTTGTCTGAACTGCTGTGAACAGTTAAATTACTGATCTGTTTGACTTCGGTGGCATAAGGCATTTCAGTCAAAAATATATCTTGACATAATAAAGCAGGTTTTTCAAAAGCTGCTTTTTCATTCTCCGTGTCTTGTGAGTCTCTCTTAAGTTTACAACAATGTTTTTTCATATGGCCAACTTTATGACAATAAAAACATGTGATAGACTCTCCTTGTCTCACTTGCCTACAGCTGTCGTCGTCATTCTCGCTGAGATCTGTAGTATCTGACATGTCTCCAGTCAGACTATTGTCGTCACATTGAATCATAGCTACCTCATATGTGAGATTGCTCTGTTTCAATTGTCTCCTAACTTTATCAATGAAGCTTACTATATCGTTCAAATTTTGTCGTTCCTGTGCTATGGCTAATGAAGTTGGGTCAAGGTAATTGAACTTTTTCACAAATGAATGTATCAATCCAGTGTCGTTGTCATCGTCTACACCCAAAATCATTTTATATGCTTTGCAAAATTTAATCTTAAATTCAAACGGGTCTTCGTCTATAGTAGTTTGTAATAATTCTAACATTTCTATGGACGGTACTTCTTCACCAGTCGTGCATAGTAACAATTGTTGCAATCTGTCCATTGCGTCACTATGTCTCTCCTGACCTTGGTAATCAGTAATAGGAGACTTTGTTAACCGTCGAGCATACTGTGCCGGTAACCAAAGGTAAAATATATGATTACGTTGCTCATCTTTTAAATTGTATCTGTCAGTGTACGACTCAAATACATCTGCGTTGTGAAACGCATTCAAATTCAAATTATATGGTGGGATATCATTTAAAACTTTCATTAGTTGGTCATGTATTTTCAACTTTAATTTTGCAGTTCTACATAATAAATTTCTATGTTTAATCTCTGTTTCGTCATCAGCATCAACTTTCTCAATTTCCGGACTTTCAGGAATATAAGGTTGAGCTTTTGACTTGCATTCAGTCTTTTTGTCACCTGTTGTTATTACAGCAATCTGTCTACTGTCATTCTGTAGTCCTACACATTCTATTTGTTTTTCAAGATCCTCTATGCAATTACAAAGAATTTCACAGTTTGGACAGTTAAAAGAGTCTTGGGACAAATTGTCATGTATTCCTGTGTTCTGTACATTGTTAGTCTCTGTCTGATTTAATGTGCAAACATTTTTGACAGGTATAGTAATAACCATCTTATTAAATACTCTTACTAACTGTAACACATTATTTATCTTTTTTCGTAATTTGTTCATAATAAACCTGGATTTGTCAATCTTTGTATTGGCCTGTAAACATTCATTGTACATATATTCCCATAAGTGACTGTCATTTGGATAAAAAGACACATCTTTAAATGCTAGCTTGCTTTCTCTAGCTAAGTCATCAATAAATTCCATAATTTTTACTCACCGTGATCAGAAGATTTTCTCGTCTTCAGTCGGCTCAATCACTGGACGTCTTGTCCACATCTGATGAGTCAAACGCCTTTTTCTGTCTAGGTTCTTTGATCGTTGATTCCCCGAGACTTGGCAATCATGAAATTGTGTAAGTCTCCCCCCTTTTGGCAGGTATTGGGGATCAAGTACGACTATGGCTGGCTTGCCAAATGTAAAATATAGAATATATCTCTATATTCTATTCTCTTTAGGCGTTTTGATTTGAGTAGCATTGATAGCCAGACTGACTTTAAAAACAAAGTGTGATTTTATTCAAACACACTTGGCATCAACAATACAATGTAAAAGGTATGACAGTTTAGTTCAGTGTAGGTCAAAATATGAAGAATAAAAACAATATTTCATGGAAAAAATGTGTTCAGCATGAATTCATGGCAATATAGCCATGTGTGTTCCTTTGTGTGAGTCCTTCTTCCGTGTTAATCTTTTCTTGTCTGGCAAGAAGCAGGAAATGACGTTTGCTAGGTTTCAGAGAGCAAAACACCTGCTTGGGTTGTAAAAAAGGACTATCAATAGATTTGTGTAGAGCAGAAGTAATGTGTGTGATCTTCCTTGGTCTGAGTGTCTGTGTGCTCTAGTCTTGTGTCTTGAGTGTCCACCTCGCATGGCAATTTATCTTACATGTATACGTCATGAACTTCCAATACTCCAAGCCTTGTATGGCATCATAACTTCTGCTAACGTCAGGTATCCTATACAAGAGGAGGTACTAAGCCCATAAAGTCATAATTCCTAATATGTATATGACCAAAAAACTGATTAGTCTTGAACTACTTTGATTGACAAGCCCACATGTAACACTCTATTCTTGTAACGTCTAGTGTGGCTGATGTCATGTTAAATAACCTTCATTTATCTTACACAATAAGTAACATATATAACCAACTTATACGACTTGTATAACTTTAAGTAAATACATACAAATACGATTAATTATGACTGGGATTACTTTAGTCCTTAACTAACATTATTTAAACTAATATATGCTATTCCTAGTATTACACATGAATCCTATTCTTGACTTCCATGACATACTATCCCTCAGATACCTTATATGTCATCTTCCAACTAGCTACATACTCCAGAATTATCTGACATTTTACTGTCTCAGCTCAGATGAAGAACTCCATTGTTAATCACTGGATCAAGGTCATTCACACATATTTAATACTATGATTAATCATAAAATCACATATATTTTGCAAGCTTGCTGTGAATATAATATAATTCCAATAAGTGCCGAATTATGAATTTGGAATAAATATTTAACAGGTACACAACGAGTTGGTGGCCTCACAGAACACCGGCAGTGTATACACTACAGTACACAACGAGTTGGTGGTCTCACAGAACGCCGGCAGAGTATACACTACAGTACACAACGAGTTGGTGGTCTCACAGAACACTGGCAGTGTATACACTACAGTACACAACGAGTTGGTGGTCTCACAGAACACTGGCAGTGTATACACTACGGTACACAACGAGTTGGTGGTGTCACAGAACACTGGCAGTGTATACACTACGGTACACAACGAGTTGGTGGTGTCACAGAACACCGGCAGTGTATACACTACGGTACACAACGAGTTGGTGGTGTCACAGAACGCCGGCAGAGTATACACTACAGTACACAACGAGTTGGTGGTCTCACAGAACACTGGCAGTGTATACACTACAGTACACAACGAGTTGGTGGTCTCACAGAACACTGGCAGTGTATACACTATGGTACACAACGAGTTGGTGGTGTCACAGAACACCGGCAGTGTATACACTACGGTACACAACGAGTTGGTGGTGTCACAGAACGCCGGCAGAGTATACACTACAGTACACAACGAGTTGGTGGTCTCACAGAACACTGGCAGTGTATACACTACAGTACACAACGAGTTGGTGGTGTCACAGAACACCGGCAGTGTATACACTACAGTACACAACGAGTTGGTGGTCTCACAGAACACTGGCAGTGTATACACTATGGTACACAACGAGTTGGTGGTGTCACAGAACACCGGCAGTGTATACACTACGGTACACAACGAGTTGGTGGTCTCACAGAACACTGGCAGTGTATACACTACGGTACACAACGAGTTGGTGGCCTCACAGAACACCGGCAGTGTATACACTACAGTACACAACGAGTTGGTGGCCTCACAGAACACCGGCAGTGTATACACTACAGTACACAACGAGTTGGTGGTGTCACAGAACACTGGCAGTGTATACACTACGGTACACAACGAGTTGGTGGCCTCACAGAACACTGGCAGTGTATACACTATGGTACACAACGAGTTGGTGGCCTCACAGAACACTGGCAGTGTATACACTACGGTACACAACGAGTTGGTGGCCTCACAGAACACTGGCAGTGTATACACTACAGTACACAACGAGTTGGTGATCTCACAGAACACTGGCAGTGTATACACTACAGTACACAACGAGTTGGTGGTCTCACAGAACACTGGCAGTGTATACACTACAGTACACAACGAGTTGGTGGTGTCACAGAACACTGGCAGTGTATACACTACAGTACACAACGAGTTGGTGGTCTCACAGAACACTGGCAGTGTATACACTACAGTACACAACGAGTTGGTGGCCTCACAGAACACTGGCAGTGTATACACTACAGTACACAACGAGTTGGTGGTCTCACAGAACACTGGCAGTGTATACACTATGGTACACAACGAGTTGGTGGTCTCACAGAACACTGGCAGTGTATACACTACAGTACACAACGAGTTGGTGGTCTCACAGAACACTGGCAGTGTATACACTACGGTACACAACGAGTTGGTGGTCTCACAGAACACCGGCAGTGTATACACTACGGTACACAACGAGTTGGTGATCTCACAGAACACTGGCAGTGTATACACTACAGTACACAACGAGTTGGTGGTCTCACAGAACACCGGCAGTGTATACACTACGGTACACAACGAGTTGGTGATCTCACAGAACACTGGCAGTGTATACACTACAGTACACAACGAGTTGGTGGTCTCACAGAACACTGGCAGTGTATACACTATGGTACACAACGAGTTGGTGGTGTCACAGAACACCGGCAGTGTATACACTACGGTACACAACGAGTTGGTGGTGTCACAGAACACTGGCAGTGTATACACTACGGTACACAACGAGTTGGTGGCCTCACAGAACACTGGCAGTGTATACACTATGGTACACAACGAGTTGGTGGTCTCACAGAACACCGGCAGTGTATACACTATGGTACACAACGAGTTGGTGGTCTCACAGAACACTGGCAGTGTATACACTACAGTACACAACGAGTTGGTGGTCTCACAGAACACTGGCAGTGTATACACTACGGTACACAACGAGTTGGTGGTGTCACAGAACACTGGCAGTGTATACACTACAGTACACAACGAGTTGGTGGTGTCACAGAACACTGGCAGTGTATACACTACGGTACACAACGAGTTGGTGGTCTCACAGAACACTGGCAGTGTATACACTACGGTACACAACGAGTTGGTGATCTCACAGAACACTGGCAGTGTATACACTACGGTACACAACGAGTTGGTGGTCTCACAGAACACTGGCAGTGTATACACTACGGTACACAACGAGTTGGTGGTCTCACAGAACACTGGCAGTGTATACACTATGGTACACAACGAGTTGGTGGTCTCACAGAACACTGGCAGTGTATACACTACAGTACACAACGAGTTGGTGGCCTCACAGAACACTGGCAGTGTATACACTATGGTACACAACGAGTTGGTGGCCTCACAGAACACTGGCAGTGTATACACTACGGTACACAACGAGTTGGTGGCCTCACAGAACACCGGCAGTGTATACACTACGGTACACAACGAGTTGGTGATCTCACAGAACACTGGCAGTGTATACACTACGGTACACAACGAGTTGGTGGTCTCACAGAACACCGGCAGTGTATACACTACGGTACACAACGAGTTGGTGATCTCACAGAACACTGGCAGTGTATACACTACAGTACACAACGAGTTGGTGGTCTCACAGAACACTGGCAGTGTATACACTACAGTACACAACGAGTTGGTGGTGTCACAGAACACTGGCAGTGTATACACTACGGTACACAACGAGTTGGTGGCCTCACAGAACACTGGTAGTGTATACACTACGGTACACAACGAGTTGGTGATCTCACAGAACACTGGCAGTGTATACACTACGGTACACAACGAGTTGGTGGTCTCACAGAACACTGGCAGTGTATACACTACGGTACACAACGAGTTGGTGGTCTCACAGAACACTGGCAGTGTATACACTATGGTACACAACGAGTTGGTGGTCTCACAGAACACTGGCAGTGTATACACTACAGTACACAACGAGTTGGTGGCCTCACAGAACACCGGCAGTGTATACACTACAGTACACAACGAGTTGGTGGTCTCACAGAACACTGGCAGTGTATACACTACAGTACACAACGAGTTGGTGGCCTCACAGAACACCGGCAGTGTATACACTACAGTACACAACGAGTTGGTGGTCTCACAGAACACCGGCAGTGTATACACTACGGTACACAACGAGTTGGTGGTCTCACAGAACACCGGCAGTGTATACACTACGGTACACAACGAGTTGGTGATCTCACAGAACACTGGCAGTGTATACACTACGGTACACAACGAGTTGGTGATCTCACAGAACACTGGCAGTGTATACACTACGGTACACAACGAGTTGGTGATCTCACAGAACACTGGCAGTGTATACACTATGGTACACGACCAGTTGCCTGTTTTCACAGAACACCAGGTAAGGAGGAATAAAGTTGTCGCTGCCCCGGAGGCGGCCATGTTGTTGGTTAGTAACAATGTCCAGTCATTATAGTGTGTAGCGGAGTGAATAGGCTTACACAATGTGAAGAGGCACTTGATCACATATCGAACCAAAAGCCCATGGAGTTAAAAGTCATTAATGGCACAGGGGGGGGGGGAAAGTCCACCATGTAGGGCAGCCATCCAGAAACCAAAAGCCAGGGGTTCCACAGGGCTAAAACAAAGACAGACAGGGGCGCCTCTAAGTGTAGAGTTTATACAAAAGGTTTAATGGATAAAATGATGCACTCACGTTAATAAGCATAAATTCACGCCCATAAAACAAGGTTCCAGTGTGGAGAAGAGTACATCATCCAATCATGGACATCCGTCCTGCTGGAGCCGAAATCCTTTCGCCGTGGCCGGCTTGTACGGCAAGGTTAGACCCAGGAAGTAGGCTCGGTGTATTTGCTTGACCAGCGAGGCTTGGTGGATAGTCGAACCTGGATGATGTCATCTGCATGCGACGCGTTTCGGAGCGTGCTTGCTACCTGGGGGAGGTCAGCCGCGCTCCTTCTTCACGGTAAATATCTTCATCTGCACCGCTCCCCTGTGTAATGCATTCATGTTTTATATATCCTTACATTTTCCCTTTACCGTTTTATTGTATTTTATTCCCCTCATTATGTATTGGCCCTTAAAGGGAATGTTTTACATAATAAAAACCCCGGAGGTTATCACACTATGAGGAGCCGGCCTGCTTTCCTCTCCTTGGGACCTTCCTGACCACCATTTACCCTGCGGAGGAACCCTATTGGTGGGATTACCGGGAGACATTCATCCGGGTCATGGAGACTACGAAAGGCCGACTTTGATCTCACTTGCCATATGGTGAGAGTGACCAACCCGGTCCGGAGAGCGGGAATTTCCTCCATATTCACCATCGCTATATTCACCATCGCTATTCACCATCGCTATATTCACCATCGCTATTCACCATCGCTATTCACCATCGCTATATTCACCATCGCTATATTCACCATCGCTATATTCACCATCGCTATATTCACCATGGCTATATTCAGCATCGCCATATTCACCATCGCTATATTCACCATCGCTATATTCACCATCACTATATTCACCATGGCTATATTCACCATGGCTATATTCACCATCGCTATATTCACCATCGCTATATTCACCATCGCTATATTCACCATGGCTATATTCACCATCGCTATTCACCATCGCTATATTCACCATCGCTATATTCACCATGGCTATATTCACCATCGCTATATTCACCATCGCTATATTCACCATGGCTATATTCACCATGGCTATATTCACCATCGCTATATTCACCATCGCTATATTCACCATCGCTATATTCACCATCACTAAATTCACCATGGCTATATTCACCATCGCTATTCACCATCGCTATATTCACCATCGCTATATTCACCATCACTAAATTCACCATGGCTATATTCACCATCGCTATATTCACCATCGCTATATTCACCATCGCTATATTCACCATCGCTATATTCACCATCACTAAATTCACCATGGCTATATTCACCATCGCTATTCACCATCGCTATTCACCATCGCTATATTCACCATCGCTATATTCACCATCGCTATTCACCATCACTATGTTCACCATCCCTATATTCACCATCGCTATTCACCATCGCTATATTCACCATCGCTATATTCACCATCCCTATATTCACCATCACTATATTCACCATCGCTATATTCACCATCCCTATATTCACCATCGCTACATTCACCATCCCTATATTCACCATCGCTATATTCACCATCGCTATATTCACCATCGCTATATTCACCATCGCTATATTTACCATCGCTATATTCACCATCGCTATATTCACCATCGCTATATTCACCATCCCTATATTCACCATCGCTATATTCACCATTGCTATATTCACCATCGCTATATTCACCATCCCTATATTTACCATCGCTATATTCACCATCGCTATATTCACCATCCCTATATTCACCATCACTATATTCACCATCGCTATATTCACCATCGCTATATTCACCATCGCTACATTCACCATCCCTATATTCACCATCGATATATTCACCATCGCTATATTCACCATCGCTATATTCACCATCACTATATTTACCATCGCTGTATTCACCATCGCTATATTCACCATCGCTATATTCACCATCCCTATATTCACCATCGCTATATTCACCATTGCTATATTCACCATCGCTATATTCACCATTGCTATATTCACCACCCCTATATTTACCATCGCTATATTCACCATTGCTATATTCACCATCGCTATATTCACCATCCCTATATTTACCATCGCTATATTCACCATCCCTATATTTACCATCACTATTCACCATCGATATATTCACCATCGCTATATTCACCATCACTATATTCACCATCGATATATTCACCATCGCTATATTCACCATCGCTATATTCACCATCGCTATATTTACCATCGCTATATTCACCATCGCTATATTCACCATCGCTATATTCACCATCACTATATTCACCATCACTATATTCACCATCGCTATATTCACCATCCCTATATTTACCATCGCTATATTCACCATCACTATATTCACCATCCCTATATTCACCATCACTATATTCACCATCACTATATTCACCATCACTATATTCACCATCGCTATATTCACCATCACTATATTCACCATCGCTATATTCACCATCGCTATATTCACCATCGCTATATTCACCATCCCTATATTCACCATCGCTATATTCACCATCGCTATATTCACCATCGCTATATTCACCATTGCTATATTCACCATCCCTATATTCACCATCGCTATATTCACCATCCCTATATTCACCATCGCTATATTCACCATCGCTATATTCACCATCGCTATATTCTTCACCTTTGTTCCACCACACATCGGACCTTAGGAAGATTTCGCACATTTGGGTGAAAATCCGGAAAGGATTCCACATGTGATGATTGTTGGACTTTTTTCCCAGGATTTAATTCATTCCTTTTTTATATGATTTTTATGTTTTTATATAATCTTTGGTATATTTATAATTATGAGCACAGTGGGTATACGGGGAAAACTCACTTTATATACACACAGTAGAAATATTCACCTAATATTGCTTGCAGTAGTTGCAGGGAATCCTTCTGGTTATTTGGCGGATTATTTAGAACTGATTGGTAAGAATTATCGCTCTTCACCACAAACACGACTCTCCTTGTGGTAAAATATTACCAAACCGTACCTCAGCCAATCATTGCTGCTGGAGACTCACCGGAAGAGAGGTGGGGGAGATTTCTCCAATCATTGCTGCTGGAGACTCACCGGAAGAGAGGTGGGGGAGATTTCTCCAATCATTGCTGCTGGAGACTCACCGGAAGAGAGGTGGGGGAGATTTCTCCAATCATTGCTGCTGGAGACTCACCGGAAGGGAGGTGGGGGAGATTTCTCCAATCATTGCTGCTGGAGACTCACCGAAAGAGAGGTGGGGGAGATTTTTCCAATCATTGCTGCTGGAGACTCACCGGAAGAGAGGTGGGGGGAGATTCTCCAATCATTGCTGCTGGAGACTCACCGAAAGAGAGGTGGGGGAGATTTTTCCAATCATTGCTGCTGGAGACTCACCGGAAGAGAGGTGGGGGGAGATTTCTCCAATCATTGCTGCTGGAGACTCACCGGAAGAGAGGTGGGGGGAGATTTCTCCAATCATTGCTGCTGGAGACTCACCGGAAGAGAGGTGGGGGAGATTTCTCCAATCATTGCTGCTGGAGACTCACCGGAAGAGAGGTGGGGGAGATTTCTCCAATCATTGGTGCTGGAGACTCACCGGAAGAGAGGTGGGGGAGATTTCTCCAATCATTGCTGCTGGAGACTCACCGGAAGAGAGGTGGGGGAGATTTCTCCAATCATTGCTGCTGGAGACTCACCGGAAGAGAGGTGGGGGAGATTTCTCCAATCATTGCTGCTGGAGACTCACCGGAAGGGAGGTGGGGGAGATTTCTCCAATCATTGCTGCTGGAGACTCACCGAAAGAGAGGTGGGGGAGATTTTTCCAATCATTGCTGCTGGAGACTCACCGGAAGAGAGGTGGGGGGAGATTCTCCAATCATTGCTGCTGGAGACTCACCGAAAGAGAGGTGGGGGAGATTTTTCCAATCATTGCTGCTGGAGACTCACCGGAAGAGAGGTGGGGGGAGATTTCTCCAATCATTGCTGCTGGAGACTCACCGGAAGAGAGGTGGGGGGAGATTTCTCCAATCATTGCTGCTGGAGACTCACCGGAAGAGAGGTGGGGGAGATTTCTCCAATCATTGCTGCTGGAGACTCACCGGAAGAGAGGTGGGGGAGATTTCTCCAATCATTGGTGCTGGAGACTCACCGGAAGAGAGGTGGGGGAGATTTCTCCAATCATTGCTGCTGGAGACTCACCGAAAGAGAGGTGGGGGAGATTTTTCCAATCATTGCTGCTGGAGACTCACCGGAAGAGAGGTGGGGGGAGATTTCTCCAATCATTGCTGCTGGAGACTCACCGGAAGAGAGGTGGGGGAGATTTCTCCAATCATTGCTGCTGGAGACTCACCGGAAGAGAGGTGGGGGAGATTTCTCCACTCATTGGTGCTGGAGACTCACCGGAAGAGAGGTGGGGGAGATTTTTCCAATCATTGCTGCTGGAGACTCACCAGAAGAGAGGTGGGGGAGATTTCTCCAATCATTGCTGCTGGAGACTCACCGGAAGAGAGGTGGGGGAGATTTTACCAATCATTGCTGCTGGAGACTCACCGGAAGAGAGGTGGGGGGAGATTTTTCCAATCATTGCTGCTGGAGACTCACCGGAAGAGAGGTGGGGGAGATTTTTCCAATCATTGCTGCTGGAGACTCACCGGAAGAGAGGTGGGGGGAGATTTCTCCAATCATTGCTGCTGGAGACTCACCGGAAGAGAGGTGGGGGGAGATTTCTCCAATCATTGCTGCTGGAAACTCACCGGAAGAGAGGTGAAGGAGATTTTTCCAATCATTGCTGCTGGAGACTCACCGGAAGAGAGGTGGGGGGAGATTTCTCCAATCATTGCTGCTGGAGACTCACCGGAAGAGAGGTGGGGGAGATTTCTCCAATCATTGCTACTGGAGACTCACCGGAAGAGAGGTGGGGGAGATTTCTCCAATCATTGCTGCTGGAGACTCACCGGAAGAGAGGTGGGGGAGATTTCTCAAATCATTGCTGCTGGAGACTCACCGGAAGAGAGGTGGGGGAGATTTCTCCAATCATTGCTGCTGGAGACTCACCGGAAGAGAGGTGGGGGAGATTTCTCCAATCATTGCTGCTGGAGACTCACCGGAAGAGAGGTGGGGGAGATTTTTCCAATCATTGCTGCTGGAGACTCACCGGAAGAGAGGTGGGAGGAGATTTCTCCAATCATTGCTGCTGGAGACTCACCGGAAGAGAGGTGGGGGAGATTTTTCCAATCATTGCTGCTGGAGACTCACCGGAAGAGAGGTGGGGGAGATTTTTCCAATCATTGCTGCTGGAGACTCACCGGAAGAGAGGTGGGGGGAGATTTCTCCAATCATTGCTGCTGGAAACTCACCGGAAGAGAGGTGGGGGAGATTTTTCCAATCATTGCTGCTGTAGACTCACCGGAAGAGAGGTGGGAGGAGATTTTTCCAATCATTGCTGCTGGAGACTCACCGGAAGAGAGGTGGGGGAGATTTTTCCAATCATTGCTGCTGGAGACTCACCGGAAGAGAGGTGGGGGAGATTTTTCCAATCATTGCTGCTGGAGACTCACCGGAAGAGAGGTGGGGGAGATTTTTCCAATCATTGCTGCTGGAGACTCACCGGAAGAGAGGTGGGGGGAGATTTCTCCAATCATTGCTGCTGGAAACTCACCGAAAGAGAGGTGGAGGAGATTTCTCCAATCATTGCTGCTGGAGACTCACCGGAAGAGAGGTGGGGGAGATTTCTCCAATCATTGCTGCTGGAAACTCACCGGAAGAGAGGTGGGGGAGATTTTTCCAATCATTGCTGCTGTAGACTCACTGGAAGAGAGGTGGGGGAGATTTCTCCAATCATTGCTGCTGGAAACTCACCGGAAGAGAGGTGGGGGAGATTTTTCCAATCATTGCTGCTGTAGACTCACCGGAAGAGAGGTGGGGGGAGATTTCTCAAATCATTGCTGCTGGAGACTCACCGGAAGAGAGGTGGGGGAGATTTCTCCAATTATTGCTGCTGGAGACTCACCGGAAGAGAGGTGGGGGAGATTTTTCCAATCATTGCTGCTGGAGACTCACCGGAAGAGAGGTGGGGGAGATTTCACCAATCATTGCTGCTGGAGACTCACCGGAAGAGAGGTGGGGGGAGATTCTCCAATCATTGCTGCTGGAGACTCACCGGAAGAGAGGTGGGGGAGATTCTCCAATCATTGCTGCTGGAGACTCACCGGAAGAGAGGTGGGGGAGATTTTTCCAATCATTGCTGCTGGAGACTCACCGAAGGAGAGGTGGGGGAGATTTTTCCAATCATTGCTGCTGGAGACTCACCGGAAGAGAGGTGGGGGAGATTTTCCAATCATTGCTGCTGGAGACTCACCGGAAGAGAGGTGGGGGAGATTTTTCCAATCATTGCTGCTGGAGACTCACCGGAAGAGAGGTGGGGGAGATTTCTCCAATCATTGCTGCTGGAAACTCACCGGAAGAGAGGTGGGGGAGATTTCTCCAATCATTGCTGCTGGAGACTCACCGAAAGAGAGGTGGGGGAGATTTTTCCAATCATTGCTGCTGGAGACTCACCGGAAGAGAGGTGGGGGGAGATTCTCCAATCATTGCTGCTGGAGACTCACCGAAAGAGAGGTGGGGGAGATTTTTCCAATCATTGCTGCTGGAGACTCACCGGAAGAGAGGTGGGGGGAGATTTCTCCAATCATTGCTGCTGGAGACTCACCGGAAGAGAGGTGGGGGGAGATTTCTCCAATCATTGCTGCTGGAGACTCACCGGAAGAGAGGTGGGGGAGATTTCTCCAATCATTGCTGCTGGAGACTCACCGGAAGAGAGGTGGGGGAGATTTCTCCTATCATTGGTGCTGGAGACTCACCGGAAGAGAGGTGGGGGAGATTTCTCCAATCATTGCTGCTGGAGACTCACCGAAAGAGAGGTGGGGGAGATTTTTCCAATCATTGCTGCTGGAGACTCACCGGAAGAGAGGTGGGGGGAGATTTCTCCAATCATTGCTGCTGGAGACTCACCGGAAGAGAGGTGGGGGGAGATTTCTCCAATCATTGCTGCTGGAGACTCACCGGAAGAGAGGTGGGGGAGATTTCTCCAATCATTGCTGCTGGAGACTCACCGGAAGAGAGGTGGGGGAGATTTCTCCACTCACTGGTGCTGGAGACTCACCGGAAGAGAGGTGGGGGAGATTTTTCCAATCATTGCTGCTGGAGACTCACCAGAAGAGAGGTGGGGGAGATTTCTCCAATCATTGCTGCTGGAGACTCACCGGAAGAGAGGTGGGGGAGATTTTACCAATCATTGCTGCTGGAGACTCACCGGAAGAGAGGTGGGGGGAGATTTTTCCAATCATTGCTGCTGGAGACTCACCGGAAGAGAGGTGGGGGAGATTTTTCCAATCATTGCTGCTGGAGACTCACTGGAAGAGAGGTGGGGGGAGATTTCTCCAATCATTGCTGCTGGAGACTCACCGGAAGAGAGGTGGGGGGAGATTTCTCCAATCATTGCTGCTGGAGACTCACCGGAAGAGAGGTGGGGGAGATTTTTCCAATCATTGCTGCTGGAGACTCACCGGAAGAGAGGTGGGGGAGATTTCACCAATCATTGCTGCTGGAAACTCACCGGAAGAGAGGTGAAGGAGATTTTTCCAATCATTGCTGCTGGAGACTCACCGGAAGAGAGGTGGGGGGAGATTTCTCCAATCATTGCTGCTGGAGACTCACCGGAAGAGAGGTGGGGGAGATTTCTCCAATCATTGCTGCTGGAGACTCACCGGAAGAGAGGTGGGGGAGATTTCTCCAATCATTGCTGCTGGAGACTCACCGGAAGAGAGGTGGGGGAGATTTCTCAAATCATTGCTGCTGGAGACTCACCGGAAGAGAGGTGGGGGAGATTTCTCCAATCATTGCTGCTGGAGACTCACCGGAAGAGAGGTGGGGGAGATTTCTCCAATCATTGCTGCTGGAGACTCACCGGAAGAGAGGTGGGGGAGATTTTTCCAATCATTGCTGCTGGAGACTCACCGGAAGAGAGGTGGGAGGAGATTTCTCCAATCATTGCTGCTGGAGACTCACCGGAAGAGAGGTGGGGGAGATTTTTCCAATCATTGCTGCTGGAGACTCACCGGAAGAGAGGTGGGGGAGATTTTTCCAATCATTGCTGCTGGAGACTCACCGGAAGAGAGGTGGGGGGAGATTTCTCCAATCATTGCTGCTGGAAACTCACCGGAAGAGAGGTGGGGGAGATTTTTCCAATCATTGCTGCTGTAGACTCACCGGAAGAGAGGTGGGAGGAGATTTTTCCAATCATTGCTGCTGGAGACTCATCGGAAGAGAGGTGGGGGAGATTTTTCCAATCATTGCTGCTGGAGACTCACCGGAAGAGAGGTGGGGGAGATTTTTCCAATCATTGCTGCTGGAGACTCACCGGAAGAGAGGTGGGGGAGATTTTTCCAATCATTGCTGCTGGAGACTCACCGGAAGAGAGGTGGGGGGAGATTTCTCCAATCATTGCTGCTGGAAACTCACCGAAAGAGAGGTGGGGGAGATTTCTCCAATCATTGCTGCTGGAGACTCACCGGAAGAGAGGTGGGGGAGATTTCTCCAATCATTGCTGCTGGAAACTCACCGGAAGAGAGGTGGGGGAGATTTTTCCAATCATTGCTGCTGTAGACTCACTGGAAGAGAGGTGGGGGAGATTTCTCCAATCATTGCTGCTGGAAACTCACCGGAAGAGAGGTGGGGGAGATTTTTCCAATCATTGCTGCTGTAGACTCACCGGAAGAGAGGTGGGGGGAGATTTCTCAAATCATTGCTGCTGGAGACTCACCGGAAAAGAGGTGGGGGAGATTTCTCCAATTATTGCTGCTGGAGACTCACCGGAAGAGAGGTGGGGGAGATTTTTCCAATCATTGCTGCTTGAGACTCACCGGAAGAGAGGTGGGGGAGATTTCACCAATCATTGCTGCTGGAGACTCACCGGAAGAGAGGTGGGGGGAGATTCTCCAATCATTGCTGCTGGAGACTCACCGGAAGAGAGGTGGGGGAGATTCTCCAATCATTGCTGCTGGAGACTCACCGGAAGAGAGGTGGGGGAGATTTTTCCAATCATTGCTGCTGGAGACTCACCGAAGGAGAGGTGGGGGAGATTTTTCCAATCATTGCTGCTGGAGACTCACCGGAAGAGAGGTGGGGGAGATTTTTCCAATCATTGCTGCTGGAGACTCACCGGAAGAGAGGTGGGGGAGATTTTTCCAATCATTGCTGCTGGAGACTCACCGGAAGAGAGGTGGGGGAGATTTCTCCAATCATTGCTGCTGGAAACTCACCGGAAGAGAGGTGGGGGAGATTTTTCCAATCATTGCTGCTGGAGACTCACCGGAAGAGAGGTGGGGAGATTTTTCCAATCATTGCTGCTGTAGACTCACCGGAAGAGAGGTGGGGGAGATTTCTCCAATCATTGCTGCTGGAAACTCACCGGAAGAGAGGTGGGGGAGATTTTTCCAATCATTGCTGCTGTAGACTCACCGGAAGAGAGGTGGGGGGAGATTTCTCCAATCATTGCTGCTGGAGACTCACCGGAAGAGAGGTGGGGGAGATTTCTCCAATCATTGCTGCTGGAGACTCACCGGAAGAGAGGTGGGGGAGATTTCTCCAATCATTGCTGCTGGAGACTCACCGGAAGAGAGGTGGGGGAGATTTCTCCAATCATTGCTGCTGGAGACTCACCGGAAGAGAGGTGGGGGGGGGAGATTTCTCTAATCATTGCTGCTGGAGACTCACCGGAAGAGAGGTGGGGGAGATTTTTTCCAATCATTGCTGCTGGAGACTCACCGGAAGAGAGGTGGGGGGAGATTTTTCCAATCATTGCTGCTGGAGACTCACCGGAAGAGAGGTGGGGGGGAGATTTCTCCAATCATTGCTGCTGGAGACTCACCAGAAGAGAGGTGGGGGAGATTTTTCCAATCATTGCTGCTGGAGACTCACCGGAAGAGAGGTGGGGGGAGATTTTTCCAATCATTGCTGCTGGAGACTCACCGGAAGAGAGGTGGGGGGAGATTTCTCCAATCATTGCTGCTGGAGACTCACCGGAAGAGAGGTGGGGGAGATTTCTCCAATCATTGCTGCTGGAGACTCCCCGGAAGAGAGGTGGGGGAGATTTTTCCAATCATTGCTGCTGGAGACTCACCGGAAGAGAGGTGGGGGGAGATTTTTCCAATCATTGCTGCTGGAGACTCACCGGAAGAGAGGTGGGGGGAGATTTCTCCAATCATTGCTGCTGGAGACTCACCGGAAGAGAGGTGGGGGAGATTTCTCCAATCATTGCTGCTGGAGACTCCCCGGAAGAGAGGTGGGGGAGATTTTTCCAATCATTGCTGCTGGAGACTCACCGGAAGAGAGGTGGGAGGAGATTTTTCCAATCATTGCTGCTGGAGACTCACCGGAAGAGAGGTGGGGGAGATTTCTCCAATCATTGCTGCTGGAGACTCACCGGAAGAGAGGTGGGGGAGATTTCTCCAATCATTGCTGCTGGAGACTCACCGGAAGAGAGGTGGGGGGGGAGATTTCTCTAATCATTGCTGCTGGAGACTCACCGGAAGAGAGGTGGGGGAGATTTTTTCCAATCATTGCTGCTGGAGACTCACCGGAAGAGAGGTGGGGGGAGATTTTTCCAATCATTGCTGCTGGAGACTCACCGGAAGAGAGGTGGGGGGAGATTTCTCCAATCATTGCTGCTGGAGACTCACCAGAAGAGAGGTGGGGGAGATTTTTCCAATCATTGCTGCTGGAGACTCACCGGAAGAGAGGTGGGGGGAGATTTTTCCAATCATTGCTGCTGGAGACTCACCGGAAGAGAGGTGGGGGGAGATTTCTCCAATCATTGCTGCTGGAGACTCACCGGAAGAGAGGTGGGGGAGATTTCTCCAATCATTGCTGCTGGAGACTCCCCGGAAGAGAGGTGGGGGAGATTTTTCCAATCATTGCTGCTGGAGACTCACCGGAAGAGAGGTGGGGGAGATTTTTCCAATCATTGCTGCTGGAGACTCACCGGAAGAGAGGTGGGAGGAGATTTCTCCAATCATTGCTGCTGGAGACTCACCGGAAGAGAGGTGGGGGAGATTTCTCCAATCATTGCTGCTGGAGACTCACCGGAAGAGAGGTGGGGGAGATTTCTCCAATCATTGCTGCTGGAGACTCACCAGAAGAGAGGTGGGGGAGATTTCTCCAATCATTGCTGCTGGAGACTCACCGGAAGAGAGGTGGGGAGAGATTTCTCCAATCATTGCTGCTGGAGACTCACCGGAAGAGAGGTGGGGGAGATTTTTCCAATCATTGCTGCTGGAGACTCACCGGAAGAGAGGTGGGAGGAGATTTCTCCAATCATTGCTGCTGGAGACTCACCGGAAGAGAGGTGGGGGAGATTTCTCCAATCATTGCTGCTGGAGACTCACCGGAAGAGAGGGGGGGGGATTTTTCCAATCATTGCTGCTGGAGACTCACCGGAAGAGAGGTGGGGGAGATTTCTCCAATCATTGCTGCTGGAGACTCACCGGAAGAGAGGTGGGGGGAGATTTCTCCAATCATTGCTGCTGGAGACTCACCGGAAGAGAGGTGGGGGAGATTTCTCCAATCATTGCTGCTGGAAACTCACCGGAAGAGAGGTGGGGGAGATTTTTCCAATCATTGCTGCTGGAGACTCACCGGAAGAGAGGTGGGGGAGATTTTTCCAATCATTGCTGCTGGAGACTCACCGGAAGAGAGGTGGGGGAGATTTCTCCAATCATTGCTGCTGGAGACCCACCGGAAGAGAGGTGGGGGGAGATTTCTCCAATCATTGCTGCTGGAGACTCACCGGAAGAGAGGTGGGGGAGATTTTTCCAATCATTGCTGCTGGAGACTCACCGGAAGAGAGGTGGGGGGAGATTTCTCCAATCATTGCTGCTGGAGACTCACCGGAAGAGAGGGGGGGGAGATTTCTCCAATCATTGCTGCTGGAGACTCACCGGAAGAGAGGTGGGGGGAGATTTCTCCAATCATTGCTGCTGGAGACTCACCGGAAGAGAGGTGGGGGGAGATTTCTCCAATCATTGCTGCTGGAAACTCACCGGAAGAGAGGTGGGGGAGATTTTTCCAATCATTGCTGCTGGAGACTCACCGGAAGAGAGGTGGGGGAGATTTCTCCAATCATTGCTGCTGGAGACTCACCGGAAGAGAGGTGGGGGGAGATTTCTCCAATCATTGCTGCTGGAGACTCACCGGAAGAGAGGGGGGGGAGATTTCTCCAATCATTGCTGCTGGAGACTCACCGAAGGAGAGGTGGGGGAGATTTTTCCAATCATTGCTGCTGGAGACCCACCGGAAGAGAGGTGGGGGGAGATTTCTCCAATCATTGCTGCTGGAGACTCACCGGAAGAGAGGTGGGGGAGATTTTTCCAATCATTGCTGCTGGAGACTCACCGGAAGAGAGGTGGGGGGAGATTTCTCCAATCATTGCTGCTGGAGACTCACCGGAAGAGAGGGGGGGGGAGATTTCTCCAATCATTGCTGCTGGAGACTCACCGGAAGAGAGGTGGGGGGAGATTTCTCCAATCATTGCTGCTGGAGACTCACCGGAAGAGAGGTGGGGGGAGATTTCTCCAATCATTGCTGCTGGAAACTCACCGGAAGAGAGGTGGGGGAGATTTTTCCAATCATTGCTGCTGGAGACTCACCGGAAGAGAGGTGGGGGAGATTTCTCCAATCATTGCTGCTGGAGACTCACCGGAAGAGAGGTGGGGGGAGATTTCTCCAATCATTGCTGCTGGAGACTCACCGGAAGAGAGGGGGGGGGAGATTTCTCCAATCATTGCTGCTGGAGACTCACCGAAGGAGAGGTGGGGGAGATTTTTCCAATCATTGCTGCTGGAGACTCACCGGAAGAGAGGTGGGGGAGATTTTTCCAATCATTGCTGCTGGAGACTCACCGGAAGAGAGGTGGGGGAGATTTTTCCAATCATTGCTGCTGGAGACTCACCGGAAGAGAGGTGGGGGAGATTTCTCCAATCATTGCTGCTGGAAACTCACCGGAAGAGAGGTGGGGGAGATTTTTCCAATCATTGCTGCTGGAGACTCACCGGAAGAGAGGTGGGGAGATTTTTCCAATCATTGCTGCTGTAGACTCACCGGAAGAGAGGTGGGGGAGATTTCTCCAATCATTGCTGCTGGAAACTCACCGGAAGAGAGGTGGGGGAGATTTTTCCAATCATTGCTGCTGTAGACTCACCGGAAGAGAGGTGCGGGGAGATTTCTCCAATCATTGCTGCTGGAGACTCACCGGAAGAGAGGTGGGGGAGATTTTTCCAATCATTGCTGCTGGAGACTCACCGGAAGAGAGGTGGGGGGAGATTTTTCCAATCATTGCTGCTGGAGACTCACCGGAAGAGAGGTGGGGGGAGATTTCTCCAATCATTGCTGCTGGAGACTCACCAGAAGAGAGGTGGGGGAGATTTTTCCAATCATTGCTGCTGGAGACTCACCGGAAGAGAGGTGGGGGGAGATTTTTCCAATCATTGCTGCTGGAGACTCACCGGAAGAGAGGTGGGGGGAGATTTCTCCAATCATTGCTGCTGGAGACTCACCGGAAGAGAGGTGGGGGAGATTTCTCCAATCATTGCTGCTGGAGACTCCCCGGAAGAGAGGTGGGGGAGATTTTTCCAATCATTGCTGCTGGAGACTCACCGGAAGAGAGGTGGGGGGAGATTTTTCCAATCATTGCTGCTGGAGACTCACCGGAAGAGAGGTGGGGGGAGATTTCTCCAATCATTGCTGCTGGAGACTCACCGGAAGAGAGGTGGGGGAGATTTCTCCAATCATTGCTGCTGGAGACTCCCCGGAAGAGAGGTGGGGGAGATTTTTCCAATCATTGCTGCTGGAGACTCACCGGAAGAGAGGTGGGAGGAGATTTTTCCAATCATTGCTGCTGGAGACTCACCGGAAGAGAGGTGGGGGAGATTTTTCCAATCATTGCTGCTGGAGACTCACCGGAAGAGAGGTGGGGGAGATTTCTCCAATCATTGCTGCTGTAGACTCACCGGAAGAGAGGTGGGGGAGATTTCTCCAATCATTGCTGCTGGAGACTCACCGGAAGAGAGGTGGGGGAGATTTTTCCAATCATTGCTGCTGGAGACTCACCGGAAGAGAGGTGGGAAGAGATTTCTCCAATCATTGCTGCTGGAGACTCACCGGAAGAGAGGTGGGGGAGATTTCTCCAATCATTGCTGCTGGAGACTCACCGGAAGAGAGGTGGGGGAGATTTCTCCAATCATTGCTGCTGGAGACTCACCAGAAGAGAGGTGGGGGAGATTTCTCCAATCATTGCTGCTGGAGACTCACCGGAAGAGAGGTGGGGAGAGATTTCTCCAATCATTGCTGCTGGAGACTCACCGGAAGAGAGGTGGGGGAGATTTTTCCAATCATTGCTGCTGGAGACTCACCGGAAGAGAGGTGGGAGGAGATTTCTCCAATCATTGCTGCTGGAGACTCACCGGAAGAGAGGTGGGGGAGATTTCTCCAATCATTGCTGCTGGAGACTCACCGGAAGAGAGGGGGGGGGGGGATTTTTCCAATCATTGCTGCTGGAGACTCACCGGAAGAGAGGTGGGGGAGATTTCTCCAATCATTGCTGCTGGAGACTCACCGGAAGAGAGGTGGGGGAGATTTCTCCAATCATTGCTGCTGGAAACTCACCGGAAGAGAGGTGGGGGAGATTTTTCCAATCATTGCTGCTGGAGACTCACCGGAAGAGAGGTGGGGGAGATTTTTCCAATCATTGCTGCTGGAGACTCACCGGAAGAGAGGTGGGGGAGATTTCTCCAATCATTGCTGCTGGAGACCCACCGGAAGAGAGGTGGGGGGAGATTTCTCCAATCATTGCTGCTGGAGACTCACCGGAAGAGAGGTGGGGGAGATTTTTCCAATCATTGCTGCTGGAGACTCACCGGAAGAGAGGTGGGGGGAGATTTCTCCAATCATTGCTGCTGGAGACTCACCGGAAGAGAGGTGGGGGGAGATTTCTCCAATCATTGCTGCTGGAAACTCACCGGAAGAGAGGTGGGGGAGATTTTTCCAATCATTTCTGCTGGAGACTCACCGGAAGAGAGGTGGGAGGAGATTTTTCCAATCATTGCTGCTGGAGACTCACCGGAAGAGAGGTGGGGGAGATTTTTCCAATCATTGCTGCTGGAGACTCACCGGAAGAGAGGGGGGGGATTTTTCCAATCATTGCTGCTGGAGACTCACCGGAAGAGAGGTGGGGGAGATTTCTCCAATCATTGCTGCTGGAGACTCACCGGAAGAGAGGTGGGGGGAGATTTCTCCAATCATTGCTGCTGGAGACTCACCGGAAGAGAAGTGGGGGAGATTTCTCCAATCATTGCTGCTGGAGACTCACCGGAAGAGAGGTGGGGGGAGATTTCTCCAATCATTGCTGCTGGAGACTCACCGGAAGAGAGGGGGGGGAGATTTCTCCAATCATTGCTGCTGGAGACTCACCGAAGGAGAGGTGGGGGAGATTTTTCCAATCATTGCTGCTGGAGACTCACCGGAAGAGAGGTGGGGGAGATTTCTCCAATCATTGCTGCTGGAGACTCACCGGAAGAGAGGTGGGGGAGATTTCTCCAATCATTGCTGCTGGAGACTCACCGGAAGAGAGGTGGGGGAGATTTTTCCAATCATTGCTGCTGGAGACTCACCGGAAGAGAGGTGGGAGGAGATTTTTCCAATCATTGCTGCTGGAGACTCACCGGAAGAGAGGTGGGGGAGATTTTTCCAATCATTGCTGCTGGAGACTCACCGGAAGAGAGGTGGGGGAGATTTCTCCAATCATTGCTGCTGTAGACTCACCGGAAGAGAGGTGGGGGAGATTTCTCCAATCATTGCTGCTGGAGACTCACCGGAAGAGAGGTGGGGGAGATTTTTCCAATCATTGCTGCTGGAGACTCACCGGAAGAGAGGTGGGAGGAGATTTCTCCAATCATTGCTGCTGGAGACTCACCGGAAGAGAGGTGGGGGAGATTTCTCCAATCATTGCTGCTGGAGACTCACCGGAAGAGAGGTGGGGGAGATTTCTCCAATCATTGCTGCTGGAGACTCACCAGAAGAGAGGTGGGGGAGATTTCTCCAATCATTGCTGCTGGAGACTCACCGGAAGAGAGGTGGGGAGAGATTTCTCCAATCATTGCTGCTGGAGACTCACCGGAAGAGAGGTGGGGGAGATTTTTCCAATCATTGCTGCTGGAGACTCACCGGAAGAGAGGTGGGAGGAGATTTCTCCAATCATTGCTGCTGGAGACTCACCGGAAGAGAGGTGGGGGAGATTTCTCCAATCATTGCTGCTGGAGACTCACCGGAAGAGAGGGGGGGGGATTTTTCCAATCATTGCTGCTGGAGACTCACCGGAAGAGAGGTGGGGGAGATTTCTCCAATCATTGCTGCTGGAGACTCACCGGAAGAGAGGTGGGGGAGATTTCTCCAATCATTGCTGCTGGAAACTCACCGGAAGAGAGGTGGGGGAGATTTTTCCAATCATTGCTGCTGGAGACTCACCGGAAGAGAGGTGGGGGAGATTTTTCCAATCATTGCTGCTGGAGACTCACCGGAAGAGAGGTGGGGGAGATTTCTCCAATCATTGCTGCTGGAGACCCACCGGAAGAGAGGTGGGGGGAGATTTCTCCAATCATTGCTGCTGGAGACTCACCGGAAGAGAGGTGGGGGAGATTTTTCCAATCATTGCTGCTGGAGACTCACCGGAAGAGAGGTGGGGGGAGATTTCTCCAATCATTGCTGCTGGAGACTCACCGGAAGAGAGGTGGGGGGAGATTTCTCCAATCATTGCTGCTGGAAACTCACCGGAAGAGAGGTGGGGGAGATTTTTCCAATCATTTCTGCTGGAGACTCACCGGAAGAGAGGTGGGAGGAGATTTTTCCAATCATTGCTGCTGGAGACTCACCGGAAGAGAGGTGGGGGAGATTTTTCCAATCATTGCTGCTGGAGACTCACCGGAAGAGAGGGGGGGGATTTTTCCAATCATTGCTGCTGGAGACTCACCGGAAGAGAGGTGGGGGAGATTTCTCCAATCATTGCTGCTGGAGACTCACCGGAAGAGAGGTGGGGGGAGATTTCTCCAATCATTGCTGCTGGAGACTCACCGGAAGAGAGGTGGGGGAGATTTCTCCAATCATTGCTGCTGGAGACTCACCGGAAGAGAGGTGGGGGGAGATTTCTCCAATCATTGCTGCTGGAAACTCACCGGAAGAGAGGTGGGGGAGATTTTTCCAATCATTGCTGCTGGAGACTCACCGGAAGAGAGGTGGGGGAGATTTCTCCAATCATTGCTGCTGGAGACTCACCGGAAGAGAGGTGGGGGGAGATTTCTCCAATCATTGCTGCTGGAGACTCACCGGAAGAGAGGGG
The DNA here is from genome assembly GCF_965119305.1 of Pelophylax lessonae. NCBI lineage: Eukaryota > Metazoa > Chordata > Amphibia > Anura > Ranidae > Pelophylax > Pelophylax lessonae. Next base: position 895,760,527 of record NC_138768.1, on the reverse strand, counting down.
GGGAGATTTCTCCAATCATTGCTGCTGGAGACTCACCGGAAGAGAGGTGGGGGGAGATTTCTCCAATCATTGCTGCTGGAGACTCACCGGAAGAGAGGTGGGGGGAGATTTCTCCAATCATTGCTGCTGGAAACTCACCGGAAGAGAGGTGGGGGAGATTTTTCCAATCATTTCTGCTGGAGACTCACCGGAAGAGAGGTGGGAGGAGATTTTTCCAATCATTGCTGCTGGAGACTCACCGGAAGAGAGGTGGGGGAGATTTTTCCAATCATTGCTGCTGGAGACTCACCGGAAGAGAGGGGGGGGGATTTTTCCAATCATTGCTGCTGGAGACTCACCGGAAGAGAGGTGGGGGAGATTTCTCCAATCATTGCTGCTGGAGACTCACCGGAAGAGAGGTGGGGGGAGATTTCTCCAATCATTGCTGATAGAGACTCACCGGAAGAGAGGTGGGGGAGATTTCTCCAATCATTGCTGCTGGAGACTCACCGGAAGAGAGGTGGGGGAGATTTCTCCAATCATTGCTGCTGGAAACTCACTGGAAGAGAGGTGGGGGAGATTTTTCCAATCATTGCTGCTGGAGACTCACCGGAAGAGAGGTGGGAGGAGATTTTTCCAATCATTGCTGCTGGAGACTCACCGGAAGAGAGGTGGGGGAGATTTTTCCAATCATTGCTGCTGGAGACTCACCGGAAGAGAGGTGGGAGGAGATTTCTCCAATCATTGCTGCTGGAGACTCACCGGAAGAGAGGTGGGGGAGATTTTTCCAATCATTGCTGCTGGAGACTCACCGGAAGAGAGGTGGGGGAGATTTTTCCAATCATTGCTGCTGGAGACTCACCAGAAGAGAGGTGGGGGAGATTTCTCCAATCATTGCTGCTGGAGACTCACCGGAAGAGAGGTGGGGGGAGATTTCTCCAATCATTGCTGATAGAGACTCACCGGAAGAGAGGTGGGGGAGATTTCTCCAATCATTGCTGCTGGAGACTCACCGGAAGAGAGGTGGGGGGAGATTTCTCCAATCATTGCTGCTGGAAACTCACTGGAAGAGAGGTGGGGGAGATTTTTCCAATCATTGCTGCTGGAGACTCACCGGAAGAGAGGTGGGAGGAGATTTTTCCAATCATTGCTGCTGGAGACTCACCGGAAGAGAGGTGGGAGGAGATTTCTCCAATCATTGCTGCTGGAGACTCACCGGAAGAGAGGTGGGGGAGATTTTTCCAATCATTGCTGCTGGAGACTCACCGGAAGAGAGGTGGGAGGAGATTTCTCCAATCATTGCTGCTGGAGACTCACCGGAAGAGAGGTGGGGGAGATTTTTCCAATCATTGCTGCTGGAGACTCACCGGAAGAGAGGTGGGGGAGATTTTTCCAATCATTGCTGCTGGAGACTCACCGGAAGAGAGGTGGGGGAGATTTCTCCAATCATTGCTGCTGTAGACTCACCGGAAGAGAGGTGGGGGGAGATTTTGGTGAGTTGGAGTTTTTGGCAGAACACGGGATTGGAGTCGCTCCTCATAGAAGATCTGAATATTGAGGCTTCATATGAGAAGTGGTGACAGATGGGACCGGCCGTCATATGAAGCCTCAATAAAAGGATTTATGGAAGTGCAGCCACCCGGAATCATTTCCTTATTATACACAGAACCTGACTACTGGGTGGGGGGAGGAACTAGAGACTCACTCACCTGGAGGATGATGAAGGAGAATGATGAAGAATGATGATGTATAATGATGGATAATGAAGAATGATGATGTATAATGATGGATAATGATGAATGATGATTATGATACATAAAAATAATAATGAGGAGGTATAGGAGAATTATATATATTGATAATGATGATGAGGAGGAGGATAATATATAATATTATATATAATGAGCAGGAGAATATATAATATATAATGAGGAGGAGGATAATATATAATGAGGAGGAGGAGGATAATATAATATATAATGAGGAGGAGGAGGAGGACATAAAATATATAATGAGGAGGAAGCGGATATATAATATTTAATGAGGAGGAGGATAATATAGAATGAGGAGGAGGAGGATAATATAATATATAATGAGGAGGAGGATAATATATAATGAGGAGGAGGAGGATAATATAATATATAATGAGGAGGAGGAGGATGTATAATATATAATGAGGAGGAGGAGGAGGACATAAAATATATAATGAGGAGGAAGCGGATATATAATATTTAATGAGGAGGAGGATATATATAATACATAATGAGGAGGAGGATAAGATATAATCAAGGAGGAGGAGGATAATACATAATATATAAGGAGGAGGAGAATAATATATAATGAGGATATAAAATATATAATAAGAAGGAGGAGGATATCTAATATATAATGAGGAGGAGGATAATATATAATACTAGACATTAAGCCGGTTAAATTAACGGGCGCTAGAACGTATGTATGTATGTATATATAAATATATATAAATATATATATACACACCAAATTTTCAACTGCCAGGCACTGGTATTTATTACGTTTTTTTTTTTTTAATCAGTAGTGTTAACCATGCTGCCGATTTTTATTTTTTTTAAAATCCTTTGCAAATCCTTTGCGCTCCAAATGCGGGCGCAACATCTTGCTGAAAACTCCAACTATATGCAGCTCCAAATGTCGGGCATATGAGCAGTTGCGTTGAAACATTACAACTCTCGTGCACAGTGTTCTTCACTGTGCACGGGCATTGACTCTCGCGACCAGGGCATTGCATTAGAAGTCTCGTACTCGCGGCGGGTGGGCGTGTACAGGAGCGGATCCCCGCCCACCTTTCAGCATCCTATTCAGGATTGGGTAGTGTTCCGATACAGCTGGGGAAGGAGAAGTACTTCACCTCGGTGGCGGAGAAGAGCGTGGCTCCGGAGGAAGAGGCCTGTCGGATGATGCCTCTGTCATGTCGGATAATGCCTTCGAGGCATCATCCAACAGGCCTCTTCCTCCGGAGCCGCGCTCTTCTCCACCACCGAGGTGAAGTACTTCTCCTTCCCCAGCTGGATGGGAACGCCAGCCAATCCTGAGGAGGAAGTGAAGTGGGCGGGGATCAGCTCCTGTGTAACACGCCCACCCAGCGCCGGGCTGGCCGCCCGAAGTCTCTCTGCGTCCCAACGGCTGTCCTGGGGCACATGCGCAGTTTTATTTTATTAATATAGATATAATGAGGAGGAGGATATATAATATATAATGAGGATGAGGAGGACGATATTATAATATATATATAATGAGGAGGAGGATAATATAATATATATAATAATTATTGAGGAGAAGGAGGATATTATGCACTGTAAGGGTTGGAGAGCAGTCTAGCAATTATCACACACTACTGGGATTCCTCCAGCTATCCTACAAGCTAGAACCCCGGTGTTAATCACTCTTCCCACCCCCACACACCACAGACGATAGCCTGCCACCACCCAACAGATTGTCCGCAGACTGGTCTGCTGGGACACCACACACACGCAGATCTCCGTCTGATGTACAATCTGCATGCAATCTGCCAACACACAGTGCGATTGCATACAGATTGGCATGTAGCGTAGATCAAGCAATTAGGCACTAAAATACAACAATCTCTCTAGAGATATGAGTCCTAGCTTAGTACACAGAAGTCACTTATTAATTTTATAATTAAATATCCCGAAAAGTGGGCAGTGCATAAAAAATATATACAAAGCAGTTACAAAAAAGATAAGAAGACACACAATTGGCAATTTGCTATGAAAATAAAAAGGAATAAAAACAGAAATAAACTTTACCGAAGCTTATCCCTTGGTAGAAGCATACCGGAAACCGTGTGGGGACTCCTCAGTTCAGAACTGGCTTCATGGAAGAACAATGTGCAAATCTCAGGTTTCCCAATTTATTGGAATATGAATGTGGGCTGGACTTTAGCCCTTGACCAATCAACCCCAGGGGGTTGTCCCCATCTCAGCCCAGAGGAGGTTTCGTGTTCTGAACTGACCAGAGTTTAATTGGCCCAGAACGGCGCTGACCGCTGAGTCAGGGATAGGAATTCTGACAACAGGGCATCGGTCTGATCGCGACAGTACCAAACACTACCTGCCTGCTGCAATCAGGCGCCATATAACGGTTTTGTGCATTTCTCTAGGATTCCACACACGCTACAATTACAGATTTACATGTACTTGTAGCCCAACACGTGAGCCATAAGAAGGAATTATTTTCATCTCTCTGCCACTAATATTTTACCTATTATGAGAGATAAAATACATTCCTTAGATCTGATATTACCAATCACAGCTTGCAGTCTGTTTGGAGCCTCTCATCGACCCCTGCGGATCCTCGTAGCCAAGATGACCGGCAGTTTTCTTTGAGGCTCCAGGAAGGTGACAATTTTTGTTCACTGGCATCAGAGACTTTTATTGGCATTCAGGTGTCACCTCCATCCCAGAGACAAGTTACCGGTATGTCCTTTTCAGATGCTAATAACAGGACATGTGTGTGAGAATGATACTGAATACTACAATTCTTAATAACCCAAAATGACACTACATCTACAATTATACTATTTCTACAGATCACTTCATATCTCGCCAAGGCACAACTACCCTACCCTTACATTTATATTACAATGATATATAATGAGGAGGAGGAGCAGGATAATATATATAACGGGGCGAAGGAGGATAATATAATATATAATGAGGAGGAGGAGGATAATTTAATATATAATGAGGAGGAGGAAGATAATATAATATATAATGAGGAGGAGCAGGATAATATAATATATAATGAGGAGGAGGAGGATAATATAATATAATATATAATGAGGAGGAGGAGGATAATATAATATATAATGAGGAGGAGGAGGATATATAATGAGGAGGAGGATATATAATATATAATGAGGTAGAGGAGGATAATATAAAATATAATGAGGAGGAGGAGGATAATATATAATGAGGAGGAGGAGGATAATATAATATATAATGAGGAGGCAGAGGATATATAATATATAATGAGGAGTAGAAGCAGGATAATATATAATGAGGAGGAGGAGGATAATATCATATATAATGAGGAGGAGGAGGATAATATAATATATAATAAGGAGGCAGAGGATATATAATATATAATGAGGAGGAGGAGGAGGAGGATAATATAATATATAATGAGGGGAAGGAGGATAATATAATATATAATGAGGAGTAGAAGCAGGATAATATATAATGAGGAGGAGGAGGAGGATAATATAATATATAATGAGGAGGCAGAGGATAATATAATATATAATGAGGAGTAGAAGCAGGATAATATATAATGAGGAGGAGGAGGATATATAATATATAATGAGGAGGATATATAATATATAATGAGGAGGCAGAGGATAATATAATATATAATGAGGAGTAGAAGCAGGATAATATATAATGAGGAGGAGGAGGATATATAATATATAATGAGGAGGATATATAATATATAATGAGGAGGATATATAATATATAATGAGGAGGATATATAATATATAATGAGGAGGATATATAATATATAATGAGGAGGATATATAATATATAATGAGGAGGAGGATATATAATATATAATGAGGAGGATATATAATATATAATGAGGAGGATATATAATATATAATGAGGAGGATATATAATATATAATGAGGAGGAGGATATATAATATATAATGAGGAGGCAGAGGATATATAATATATAATGAGGAGGAGGAGCAGGATAATATAATTTATAATGAGGAGTAGAAGCAGGATAATATATAATGAGGAGGGGGAGGATATATAATATATAATTAGGAGGAGGAGCAGGATAATATAATTTATAATGAGGAGTAGAAGCAGGATAATATATAATGAGGGGAAGGAGGATAATATAATATATAATTAGGAGGAGGATATATAATGAGGAGGAGGAGGGAGGAGGAGGAGGGGGAGGGGAGAGGGGAGGAGATATTCAGGGATAGAATTATAATTGGTGGAATTATTCTGATATTAAAAGTTGTCTCCGCCTATTAGTCCTGACCCCTCCCCCATTCTTCAGGTGTGTGTGTGGGGGGGGGGGGGGAGTGGTGTCAGTGTTCTGTGTTTGGATGATGTGGCATCCTTACTCCGCCCACTCCCCCTCCTCCCCGCCAATCACAGCCCTCCGATCCCCGGACCCCGGGGAATGTTGGAGTCCAGGTGATATCGGCGGGCGGAGCTCCTCCCCCGGGGCGTCCCATGACGTTCTCCAGGTGAGAGGGGGCGTGTCGGTGAGTGTAGTTGGGGAGTGTCGGTGGGCGGGGCGGCAGTCTGGCAGTACACGAGGCGGAGGATGGAGGGGAGATCGGACGATGCGGCTCAACTCAGCGATCTGACCGAGGAGAGACTCCTGACCTTCCTGAGGGGGCGGGACTCCGAGGGGCGTGTCTATGTGAGTCACCACCTACCTACCTCATCCTCCACTACCCCCCCCCCACTTCTCCCCCACCTACCTCCCCCTAACCCTCCTACCTACCCCTCCCTCTTACCTCCCCCTAACCCTCCTACCTACCTGACTGACCCTGTACTACCTCCCCACCTATCTACCTACCCCCCCAACCTACCCTCCCTCCCTCCCCACTTACACTCCTAACTACCCCTCCCACCCTCCTACCTACCTGATCCTCTACTACCCCCCCCCAGCTACCTCCCCCTAACCCACTTACACTCCTACCTGACTGACCCTCTACTACCCCCACCTATCTACCTACCTACTCCCCCCCTCCACCTACCCTCACACCCCCCACCCATCTACCTACCCCCCAGTTACACTCCCACTTATCTACATTCCACCTACCCCTCACCTATCTACCTACCCCCCCAACCTACCCTCCCTCCCTACTTGCCCCCCCACTCCCCCCCACCTACGCCCCCCCCCACTCCCCCCCACCTACTCACCATCCCACTTACACCTACCCTCCTACCTACCTGACTGACCCTCTACTACCCCCCCCTCCACCTACCCTCACACCCCCCACCCATCTACCTACCCCCCACTTAGACTCCCACTTATCTACCTTCCACCAACCCCCCACCTATCTACCTACCCCCCCAACCTACCCTCCCTCCCCACTTATCCCCCACTTACTCACCCTCCCACTTACACCTACCCTCCTACCTACCTACCTGACTGACCCTCTACTACCCCCACCTATCTACCTACCTACTCCCCCCCTCCACCTACCCTCACACCCCCCACCCATCTACCTACCCCCCAGTTACACTCCCACTTATCTACATTCCACCTACCCCTCACCTATCTACCTACCCCCCCAACCTACCCTCCCTCCCTACTTACCCCCCCCACCTACTCACCCTCCCACTTCCCCCCCTCCCACCTACGCCCCCCCCCACTCCCCCCCACCTACTCACCATCCCACTTACACCTACCCTCCTACCTACCTGACTGACCCTCTACTACCCCCCCCTCCACCTACCCTCACACCCCCCACCCATCTACCTACCCCCCACTTAGACTCCCACTTATCTACCTTCCACCAACCCCCCACCTATCTACCTACCCCCCCAACCTACCCTCCCTCCCCACTTATCCCCCACTTACTCACCCTCCCACTTACACCTACCCTCCTACCTACCTACCTGACTGACCCTCTACTACCCCCACCTATCTACCTACCTACTCCCCCCCTCCACCTACCCTCACACCCCCCACCCATCTACCTACCCCCCAGTTACACTCCCACTTATCTACATTCCACCTACCCCTCACCTATCTACCTACCCCCCCAACCTACCCTCCCTCCCTACTTACCCCCCCCCCACCTACTCACCCTCCCACTTCCCCCCCTCCCACCTACGCCCCCCCCCACTCCCCCCCACCTACTCACCATCCCACTTACACCTACCCTCCTACCTACCTGACTGACCCTCTACTACCCCCCCCTCCACCTACCCTCACACCCCCCACCCATCTACCTACCCCCCACTTAGACTCCCACTTATCTACCTTCCACCAACCCCCCACCTATCTACCTACCCCCCCAACCTACCCTCCCTCCCCACTTATCCCCCACTTACTCACCCTCCCACTTACACCTACCCTCCTACCTACCTACCTGACTGACCCTCTACTACCCCCACCTATCTACCTACCTACTCCCCCCCTCCACCTACCCTCACACCCCCCACCCATCTACCTACCCCCCAGTTACACTCCCACTTATCTACATTCCACCTACCCCTCACCTATCTACCTACCCCCCCAACCTACCCTCCCTCCCTACTTACCCCCCCACCTACTCACCCTCCCACTTCCCCCCCTCCCACCTACGCCCCCCCCCACTCCCCCCCACCTACTCACCATCCCACTTACACCTACCCTCCTACCTACCTGACTGACCCTCTACTACCCCCCCCTCCACCTACCCTCACACCCCCCACCCATCTACCTACCCCCCACTTAGACTCCCACTTATCTACCTTCCACCAACCCCCCACCTATCTACCTACCCCCCCAACCTACCCTCCCTCCCCACTTATCCCCCACTTACTCACCCTCCCACTTACACCTACCCTCCTACCTACCTACCTGACTGACCCTCTACTACCCCCACCTATCTACCTACCTACTCCCCCCCTCCACCTACCCTCACACCCCCCACCCATCTACCTACCCCCCAGTTACACTCCCACTTATCTACATTCCACCTACCCCTCACCTATCTACCTACCCCCCCAACCTACCCTCCCTCCCTACTTACCCCCCCCACCTACTCACCCTCCCACTTCCCCCCCTCCCACCTACGCCCCCCCCACTCCCCCCCACCTACTCACCATCCCACTTACACCTACCCTCCTACCTACCTGACTGACCCTCTACTACCCCCCCCTCCACCTACCCTCACACCCCCCACCCATCTACCTACCCCCCACTTAGACTCCCACTTATCTACCTTCCACCAACCCCCCACCTATCTACCTACCCCCCCAACCTACCCTCCCTCCCCACTTATCCCCCACTTACTCACCCTCCCACTTACACCTACCCTCCTACCTACCTACCTGACTGACCCTCTACTACCCCCACCTATCTACCTACCTACTCCCCCCCTCCACCTACCCTCACACCCCCCACCCATCTACCTACCCCCCAGTTACACTCCCACTTATCTACATTCCACCTACCCCTCACCTATCTACCTACCCCCCCAACCTACCCTCCCTCCCTACTTACCCCCCCCACCTACTCACCCTCCCACTTCCCCCCCTCCCACCTACGCCCCCCCCCACTCCCCCCCACCTACTCACCATCCCACTTACACCTACCCTCCTACCTACCTGACTGACCCTCTACTACCCCCCCCTCCACCTACCCTCACACCCCCCACCCATCTACCTACCCCCCACTTAGACTCCCACTTATCTACCTTCCACCAACCCCCCACCTATCTACCTACCCCCCCAACCTACCCTCCCTCCCCACTTATCCCCCACTTACTCACCCTCCCACTTACACCTACCCTCCTACCTACCTACCTGACTGACCCTCTACTACCCCCACCTATCTACCTACCTACTCCCCCCCTCCACCTACCCTCACACCCCCCACCCATCTACCTACCCCCCAGTTACACTCCCACTTATCTACATTCCACCTACCCCTCACCTATCTACCTACCCCCCCAACCTACCCTCCCTCCCTACTTACCCCCCCCACCTACTCACCCTCCCACTTCCCCCCCTCCCACCTACGCCCCCCCCCACTCCCCCCCACCTACTCACCATCCCACTTACACCTACCCTCCTACCTACCTGACTGACCCTCTACTACCCCCCCCTCCACCTACCCTCACACCCCCCACCCATCTACCTACCCCCCACTTAGACTCCCACTTATCTACCTTCCACCAACCCCCCACCTATCTACCTACCCCCCCAACCTACCCTCCCTCCCCACTTATCCCCCACTTACTCACCCTCCCACTTACACCTACCCTCCTACCTACCTACCTGACTGACCCTCTACTACCCCCACCTATCTACCTACCTACTCCCCCCCTCCACCTACCCTCACACCCCCCACCCATCTACCTACCCCCCAGTTACACTCCCACTTATCTACATTCCACCTACCCCTCACCTATCTACCTACCCCCCCAACCTACCCTCCCTCCCTACTTACCCCCCCCACCTACTCACCCTCCCACTTCCCCCCCTCCCACCTACGCCCCCCCCACTCCCCCCCACCTACTCACCATCCCACTTACACCTACCCTCCTACCTACCTGACTGACCCTCTACTACCCCCCCCTCCACCTACCCTCACACCCCCCACCCATCTACCTACCCCCCACTTAGACTCCCACTTATCTACCTTCCACCAACCCCCCACCTATCTACCTACCCCCCCAACCTACCCTCCCTCCCCACTTATCCCCCACTTACTCACCCTCCCACTTACACCTACCCTCCTACCTACCTACCTGACTGACCCTCTACTACCCCCACCTATCTACCTACCTACTCCCCCCCTCCACCTACCCTCACACCCCCCACCCATCTACCTACCCCCCAGTTACACTCCCACTTATCTACATTCCACCTACCCCTCACCTATCTACCTACCCCCCCAACCTACCCTCCCTCCCTACTTACCCCCCCCACCTACTCACCCTCCCACTTCCCCCCCTCCCACCTACGCCCCCCCCCACTCCCCCCCACCTACTCACCATCCCACTTACACCTACCCTCCTACCTACCTGACTGACCCTCTACTACCCCCCCCTCCACCTACCCTCACACCCCCCACCCATCTACCTACCCCCCACTTAGACTCCCACTTATCTACCTTCCACCAACCCCCCACCTATCTACCTACCCCCCCAACCTACCCTCCCTCCCCACTTATCCCCCACTTACTCACCCTCCCACTTACACCTACCCTCCTACCTACCTACCTGACTGACCCTCTACTACCCCCACCTATCTACCTACCTACTCCCCCCCTCCACCTACCCTCACACCCCCCACCCATCTACCTACCCCCCAGTTACACTCCCACTTATCTACATTCCACCTACCCCTCACCTATCTACCTACCCTCCCTCCCTACTTACCCCCCCCACCTACTCACCCTCCCACTTCCCCCCCTCCCACCTACGCCCCCCCCCACTCCCCCCCACTCCCCCCCACCTACTCACCATCCCACTTACACCTACCCTCCTACCTACCTGACTGACCCTCTACTACCCCCCACCTATCTACCTACCTACTCCCCTCCACCTACCCTCACACCCACTTCCCCCTACCCCTCACCTATCTACCACCCCACTTACACTCCCACTTATCTACCTTCCACAAACCCCCCCCACCTACCTATCTACCCCCCAACCTACCCTCCCTCCCCACTTACGCCCCCCCCACTTCTTACCTCCCCACTTACTCCCCCCCACTTCTTACCTCCCCACTTACCCACCCCACTTCTTACCTCCCCACTTACCCCCCCCCCCCACTTACCCTCCTCTACCCACCCTCCCACTTACCCCTCCCCCCCCCACTTAATGGGGGAGGATGTACGGTGGACATTCGGTGGGTGATGATGAATGATGGAGGAGGATGTATGGTGGACATTGGGTGGGTGATGATGAATGATGGGGGAGGATGTACGGTGGACATTGGGTGGGTGATGATGAATGATGGGGGAGGATGTACGGTGGACATTGGGTGGGTGATGATGAATGATGGGGGAGGATGTACGGTGGACATTGGGTGGGTGATGATGATTGATGGGGGAGGATGTACGGTGGACATTGGGTGGGTGATGATGAATGATGGGGAGGATTTTCCCAGGCAAGGGGAGCCCAGCCCTGGCGTTGAACAGAGTCAAGCAGCCGTCTGTAGGCGATCTCTTAGCTCCCATTCCTGATTGGCTAGAAACTCCAAATCTTCCAGTGCCTAGTCTATCCATGACATCCATCATCTCTTCTCTATAATCCGCAATTTCCTCCAAACGCCACTCCGAATAACTCCCAAAGTCAGGGTCCTTGGACAGCCTCTCTAATAACAGCCCCAGGCCTTTGTAACCAAAGCCTTCTGTTGGGCTGTTGTCCGCTTTCCATGGGCTCACTTGGGTTATATTCCAATGGAGTGCTCTGTAGTCCTCATCCAACCGTATCTCCACCTGGACCAGCCTGCTTAACTCGGCTTTCCATTCCTCATGTGATTGTGTCCCCAAAAACGCAGTTCGCACTTCGTACTGTGACCAGTACCTTTCCTGGTAGGAGGGGAGTATTTTTCCCTGGCGTCGCTGCTCACGGGCAAGCGCTTCCTTCCAGAGTTCCCAGTGAATTGAATTACCCAAACGTAGTAGGACCTGCTCTGACCCTGGTTCCCTGCGATCTACTGGTATCTTCCGCAACCTCCTTTCAAATTCTGCTTCCATGGCTTGTGTCCTCTTGTAGCTGTCCTTCTGGGCTGTGGAAGTCATCCCGCAGCTTGCCACCAATTGTAACGACACCCCAAAGTATGAAAGGGGTTACAGTCATCTAGGATAATCCGCTCCCGAACACCAGGACAGCTATCGACCACTCCAATCCGCCATACATGAAGCCCATACAAATAGTTCCCCCCTCCCTCAAGTGCGAGACAAGGCTCCTTATTGAGGTCAAGTGAGAATAACTCTCTTCTCTTTTTTATTGAAAGAAACACAGCATTTATATACACTTTGAGAATACCACATGAACAATGACTGTGTAATTACACCCCTTAGTAGACAGCCAGGTGAGCTCATTAACATACTTATCAATAGTCTCAGACCCAATTAACATACTGTCCATTTTTAGACTAAAGCACTTAGTTAATCAGGAGACATTCTTTACGAGGGCCTGCTGGAAACAATCCCCCCTCTCTCTGCAGCTAATACACATTGATTAGCAGACATGGTGTCTCTCATAGTTCCTGTTGCACTTCCTGTGCCTTACAGTGTATAGGAATAAGATAGATCTCCATATTTCCTGAGAGATATTGGTAATGCATATTACTGTCCCATTTGATATATAGAGGGGAAGGGGAATAAAATGGGAAGTTGGAAAGGTACAATGGGATCGGCATATTGGGTATAATATGTAATAATAAATATATATAATCCAAACCGTAATAATAGTGTTGCTTTTAAAGAAGCCGAAAACCCAACATAACTAGTAGGATAAAAAGGGAAGGGGGGGAAAAACAGGACTTTGTGTGAGGTGTGTGGAGTCGGTGGGCATGATAGATTAGTACAGTCACCTGACATAAGGTAAAAGATTTAATATATATCATATTATAAATATCAAACAATAACATGAACATGCATGATACATAAAGTTACATACATGTGACAATACAGTCAAAAAGGCAATAAGTAACATCTTAAATGCAGGATCATACAAAATTGATGGGGTATACATTGAGATAGAAAGGTCATTGATGATATAATGTATAAAGTCCAAATATAAAATATTAATGGGGGACACATCCATATAAAGCTTGACGCGTTTCGTGGATATTTTCCACTCGTCAGGAGCAGATGCACCCCAAATCACCGACTCCACACACCTCACACAAAGTCTAGTTTTCCCCCCCTTCCCATTGTATCCTACTAGTTATGTTGGGTTATCGGCTTCCTTAACCACTTACCGCAAAGTAACGTAGATCTACGTCGGCAAACTTTGCGTTGTTATACCGGGATAAGGCTAGAGACACCGTCCCCGTACCGTGGTTTACCCGGGTGAGCGGGAGGGGACTTCCCCCTCCCGCTGCCTTCCGTGACTTTGCTCGGGGCTCCAGATGACGTAACCCGGAAACGGCTTTGATCGGGTCTCCGATGACGTAACCCGGAGGCGGCGTCCGTGACGTCACTTTCAGGTTACTGTGCTGCAAATGGCGGCAAATTTAAAAAACGGCTGTATGCAAAAACGTGTAGTGGAGGGGTTTGGGGTCTTTCAGACCCTCGATCCCTCCATAAAGTGTACCTGTCACTGCATATTGGTGTCACAAGGGATGTTTACATTGCTTGTGACAGCAATAAAAGTGATCAGATTTTTTTTTTTTTTTAAAAACTAATAAATTAAAAAAAATTTAATAAAATAGGAAAAACAAAAAAAAAGAAAATTTAGCCGCCCGTCACCGTTAGCTCGCGCACAAAAAAAAACGTATATGGAAGTCGAGCCACGAATGAAATTGATGTTCAAACCACACATGTGAGGTATCGCCGCGATCGCCAGAGCGTGAGCAATAATTAAAAAAAAATTGGGTGGGTGATGATGAATGATGGGGAGGATGTATGGTGGACATTAGGTGGGTGATGATTGATGGGGGAGGATGTATGGTGGACATTAGGTGGGTGATGATGAATGATGGGGGAGGATGTACAGTGGACATTGGGTGGGTGATGATGAATGATGGGGGAGGATGTATGGTGGACATTGGGTGGGAGATGATGAATGATGGGGGAGGATGTATGGTGGACATTGGGTGGGTGATGATGAATGATGGGGGAGGATGTATGGTGGACATTGGGTGGGTGATGATGAATGATGGGGGAGGATGTACGGTAGACATTGGGTGGGTGATGATGAATGATGGGGGAGGAGGTATGGTGGACATTGGGTGGGTGATGATGAATGATGGAGGAGGATGTATGGTGGACATTGGGTGGGTGATGATGATTGATGGGGGAGGATGTATGGTGGACATTGGGTGGGTGATGATGAATGATGGGGGAGGAGGTATGGTGGACATTGGGTGGGTGATGATGAATGATGGGGGAGGATGTATGGTGGACATTGGGTGGGTGATGATGAATGATGGGGGAGGATGTACGGTAGACATTGGGTGGGTGATGATGATTGATGGGGGAGGATGTACGGTGGACATTGGGTGGGTGATGATGAATGATGGGGGAGGATGTATGGTGGACATTGGGTGGGTGATGATGAATGATGGGGGAGGATGTATGGTGGACATTGGGTGGGTGATGATGAATGATGGGGGAGGATGTACGGTGGACATTGGGTGGGTGATGATGAATGATGGGGGAGGATGTACGGTGACATTGGGTGGGTGATGATTGATGGGGGAGGATGTATGGTGGACATTAGGTGGGTGATGATGAATGATGGGGGAGGATGTACAGTGGACATTGGGTGGGTGATGATGAATGATGGGGGAGGATGTATGGTGGACATTGGGTGGGTGATGATGAATGATGGGGGAGGATGTATGGTGGACATTGGGTGGGTGATGATGAATGATGGGGGAGGATGTACGGTGACATTGGGTGGGTGATGATGAATGATGGGGGAGGATGTACGGTGGACATTAGGTGGGTGATGATGATGGATGGGGGAGGATGTACGGTGGACATTGGGTGGGTGATGATGAATGATGGGGGAGGATGTACGGTAGACATTGGGTGGGTGATGATGAATGATGGGGGAGGATGTACGGTGGACATTGGGTGGTGATGATGAATGATGGGGGAGGATGTATGGTGGACATTGGGTGGGTGATGATGAATGATGGGGGAGGATGTACGGTGGACATTGGGTGGGTGATGATGAATGATGGGGGAGGATGTACGGTGGACATTGGGTGGGTGATGATGAATGATGGGGAGGATGTATGGTGGACATTGGGTGGGTGATGATGAATGATGGGGGAGGATGTACGGTGGACATTGGGTGGTGATGATGAATGATGGGGAGGATGTATGGTGGACATTGGGTGGGTGATGATGAATGATGGGGGAGGATGTATGGTGGACATTGGGTGGGTGATGATGAATGATGGGGGAGGATGTACGGTGGACATTGGGTGGGTGATGATGAATAATGGGGAGGATGTATGGTGGACATTGGGTGGGTGATGATGAATGATGGGGAGGATGTACGGTGGACATTGGGTGGGGGAGGATGTATGGTGGACATTGGGTGGTGATGATTGATGGGGAGGATGTATGGTGGACATTGGGTGAGTGATGATGATTGATGGGGGAGGATGTATGGTGGACATTGGGTGGGTGATTAAGATGATTGATGGGGGAGGATGTATGGTGGACATTGGGTGGGTGATGATGATTGATGGAGGATGATGTATGGTGGACATTGGGTGGGTGATGATGATTGATGGGGGAGGATGTATGGTGGACATTGGGTGGGTGATGATGAATGATGGGGGAGGATGTATGGTGGACATTGGGTGGGTGATGATGAATGATGGGGGAGGATGTGCGGTGGACATTGGGTGGTGATGATGATTGATGGGGGAGGATGTACGGTGGACATTGGGTGGGTGATGAGGAATGATGGGGGAGGATGTACGGTGGACATTGGGTGGGTGATGATGATTGGGGGAGGATATATGGTGGACATTGGGTGGGTGATGATGAATGATGGGGGAGGATGTACGGTGGACATTGGGTGGGTTGATGATGATTGATGGGGGAGGATGTACGGTGGACATTGGGTGGGTAATGATGATTGATGGGGGAGGATGTATGGTGGACATTGGGTGGGTGATGATGAATGATGGGGGAGGATGTATGGTGGACATTGGGTGGGTGATGATGAATGATGGGGGAGGATGTACGGTGGACATTGGGTGGGTGATGATGAATAATGGGGAGGATGTATGGTGGACATTGGGTGGGTGATGATGAATGATGGGGAGGATGTACGGTGGACATTGGGTGGGGGAGGATGTATGGTGGACATTGGGTGGTGATGATTGATGGGGAGGATGTATGGTGGACATTGGGTGAGTGATGATGATTGATGGGGGAGGATGTATGGTGGACATTGGGTGGGTGATTAAGATGATTTGATGGGGGAGGATGTATGGTGGACATTGGGTGGGTGATGATGATTGATGGAGGATGATGTATGGTGGACATTGGGTGGGTGATGATGATTGATGGGGGAGGATGTATGGTGGACATTGGGTGGGTGATGATGAATGATGGGGGAGGATGTATGGTGGACATTGGGTGGGTGATGATGAATGATGGGGGAGGATGTGCGGTGGACATTGGGTGGTGATGATGATTGATGGGGGAGGATGTACGGTGGACATTGGGTGGGTGATGAGGAATGATGGGGGAGGATGTACGGTGGACATTGGGTGGGTGATGATGATTGGGGGAGGATATATGGTGGACATTGGGTGGGTGATGATGAATGATGGGGGAGGATGTACGGTGGACATTGGGTGGGTTGATGATGATTGATGGGGGAGGATGTACGGTGGACATTGGGTGGGTAATGATGATTGATGGGGGAGGATGTATGGTGGACATTGGGTGGGTGATGATGAATGATGGGGGAGGATGTACGGTGGACATTGGGTGAGTGATGATGAATGATGGGGGAGGATGTACGGTGGACATTGGGTGGGTGATGATGAATGATGGGGGAGGATGTACGGTGGACATTGGGTGGGTGATGATGATTGATGGGGGAGGATGTATGGTGGACATTGGGTGGGGGAGGATGTATGGTGGACATTGGGTGGGTGATGATGAATGATGGGGGAGGATGTATGGTGGACATTGGGTGGGTGATGATGAATGATGGGGGAGGATGTATGGTGGACATTGGGTGGGTGATGATGAATGATGGGGGAGGATGTACGGTGACATTGGGTGGGTGATGATGAATGATGGGGGAGGATGTACGGTGGACATTAGGTGGGTGATGATGATGGATGGGGGAGGATGTACGGTGGACATTGGGTGGGTGATGATGAATGATGGGGAGGATGTATGGTGGACATTGGGTGGGTGATGATGAATGATGGGGAGGATGTATGGTGGACATGGGGTGGGTGATGATGAATGATGGAGGAGGATGTATGGTGGACATTGGGTGGGTGATGATGAATGATGGGGGAGGATGTATGGTGGACATTGGGTGGGTGATGATGAATGATGGGGGAGGATGTACGGTAGACATTGGGTGGGTGATGATGAATGATGGGGGAGGATGTACGGTGGACATTGGGTGGTGATGATGAATGATGGGGGAGGATGTATGGTGGACATTGGGTGGGTGATGATGAATGATGGGGGAGGATGTACGGTGGACATTGGGTGGGTGATGATGAATGATGGGGGAGGATGTACGGTGGACATTGGGTGGGTGATGATGAATGATGGGGAGGATGTATGGTGGACATGGGGTGGGTGATGATGAATGATGGGGGAGGATGTACGGTGGACATTGGGTGGGTGATGATGAATGATGGGGGAGGATGTACGGTGGACATTGGGTGGGTGATGATGAATGATGGGGAGGATGTATGGTGGACATTGGGTGGGTGATGATGAATGATGGGGGAGGATGTATGGTGGACATTGGGTGGGTGATGATGAATGATGGGGGAGGATGTACGGTGGACATTGGGTGGGTGATGATGAATAATGGGGAGGATGTATGGTGGACATTGGGTGGGTGATGATGAATGATGGGGAGGATGTACGGTGGACATTGGGTGGGGGAGGATGTATGGTGGACATTGGGTGGGTGATGATGATTGATGGGGAGGATGTATGGTGGACATTGGGTGAGTGATGATGATTGATGGGGGAGGATGTATGGTGGACATTGGGTGGGTGATGATGATTGATGGGGGAGGATGTATGGTGGACATTGGGTGGGTGATGATGAATGATGGGGGAGGATGTATGGTGGACATTGGGTGGGTGATGATGAATGATGGGGAGGATGTATGGTGGACATTGGGTGGGTGATGATGAATGATGGGGGAGGATGTATGGTGGACATTGGGTGGGTGATGATGAATGATGGGGGAGGATGTACGGTGGACATTGGGTGGGTGATGATGAATAATGGGGAGGATGTATGGTGGACATTGGGTGGGTGATGATGAATGATGGGGAGGATGTACGGTGGACATTGGGTGGGGGAGGATGTATGGTGGACATTGGGTGGGTGATGATGATTGATGGGGAGGATGTATGGTGGACATTGGGTGAGTGATGATGATTGATGGGGGAGGATGTATGGTGGACATTGGGTGGGTGATGATGATTGATGGGGGAGGATGTATGGTGGACATTGGGTGGGTGATGATGAATGATGGGGGAGGATGTATGGTGGACATTGGGTGGGTGATTAAGATGATTGATGGGGGAGGATGTATGGTGGACATTGGGTGGGTGATGATGAATGATGGGGGAGGATGTATGGTGGACATTGGGTGGGTGATGATGAATGATGGGGGAGGATGTACGGTGACATTGGGTGGGTGATGATGATTGATGGAGGATGATGTATGGTGGACATTGGGTGGGTGATGATGATTGATGGGGGAGGATGTATGGTGGACATTGGGTGGGTGATGATGAATGATGGGGGAGGATGTATGGTGGACATTGGGTGGGTGATGATGAATGATGGGGGAGGATGTGCGGTGGACATTGGGTGGTGATGATGATTGATGGGTGAGGATGTACGGTGGACATTGGGTGGGTGATGAGGAATGATGGGGGAGGATGTACGGTGGACATTGGGTGGGTGATGATGATTGGGGGAGGATATATGGTGGACATTGGGTGGGTGATGATGAATGATGGGGGAGGATGTACGGTGGACATTGGGTGGGTTGATGATGATTGATGGGGGAGGATGTATGGTGGACATTGGGTGGGTTGATGATGATTGATGGGGGAGGATGTATGGTGGACATTGGGTGGGTAATGATGATTGATGGGGGAGGATGTATGGTGGACATTGGGTGGGTGATGATGAATGATGGGGGAGGATGTACGGTGGACATTGGGTGAGTGATGATGAATGATGGGGGAGGATGTACGGTGGACATTGGGTGGGTGATGATGAATGATGGGGGAGGATGTATGGTGGACATTGGGTGGGGGAGGATGTATGGTGGACATTGGGTGGGTGATGATGATTGATGGGGGAGGATGTACGGTGGACATTGGGTGGGTGATGAATGATGGGGGAGGATGTATGGTGGACATTGGGTGGGTGATGATGAATGATGGAGGAGGATGTACGGTGGACATTGGGTGGGTGATGATGATTGATGGGGGAGGATGTATGGTGGACATTGGGTGGGTGATGATGAATGATGGAGGAGGATGTACGGTGGACATTGGGTGGGTGATGATTGATGGGGGAGGATGTATGGTGGACATTCGGTGGGTGATGATGAATGATGGAGGAGGATGTATGGTGGACATTGGGTGGGTGATGATGAATGATGGAGGAGGATGTACGGTGGACATTGGGTGGGTGATGATGATTGATGGGGGAGGATGTATGGTGGACATTGGGTGGGTGATGATGAATGATGGGGGAGGATGTATGGTGGACATTGGGTGGGTGATGAATGATGGGGGAGGAGGTACGGTGGACATTGGGTGGATGATGGGCTTACAATTGATGACATTTGATGGTGACGTTCTCCTCCTCTCTCTGACAGACGTATATCGGAGATATCCTGATTGCTGTGAATCCTCTGAGAGATCTTCCCATCTATGGACCTGAGGTGATTGTCTTCAGCATTTGATTGTCTGTGATTGTATGAAGAGAGAGGCTCCATTCATAGTTACATAGTTACATAGTTAGTGAGGTTGAAAAAAGACATCAGTCCATCCAGTTCAACCTATGATATGTGTGTTTGCTGTTACCCGTACATTGTGTACCCCTGTATGTTGTACATTGTATACCCCTGTATGTTGTACATTGTATACCCCTGTATGTTGTACATTGTATACCCCTGTATGTTGTACATTGTATACCCCTGTATGTTGTACATTGTATACCCCCTGTATGTTGTACATTGTATACCCCTGTATGTTGTACATTGTATACCCCCTGTATGTTGTACATTGTATACCCCCTGTATGTTGTACATTGTATACCCCCTGTATGTTGTACATTGTATACCCCTGTATGTTGTACATTGTATACCCCTGTATGTTGTACATTGTATACCTCTGTATGTTGTACATTGTATACCCCCTGTATGTTGTACATTGTATACCCTTGTATGTTGTACATTGTATACCCCTGTATGTTGTACATTGTATACCCTTGTATGTTGTACATTGTATACCCCTGTATGTTGTACATTGTATACCCCCTGTATGTTGTACATTGTATACCCCTGTATGTTGTACATTGTATACCCCTGTATGTTGTACATTGTATACCCCTGTATGTTGTACATTGTATACCCCCTGTATGTTGTACATTGTATACCCCCTGTATGTTGTACATTGTATACCCCCTGTATGTTGTACATTGTATACCCCCTGTATGTTGTACATTGTATACCCCTGTATGTTGTGGTCTTTATGGTGCCCATCTAATAGTTTTTTTTAAACTATCAATGCTCCCTGCTGATACGACTGTTTGCGGAAGAGAATTCCACATCCTTACTGCTCTGACAGTGAAGAACCCTTTACGTACTTTAAGGTTAAACCGCCTTTCCTCTAGTTTTAGTTAGTGGCCACGTGTCTTATTGTATTTCCTTACTCTGAATAGTTTGTTCCTTATGCTAGGGTCACCAGTACAGTATTTGTACATTGATATCATATCCCCCCCTCAATCGTCTCTTCTCCAGAGAGAATAAGTTCAGTGCTTGTAGTCTTTCCTCATAGCTGATGTCCTCCATTCCCCTAATTATATTTTTGTTGCCCTTCTCTGGACTTTCTCCAGTTCCAGCACATCCTTCCTGAGGACCGGTGCCCAGAACTGGACAGCATACTCCAGATGTGGCCGGACCAGAGTCTTGTAGAGTGGGAGAATAATCTCTTTATTTCTGGAGTGAATCCCCTTTTTTATACATCCCAGTATTCTGTTGGCTTTGCTTGCGGCGGCTTGGCATTGCATGCCACTGCCAAGCCTGTTGTCTACCAGTACCCCCAGGTCCCTTTCCATCCTAGACTCACCCAGAGGTTCCCCCCCTAGTGAGTAGCTTGCTTTCTGGTTTCTGGCCCCCAAGTGCATTACTTTACATTTTTCAACATTAAACCTCATCTGCCATGTAGTTGCCCTTCCCCCACCCCGTTATTTTGTTCAGATCTGCTTGCAAGATTTCCACATCCTGCATAGAAGATATTGGCATGCTTAGTTTAATATCATCCGCAAATTCTGAGATTGTACTAGATATCCCCTCCTCTAGATCATTTATGAATAAATTAAACAGGATTGGCCCCAGGACAGAACCCTGGGGGACCCCACTTTCCACACCCACCTGTGACAGCAGTCACTTTGAGCATGGGGGTTGTGGACCCCAAATTCCTTTAGAGAGGTTGGGGGGCACCATGCCCAGCCTTATGGGGCTCTCATGTTTTAGTCACCCTGCGTCTATTATGGATGCAGGGTGACCAAGAGGGTAGTGAACACTGAGAATATGGTTTGGACTACTTCAAATGGGACAATGATATGCATTAACCATATCTCTCAGGAAGTATGGAGATCTATCTTATTTCTTTACACTGTCAGGCACAGGAAGTGCAGCTCCTAATTTGGGTGTCCAGGAACTAGGAGAGACACCATGTCTGCTAATCATTGAACTGCTTTTGTCTAAAATAGGGTCTGAGACAGTTTTTCCATTCACCTATAGTGTGGTAATGAGCCCACCTGTCTGTCTGCTAGGGGATTTAATTACACAGAGTAATGTGCATTGGGGATCGTATAGAAACCATTGTGTGATGTGGGGGGTGGATCTGTGTAATTAAATCATGTTGTATTCTCAAAGTGTATATAAAAGTCTGAAAGTTGGTTCAATAAACAGTTCATTCTGGTTTGACTCCAAAACTTGTACTGTCGAGTTATTGGGGTAACTATAGCCAGAATCACGGATCCCGTGTTCCAGAGCTTAGGAAGCAGGTTACTGGCGGAGATACCCAGTCGGTGGTGTCCTGTTCCGTCACACTGCCCAATCCGAGTACTCCCCATTAATCATCACCCTCTGTACTCTCCCCTGGAGCCAGTTCTCTATCCAGGTGCTCACCTTATGGTCCATACCTACCTTCCTTAGTTTGTACAGTAAGCGTTTGTGGGGAACGGTGTCAAAGGCCTTTGCAAAGTCCAGATACACCACATCCACAGACCTTCCTTTATCCAGATACACCACATCCACAGACCTTCCTTTATCCAGATACACCACATCCACAGACCTTCCTTTATCCAGATACACCACATCCACAGACCTTCCTTTATCCAGATACACCACATCCACAGGCCTTCCTTCATCCAGATACACCACATCCACGGGCCTTCCTTTATCCAGATACACCACATCCACAGACCTTCCTTTATCCAGATACACCACATCCACAGACCTTCCTTTATCCAGATACACCACATCCACAGACCTTCCTTTATCCAGATACACCACATCCACAGGCCTTCCTTTATCCAGATACACCACATCCACAGGCCTTCCTTTATCCAGATACACCACATCCACAGACCTTCCTTTATCCAGATACACCACATCCACAGACCTTCCTTTATCCAGATACACCACATCCACAGACCTTCCTTTATCCAGATACACCACATCCACAGGCCTTCCTTTATCCAGATACACCACATCCACAGACCTTCCTTTATCTAGATACACCACATCCACAGGCCTTCCTTTATCCAGATACACCCCATCCACAGACCTTCCTTTATCCAGATACACCACATATACAGACCTTCCTTTATCCAGATACACCCCATCCACAGACCTTCCCTTATCCAGATACACCACATCCACAGGCCTTCCTTTATCCAGATACACCACATCCACAGGCCTTCCTTTATCCAGATACACCACATCCACAGGCTTACCTTTATCTAGATACACCACATCCACAGGCCTTCCTTTATCCAGATACACCACATCCACAGACCTTCCTTTATCCAGATACACCACATCCACAGGCTTACCTTTATCTAGGTGGCAGCTCACTTCATCGTAGAAGGTTAATAGATTGGTTTGGAAAGAACGATTTTTCATGAATCCATGCTGATTACTACTAATAATACCATTTTCATTACTAAAGTCTTGTATGTGGTCCCTTAACATCCCCTCCAAAATCTTGCAGACTACTGATGTTAGGCTGACCGGTCTATAGTTACCCGGGATATATCTCCGCCCCTTTTTTAAATATTGGTACCACGTTGGCTTTTTTCCAATCAGCTGGCACCATACCCGTCTGTAAACTATCCTTAAAGATCAAGAATAATGGTCTGGCAATCACCTGGCTGAGCTCTTTAAGAACCCTCGGGTGCAAGCCATCCGGTCCCGGGGATTTATTTATGTTAAGTTTCTCTAGTTTAGTTCTAAGTCTATCCTCTGTTAGCCATGGCGGTATTTCCTGAGGTGTGTTGTTTAGTTTGGCCTTACAAGCTGGGTTCGTGTAGCCCCCCGATTCTTTTGTGAAGACTGAAGAGAAGAAATTATTTAACACTTCCGCCTTTTCTCTGTCCTCAGTGGCCATATTTCCTTTGTCGTCTTTTATGGGGCCAATGTGTTCTGGCCTTGCTTTCTTACTGTTCATATACTTAAAGAATTTCTTGGGGTTCTTTTTACTCTCCTCCGCTATATGTCTCTCGTGTTCTATTTTAGCCGCCCTGATTTCGTATTTACATTTCTTATTACACTCTTTGTAATGCTTAAATGCTGCCAATGACCCCTCAGTCTTGAATTTTTTGAAGGCCTTTTCTTTAGCACTAATATGCATTTTTATGTTGGAGTTTAGCCACCCAGGGTTTAGATTTGCTCTTTTAAATGTATTTCCCTTTGGAATGCACTGGTCAATCCCCTTGTTTAGTATGCTCTTGAAGCACTCCCATTTTTCCTCCGTGTTCTTTGTTCCCAGGGTTCTATTCCATTTGATATTTTCTAGCAGCGAGCGCAGTTTTGGGAAATTGGCTCTTTTTAAATTCAGTGTTCTTATATTACCCTTGTGTTTCCTATTACTATGATTAATACTGAAACTTATTGACCTATGGTCACTGTTCCCTAAGTTGTCCCGTATTTCTATATCCGTGATCAGGTCTGTATTGTTGGTATTCAGTAGGTCAAGTATTCTGCCTCGTCCATAGCTCCATTATTAATATCATCCCTCATATTTACCTGTACACTGTTCTTAATATACAGACATACCCCTCCCCCTTTTTCACACCTGAGTGTATCGTTTTCAGGCGTTTTTTTGCAGGTGTTTGGAGGCAGGCATTGACATCGAACAAAAATGCTTGTAATCTGCCAAAAAAGAAGCTCAGGTACTTTCTTGAGTGTCTGCGTTTTTCTTCAGGCCACAATACGCACAGGTTTGACCAGGGCCAAATTAATCTCCCCCAGTGATCAGGACTTAGTTTCCCCCATGTGTGGCCCCTCCCTCCTAGTATTCTCTATGACAATTCCCCCCCCCCCCAGTGCTCAGGACTTTGTGCCCCCCCCCAGTGCTCAGGACTTTGTGCCCCCCCCCAGTGCTCAGGACTTTGTGCCCCCCCCTCCAGTGCTCAGGACTTTGTGCCCCCCCCTCCAGTGCTCAGGACTTTGTGCCCCCCCCTCCAGTGCTCAGGACTTTGTGCCCCCCCCCCCAGTGCTCAGGACTTTGTGCCCCCCCCCCCAGTGCTCAGGACTTTGTGCCCCCCCCCCCAGTGCTCAGGACTTTGTGCCCCACCAGTGCTCAGGACTTTGTGCCCCACCAGTGCTCAGGACTTTGTGCCCCCCCAGTGCTCAGGACTTTGTGCCTCCTGGTTCCCTTACATCAGATTCTGTAGGATCTGACTCTGGTTCTTCATGAACCTTCCATCCTCTCGGAGATCTTCCTCCTTCTCTGACTCAGGTTGTGTTTCTTGCCTTTCACCCCACAGGGAGCCCCGCTCTGGCGGCCTTTCACCCCACAGGAAGCCCTGCTCTGGTGGCCTTTCACCCCGAAGGGAGCCCGCTCTGTCGGCCTTTCCCCCCTCAGGGAGCCCACTCTGGCGGCCTTTCCCCCCTCAGGAAGCCCACTCTGGCCGCCTTTTCCCCCCTCAGGAAGCCCACTCTGGCCGCCTTTTCCCCCCTCAGGAAGCCCACTCTGGCGGCCTTTTCCCCCTCAGGAAGCCCGCTCTGGTGGTCTTTCCCCCCCCAAAGGTGGTGCGTGTTTCTCCCCCAGACACGTCTTCCACCTGAATCTCTGCTTATCTCTGTCACTCATGATGGTCCTTCTAAGAATGAAGCGGATTCTCCCACCACCTCCGGGACTCAGGGAGGTAACCATGGAAGGGGCGGGATTCCTCTGCTTTCTGGGGTGTCCCCCCCCAGTGCTCGGTCACCCATGGATGTCTGGGATCCCCATCAGACTTCGGTCTCCCTTATCTGAGTTTCTCCATCTGGATGTCCAGGTCCAGGTCTCCCCTGATGTCCAGGTCTCCCCTGATGTCCAGGTCTCCCCTGATGTCCAGGTCTCCCCTGATGTCCAGGTCTCCCCTGATGTCCAGGTCTCCCCTGATGTCCAGGTCTCCTCTGATGTCCAGGTCTCCCCTGATGTCCAGGTCTCTGAAACTATAAAAAATAGAGAGAAACCAGGAAGAGGCCAAATTGACCCTCCTGTTTAACCACCTAATAGTAGGACTTTTACGGATGTGGAGTTGTCATAGTGAGGATCATAGATATGATTGGATAAAAAAAGTCAAATTTTATTAATACAATATCGAAAAAATATTTCATAAAAAGAGTAGACATATAAAGAGAAAGGTATCATCGACTTCAATACAAACTATCATTGCTGAATATAGAAACATAAGGCGGTCCTACGCGTTTCGCCGAACACATTGTTCCTCAATTGCTTCATCAGGGACCATCAGTTGACCCAACTGTTTCTACAAGCTTAAAAAAGAAATATGACATGAGAAACCGAAATCCTTAAAAGTATACACATCAGATCACGTGAAAACCACGTACGTTTGTAGAGAGTGCTCACCAGAACAACCAGAATCTTCATGTGTTTCGTTTCTTTGAGCTTAGATAAAATCCAGAACACAGTGCTCCATTGCCACCGAAAAGCCACTGGACAGTGTGAGTACCGGTCGGGGAGGGCTAGGTGTGCACCGGACCGTGCCCAAAAACCACAAGACGGGCAAAAATATCAGAGGGGCTGAAGACGGCCGGGGGCTGGAGCTTCCCATGGTGGAGAACATAACCAAGGTCTCCGATTTAGAAAACTGTGTATAAATCAGACCATCTATAAGAATATGTCCGACTTTCAGCTATCCCATCATAGGAGCCTCCCCGTCTATAGTTTATGATGTAACCATCAATTTCTTATTATAATAATCAGTATTATGCAGGGAATAAACTCCTAAGAGCCCAAAATGCTGCTGTAGCAAGAATAATGTGGCATCAAAAAAATCCTATAAGGCCGGTCCCACTGGAATCGACAGGGTCTGGCCCGACCCCCCCCCCCCCCCCCTCCCCAAATGTCACTTCTGGTGTGGGCACCATAACAACGCACCGCGTGCAGGCCAGCGTGAACCACAAACAGAGAGAGAATGCAATGCATGGGTCTTCTCGTAAATGTCCGGGGTCTCCTGTCCGTGGTCTCCCCATGGATGTCTGAGGTCTCCTACCTGGGGTCTCCTCATGGATGCCTGGGGTCTCCCCATGGATGTCTGAGGTCTCCTGTTCCAGTCTCCCCATGGATGTCTGGGGTCTCCTCATGGATGCCTGGGGTCTCCCCATGGATGTCTGAGGTCTCCTGTCCCAGTCTCCCCATGGATGTCTGGGGTCTCCTCATGGATGCCTGGGGTCTCCCCATGGATGTCTGAGGTCTCCTGTCCCGGTCACCCATGGATGTCTGGGGTCTCCTGTCTCGGTCACCCATGGATGTCTGGGGTCTCCTGTCTCGGTCACCCATGGATGTCTGGGATCTCCTGTCTCGGTCACCCATGGATGTCTGGGATCTCCTGTCTCGGTCACCCATGGATGTCTGGGATCTCCTGTCCCAGTCACCCATGGATGTCTGGGGTCTCCTGTCCCGGTCACCCATGGATGTCTGGGGTCTCCTGTCCCAGTCTCCTCATGGTTGTCTTGGGTCTCCTGTCTGGTGTCTCCCCATGGATGTCTGGTGTCTCCCCATGGATGTCTGGGGTCTCCTGTCTGGTGTCTCCTGTCTGGTGTCTCCCCACGGATGTCTGGGGTCTCCTGTCTGGTGTCTCCCCACGGATTTCTGGGGTCTCCTGTCTGGGGTCTCCCCACGGATGTCTGGGGTCTCCTGCCTGGGGTCTCCCCATGGATGTCTGGGGTCTCCTGCCCTGGGTCTCCCCATGGATGTCTGGGGTCTCCTGCCCGGGGTCTCCCCATGGATGTCTGGGGTCTCCTGACTGGGGTCTCCCCATGGATGTCCGGGGTCTCCTGACTGGGGTCTCCCCATGGATGACTGGGGTCTCCTGACTGGGGTCTCCCCATGGATGTCTGGGGTCTCCTGACTGGGGTCTCCCCATGGATGTCTGGGGTCTCCATGGATGTCTGAGATCTCCTGTCCCGGTCTCCCCATGGATGTCTGGGGTCTCCTGCCTGGGGTCTCCCCATGGATGTCTGGGGTCTCATGTCCCGGTCTCCCCCATGGATGTCTGGGGTCTCCTGCCTGGTGTCTCCCCATGGATGTCTGGGGTCTCCTGCCTGGTGTCTCCCCATGGATGTCTGGGGTCTCCTGCCTGGTGTCTCCCCATGGATGTCTGGGGTCTCCTGCCTGGGGTCTCCCCATGGATGTCTGGGGTCTCATGTCCCGGTCTCCCCCATGGATGTCTGGGGTCTCCTGCCTGGTGTCTCCCCATGGATGTCTGGGGTCTCCTGTCTGGTGTCTCCCCATGGATGTCTGGGGTCTCCTGTCTGGTGTCTCCCCATGGATGTCTGGGGTCTCCTGTCTGGTGTCTCCCCATGGATGTCTGGGGTCTCCTGTCTGGGGTCTCCTGTCTGGGGTCTCCCCATGGATGTCTGGGGTCTCCTGTCTGGTGTCTCCCCATGGAAGTCTGGGGTCTCCTGATTTCAGCTTTGGGTCCTTCAGGAAGCTCTTTAGGCCACAGGTGGACCCCAGTTCTGTGTATTGTGCCCCCCCCATTAGATTTTAGTGTCCCCGAGTGAAGGGGAATGTTTGGAGTCCATAGAGGGGCGCCAGTCCCCTCCCCCGTGCTGTAGGTGGCAGTATAACAAGACACCTGGGCACAGGAACTACAACACCCCTTCCCCATCACTGACTCCCCTAGATTTATTCCCCCAAAACTGAATGCAGGAGGAGGGGATTGTAGATCAGTGCAGCAGGGAGGGGAGATTTTTATATTGGTGTGGGGGAGAGGATTGTAGATCTATGTGCAGCAGGATTAGATCGGTGTAGAGGGGGGATTGTAGATCTGGGGGAGGGGCTTGTTGTGTTGGGATTGTAGATTGGTGTGTGTGTGGGGTAGGGGGATTGTAGATGAGGGGAGGGGGTTTCGATCGGGGTGTGCCTGGAGGGAATTGTAGTTTAGTGTGGGGGGATTGTAATGTGTGTGTGTGTTAGGGAAGGAGATTGTAGATCGGTGAACACACAAATGATCCTTGTGGAGGAGGTGATTGTAGATTGGTGTATACACAGTTGGGTCTGTGTTGGGGGATGGGTTTGTAGATCGGTGTACACTCAGGGTCTGTGTTGGGGGTGGTGATTGTAGATCGGTGTACACACAGATGAAGGGTCTGTGTGTGTGTGTGTATGGGGGAGGTGATTGTAGAACGGTGAACACAAATGGAGGGTCTGTGTGTGTGTTGGAGACCAATATGTGACAGTATAGACCTTGGCTGGGAGCCCCGGGGTCGGGGGATGGTTGGTGATGTGTCCCTCCAGATGTTTCCTCTTCCTGACATCTGGAGATGAAAATTCCGGATTCTCTCACCTTCCAGATGGCAGCAATATGGCGTCTCCGGGGCCCCTCAATCTTCTATCTCTGGGGCTGGCGGGGCCCCTCAATCTTCTATCTCTGGGGCTGGCGGGGCCCCTCAATCTTCTATCTCCGGGGCAGGCAGGGCCCCTCAATCTTCTATCTCTGGGGCTGGCGGGGCCCCTCAATCTTCTATCTCTGGGGCTGGCGGGGCCCCTCAATCTTCTATCTCCAGGGCTGGCGGGGCCCCTCAATCTTCTATCTCCGGGGCTCCTCAATCTTTTATCTCCGGGGCTGGGGGGGGGCCCTCAATCTTCTATCTCCGGGGTTGGCGGGGCCCCTCAATCTTCTATCTCCGGGGACGGCGGGGCCCCCCAATCTTCTATCTCCGGGGACGGCGGGGCCCCTCAATCTTCTATCTCAGGGGCCCCTCAATCTTCTATCTCTGAGGCAGATTGCTTTTCTACATAGAGCAGAATTCACAGCTCTGCAGGTGTGTGCTTTACCTGCAGATTACCTGAGACTTTCCTAATCCATGCCAAGGACTGCAACCTACCTGTCCCCAGGTGTGTGCTTTACCTGCAGATTACCTGAGACTCACCTAATCCCTGCCATGGACTGCAACCTACCTGTCCCCAGGTGTGTGCTTTATCTGCAGACTACCTGAGACTCACCTAATCTGTGCCATGGACTGCAACCTACCTGTCCCCAGGTGTGTGCTTTACCTGCATACTACCTGAGACTCTCCTAATCTGTTCCAAGGACTGCAACCTACCTGTCCCCAGGTGTGTGCTTTACCTGCAGATTACCTGAGACTTTCCTAATCCATGCCAAGGACTGCAACCTACCTGTCCTCAGGTGTGTGCTTTATCTGCAGACTACCTGAGACTCACCTAATCCGTGCCATGGACTGCAACTTGCCTGTCCCCAGGTGTGTGCTTTACCTGAGACTCACCTAATCCCTGCCATGGACTGCAACCTACCTGTCCCCAGGTGTGTGCTTTACCTGAGACTCACCTAATCCCTGCCATGGACTGCAACCTACCTGTCCCCAGGTGTGTGCTTTACCTGCAGATTACCTGAGACTCTCCTAATCCATGCCAAGGACTGCAACCTACCTGTCCTCAGGTGTGTGCTTTACCTGCAGATTACCTGAGACTCTCCTAATCCATGCCAAGGACTGCAACCTACCTGTCCTCAGGTGTGTGCTTTACCTGCAGATTACCTGAGACTCACCTAATCCCTGCCATGGACTGCAACCTACCTGTCCCCAGGTGTGTGCTTTACCTGCAGATTACCTGAGACTCTCCTAATCCATGCCAAGGACTGCAACCTACCTGTCCTCAGGTGTGTGCTTTACCTGCAGATTACCTGAGACTCTCCTAATCCATGCCAAGGACTGCAACCTACCTGTCCTCAGGTGTGTGCTTTACCTGCAGATTACCTGAGACTCTCCTAATCCATGCCAAGGACTGCAACCTACCTGTCCTCAGGTGTGTGCTTTACCTGCAGATTACCTGAGACTCACCTAATCCCTGCCATGGACTGCAACCTACCTGTCCCCAGGTGTGTGCTTTACCTGAGACTCACCTAATCCCTGCCATGGACTGCAACCTACCTGTCCCCAGGTGTGTGCTTTACCTGAGACTCTCCTAATCCATGCCAAGGACTGCAACCTACCTGTCCCCAGGTGTGTGCTTTACCTGAGACTCACCTAATCCCTGCCATGGACTGCAACCTACCTGTCCCCAGGTGTGTGCTTTACCTGCAGATTACCTGAGACTCGCCTAATCCATGCCAAGGACTGCAACCCACCTGTCCTCAGGTGTGTGCTTTACCTGCAGATTACCTGAGACTCGCCTAATCCGTGCCATGGACTGCATCCAGCCTGTGCTTTTGTGCTTTACCTGGATATTACCTTAGGCCCCTTTCACACAGGTGGACCGTTCAGATCTGCCTGTCAGTTTTTCAGGCACATCTGAACGGATGCCCCATGCATCTCTATGGGGGGCGGATGTCAGCGGAGTCATGCCTGGAAACCCTATTTTCCATCCGTCCAGCGGATCGGATCAGAATGGGCAGACGGTCCGTTCTCATCTGATTCCCCCATAGAGAAGAGCGGGGATCTGACACCCCCCATCTCCGCACACAGAATGGAGCCCATTCGCCTGCTCAGTGGGGGATCGCCGGATCAATCCCCCGCTGAGATAAACTGAGACCACTGACAGCAGGAAGTGTGAAAGGGCCTAAAACTCAGCTAATCAGTGCCATGGACTACACCCTACCTGTCCTCAGGTGTGTACCTTACCTGCAGATTTGCTGAGACTCAGTTTATTAGTGTCATAGACTGAAACCTACCTGTCCTCAGGTGTGCTATACCTGGAGATTACCTGAGACTTGGTTTTATAGTGTCATAGACTGAAATCTACCTGTCCTCAGGTGTGTACCTTACCTGCAGATTACCTGAGACTCACCTAATCCGTGCCAAGGACTGCAACCTACCTGTCCTGAGGTGTGTGCTTTACCTGCAGGTTACCGGAGACTAGGCTTATTAATGTCATGTACTACAGCCTACCTGTCCTCAGGTGTACTATACCTGGAGATTACCTGAGACTCAGCTGATCAGTGTTGTGAACTGCAACCTACCTGTCCTGAGGTGTGTGCTTTGCCTGCAGGTTACCTGAGACTCGGCTGATCAATGACATAAGCTGCATCTTACCTGTTCTCAGGTGTGTGCCTTACCTGCAGCTTATACCTGAGACTTGGCCCTAATCAATGCCAGAGGTTGTAGCCTACGTGTCCTCAGGTGTGTGCTTTACCTGCAGATTACCTGAGGCTTGGCTGATCAGTTTTATGCACTGCAACCTACCTGATCTTAGGTGTGTGCTTTTCCTTCAGATCACCTGAGACTAGGTGGTTCAATGCCATGGACTACAGCTTGCTTTTCCTCAGGTGTGTGCTTTAC
Organism: Pelophylax lessonae; assembly: GCF_965119305.1. Lineage (NCBI taxonomy): Eukaryota > Metazoa > Chordata > Amphibia > Anura > Ranidae > Pelophylax > Pelophylax lessonae. Next base: position 895,727,643 of record NC_138768.1, on the reverse strand, counting down.
CTGGATGTTAACTGAGACTCGGCTGATCAGTGTAATGGACTGCAACCTACCATTCCTCAGGTGTGTGCTTTACCTGCAAATTACCACTCAGCTGATCATATCCTAGACTGCAACCTACCTGTCCACGGCTGTGTGCTTTATCTGCAGATTACCTGAGATTCGGCTGATTAGTGTCATAGACTGCAACCTACCTGTCCTCAGGTGTGTGCTTTACCTGAGATTTAGCTGATCAATGGCATAAGCTGCATCTTACCTGTGCTTAGAAGTGTGCTTTACGTGGAGATCAGCTAAGACTCGGCTTATCAGTGTCAGACTGCAATCTACCTGTCCTCAGGTTTGCTTTACATGCAGATTAGGCTGATCAATGCTGTGCATTGTAGTTTACGTGTCCTGAGGTGTGTGCTTTACCTGCAGATTGCCTGAGACTCAGCTGATCAATGCCATGAGCTGCATCTTACCTGTTCTCAGGTGTGCTTTACCTGCAGATTACCTGAGATTTGGCTGATCAGTGTCATTATACTACATGTTACCTGTTCTCAGGTGTGTGCTTTACCTGGAGATTACCTGAGACTCAGCTGATCAATGCCATGAGCTACATCTTACCTGTTCTCAGGTGTGTGCTTTACCTGGAGATTACCTGAGACTCGACTGATCAATGCCATGAGCTGCATCTTACCTGTTCTCAGGTGTGTGCTTTACCTGGAGATTACCTGAGACTCAGATGATCAGTGTCATTATACTACATTTTACCTGTTCTCAGGTGTGTGCTTTACCTGGAGATTACCTGAGACTCGACTGATCAATGCCATGAGCTGCATCTTACCTGTTCTTAGGTGTGTGCTTTACCTGGAGATTACCTGAGACTCGGCTGATCAGTGCCATGAGCTGCATCTTACCTGTTCTCAGGTGTGTGCTTTACCTGGAGATTACCTGAGACTCGACTGATCAATGCCATGAGCTGCATCTTACCTGTTCTCAGGTGTGTGCTTTACCTGGAGATTACCTGAGACTCGACTGATCAATGCCATGAGCTGCATCTTACCTGTTCTCAGGTGTGTGCTTTACCTGGAGATTACCTGAGACTCGACTGATCAATGCCATGAGCTGCATCTTACCTGTTCTCAGGTGTGTGCTTTTATCTGCAGATTACCTGAGACTCGACTGATCAATGCCATGAGCTGCATCTTACCTGTTCTCAGGTGTGTGCTTTTATCTGCAGATTACCTGAGACTCGGCAGAGGTAGAATTTACATATCTATACATCAATGTCATAGGCTGCAGATTTCCCCTCCTCCGATGTGCCTCACCTGGTGGTCCTGCCAGTAACACACTTCCTGTTCTTGATGACAACACTTCCTGTACATCTATGGAGGGGCCATGGTGGTCACCCTAGACTGGTCTCCTGACTACAAACCCCTCCCCCTCCTTTCACCTTCATTAGATGGGGAAGGAAATGGGCAGTATGTGAGGATGCGGCTCTTCTGGGGTTCCGGGATCTCCTGGTGCGGCTCTGGTGGGAGTCCTGTGACTGGCTGGTGGGTGAAGGACCTGGAATGTTGGGGATAGGGGGGATTGTAGATCAGTGAAGGACCCAGCATGTTGGGGAGGGGGGTTGTAGATCAGTGAAGGACCCGGCATGTTGGTGAGTTGGGGGAGGGGATTGTAGATCAGTGAAGGACCCGGCATGTTGGTGAGGTGAGGGAGGGGGATTGTAGATCAGTGAAGGACCCGGCGGGTTGGGGAAGTAGGGGAGGGAGATTGTAGATCAGTGAAGGACCCGGCATTTTGGGGAGGTAGGGGGAGGGAGATTGTAGATCAGTGAAGGACCCGGCATGTTGGGGAGGTAGGGGGAGGGAGATTGTAGATCAGTGAAGGACTTGGCATGTTGGGGAGGTAGGGGAGGGAGATTGTAGATCAGGAAGGACCTGGCATGTTGGGGAGGTGGGGGAGGGGAGCGGCTTCAAGTGGCTGAGGTTGTGGAATGTTATCTGTCTACGGGAAGAATTCTCTGCAAGAAAAACCTGAAATCTTCCTCCTCACCTTTGTTCTGTGACATCATCACCTGATTGCAGCGTGACTCCGCCCCCCTGAATTTACTGGAAATAGAGGTGTCAGCTGGTCATGTGACAGCCATGGAGGGGGAACATAATAAACAGGCAAAAAATTTGGGGGAGCATACCCATGTATTTCTAAAGCTGCTGCAGCTATGAACCAAAAGACATGTATATTAAAAAAGAATAGCGCGCAAATGCAAAAGAAATAACTACCAAATCTGAAGAGAGTCCATAAATAAAAATGGGGGTTTGGTCCCACCATATGGCCATATCGTGCTCAAGCCCACTACTGCGTCAAAGTACCCCATTATCAGTGGGTCCTACACTATCCATGAAAAAGAGATGAATCCAGCCTTTCTAACCCTTGGAGATAATACTCCTTGCTGGGAAAAATGTGCAAATGCACTACAGGGGACTCCTCCTATATCCACTTGATGGTGGACACTGATTGAGTACAGGTGTGTGTGGGGGGTGGGGAGGGCTGCTCAACCTCGATAGTCTGGTCAGACCGAATACATAATAAACAGGCAAAAAATTTGGAGGGGGAACATGCAGAGGGGTCCCCATTACTGACCCGGGCATAGGGGGGCATCAAGCTGAGAAGGTCAGCACCACCTGCAGATATATCAGCATGGGGGCTCCGGTGTCACCTCTCTGTACCCCAAACTATACAAATATCATTCTTCCTTTTCCAGTAAATTTGGGGTACAGTGGGGAGGACAGAGGAGGGGTGTATTGGGGAGTCTGGTGTTGGGGTACAGAGGGGAGGACAGAGGAGTGGTGTTTTGGGGAGTCTGGTATTGGGGTACAGAGGGGAGGACAGAGGAGTGGTGTATTCGGGAGTCTGGTGTTAGGGTACAGAGGGGAGGACAGAGGAGTGGTGTTTTGGGGAGTCTGGGGTTGGGGTACAGAGGGGAGGACAGAGGAGTGGTGTATTGGGGAGTCTGGTGTTGTGGTACAGAGGGGAGGACAGAGGAGTCGTGTATTGGGGAGTCTGGTGTTGTGGTACAGAGGGGAGGACAGAGGAGTGGTGTATTGGGGAGTCTGGTGTTGGGGTACAGAGGGGAGGACAGAGGAGTGGTGTATTGGGGAGTCTGGTGTTAGGGTACAGAGGGGAGGACAGAGGAGTGGTGTTTTGGGGAGTCTGGGGTTGGGGTACAGAGGGGAGGACAGAGGAGTGGTGTATTGGGGAGTCTGGTGTTGTGGTACAGAGGGGAGGACAGAGGAGTCGTGTATTGGGGAGTCTGGTGTTGGGGTACAGAGGGGAGGACAGAGGAGTGGTGTTTTGGGGAGTCTGGTGTTGGGGTACAGAGGGGAGGACAGAGGAGTGGTGTATTGGGGAGTCTGGTGTTGGGGTACAGAGGGGAGGACAGAGGAGTGGTTTATTGGGGAGTCTGGTGTTGTGGTACAGAGGGGAGGACAGAGGAGTGGTGTATTGGGGAGTCTGATGTTGTGGTACAGAGGAGGGGTGTATTGGGGAGTCTGGTGTTGGGGTACAAAGGGGAGGACAGAGGAGGGGTGTATTGGGGAGGCTGGTGTTGGGGTACAGAGGGGAGGACAGAGGAGGGGTGTTTTGGGGAGTCTGGTGTTGTGGTACTGGATTCAGTTCTGTTCAGCTAGAGTTGTGATTTATGACACTCCCATTGCTCTTTATACCCCACCTCATCCCATTCCACCCCATTCCACCCCATCCCACCTCACCCCACTTATTGGTCTAAGAATGGCATCACACTGCTGAGCTCCCCCCTCATCTGAAGCTTGAAATCCCCCTGTAACGAAACTTCAACCCACACTGTGTTTGTGGACTTCTCTCAGTATACGGCTTCCTCCAGTGTTAAACATCTATAGAGATTCCAGCTGCCCCCATACAAAGCTAGCCGACAACTTAGCTTGTATGGATCTGAAAAACATCAACTCTTTATTGAACAAGAAACAGACTTTTATAGACTTTTTTTTTTTCTAATGCCGGGGTGTGTGAACACTCGAACTAACAGCCGGTGTATAAAAAAGTGCACACACGCAAACGTGAGAAACACAAAAAGTGCACAGGGTGTGCGGATGGTCCACCTCCGAAGAGGACTGACCCTGACCTTGATCCCCCGGGGCGCAAGACCCCTGACAGGGACTGAGGTACTCACTGGTCTGCCCGGCCGAAACCAGGCAAACCTCGTTCTCTGGGAGGACTGCCGAAACAGCCCTCCCCAAGTACTAGGTGGGGCTTCCCCCGAAGGGAGACCCCATGAGAGAGGGCGAACTAAGCCAGAAGGCCATATCCAACTCCTCCCAAGACTTTCAATGTAGGCCCGAGGACCCACACCCTACTCATCGTTAAAAAAGTGAGATAGAAAGTGACAAACTACAAAGAAAAAAACACAAGAGAATGGGGAAAGGGAAGTGGGGAAGTGCATTGGTGTCGAGCAAGACCTTGACAGGCCCATCGGCCAGGGATAAAAAAATTCCTCTGGTTCCGGCCAAAAGGCCTGTCCCTAGAGGCAGGTGTGTAAGAGCAGTGACCAAGGTGCCAAAACACTCAAGATGAGCTCCCCCACCTGTGAGAATTAAGACACCCCTGGGCTGCCACCCCAGGGGCTCGTACACCACGGGCTTCTTTCGGGTCCCAGCCTTCGGCCAGACCAATGCAGCCCCATCCCTAACAGGAGGTTACATAGTTACATAGTTACATAGTTAGTAAGGTTGAAAAAAGACATCAGTCCATCCAGTTCAACCTATGATGCGTGTGTGTGTTTGCTTTTAACCGTACATTGTATACCCCTGTATGTTGTGGTCTTTAAGGTGTCCATCTAATAGTTTTTTGAAACTATCGATGCTCCCTGCTGATACGACTGCTTGTGGAAGAGAATTCCACATCCTTACTGCTCTTACAGTGAAGAACCCCTTACGCACTTTAAGGTTAAACCGCCTTTCCTCTAGTTTTAGTGAGTGGCCACGTGTCTTATTGTATCTCCTTTCTCTGAATAGTTTGTTCCTTATGCTAGGGTCACCAGTACAGTATTTGTACATTTATATCATATCCCCCCTCAATCGTCTCTTCTCCAGAGAGAATAAGTTCAGTGCTTGTAGTCTTTCCTCATAGCTGATGTCCTCCATTCCCCTAATTATTTTTGTTGCCCTTCTCTGGACTCTCTCCAGTTCCAGCACATCCTTCCTGAGGACCGGTGCCCAGAACTGGACAGCATACTCCAGATGTGGCCGGACCAGAGTCTTGTAGAGCGGGAGAATAATCTCTTTATTGAGGTATCAGAATTTAGACAGCTTAGGGAGAGCCTGCCTTCAACTGGGGACAGATTCAACCCAGGAGGAAAAGGCCCTCCAACCACCATCCCCATTCCTTTACTAATTACATCCCGAAGCAGTACTAACCGGCTCAGGACATTCCGGCTTTCTCGCTCCGTTCAAACTGATAAGAACAGATACTACACTTGATCTTAGCCAAAAGGCCGAGCAGAGACTTTTATACACTTGAGAAGTATGTCAGTCACTACATGAAGAATGAGCCAAATATTTACCCAAAACATCACACAATGATTAGATAACGAGGTACAGCTGACTCATGGCTAATCCCATCTAGACAAGGTTATCATTCACATGCTAATTAACTCAGAGCACTTAAACCAACTTGGAGGACCAAACTGCCGGCAACAAGGCTAAAACAAAATATGATCCACATTATTATAAGTGTAAACACAAAGTAAATCAGCATAATTACGATGTCTGGAAGACAGGGGGTTGAGCTGATGATATTCGCATCTGCTAGGAGTCTGACTGTGTGAAGCCTTATCGGCAATAGGCAGCTAGGTCTAGAGTCCCAGAGTCTTCATATATTCTTTGAGATATATTGTTGATAATTATTACTGTCCCATTTGAGTAATCCAAACCATATTCTCAGTCTCCATTAAGTCCATCATTTTCTTGGTCACCCTGTGTCCCTAATAGACACAGGGAGACTTACACATAAGAGGAGCCTAGGGGGCGGAAACAGGGATTTCCCAACCTCTCTAAGGTAAGCTGGGTTCCACAGACCCCTCAACCAAAGTGACTCCCGTCACATCTCCCTTCCTTCCTTCCTTCCTTCCTTCCTTCCTTCCTTCCTTCCTCCCTCCCCCCCCCCCCTCTAAAACAGCGGCCCATCCCCCGAGGTTTCTTTATGGTGTAATATGTGTGGATACATTTGATGTCATCTTCTCTTTGTCCAGAGTTCCTCCTCATACACTTTCCATCCTCCCTGCAGGTATCGGATACGTACAGCTCCCAGCCAATCAGATCTCTTCCTCCGCACATATTCGCTGTGGCCGATCGTGCGTACCGGAATCTACAATCCAATCAGACGAGCTCCTCCCGGAATCAGACTATTGTGATCAGGTTATCGGAGTTCCCCTTTATACTGTATATAATATGAGAGCAGAAACATCCCCGCCAGGGGGGAGGACTTCTTCCCCTTCGGGGACCCCGCCACGGGGGAGGACTTCTTCCCCTTCGGGGACCCCGCCACGGGGGAGGACTTCTTCCCCTTCGGGGACCCCGCCACGAGGGAGGACTTCTTCCCCTTGGGGACCCCGCCACAGGGGAGGACTTCTTCCCCTTCGGAGACCCTGCCACGAGGGAGGACTTCTTCCCCTTGGGGACCCCGCCACGGGGGGGGGGGACTTCTTCCCCCTCGGGGACCCTGCTTCCTCAGCCAATCAGGTTTGTGTAAATGGGATTTCTTTGTGTTTTCAGCGGTGACAGCGGTGCTGGAAAGACAGAGAGCACCAAACTCCTCCTCCGACACCTGGTGAGACGGAGCCGCGGAAACAGCCAACTATGCCAGCAGATTCTGCAGGTACGTTACCCCCTGGGGTATCATGGGAGGAAGGGGGCACCGTTCATAGAGGGGGAAGGGAGCACTGTACATAGAGCTGGAAGGAGCAATGTTTGAACTGTGGACTGGCTTTGGTGTGGTGGGGGGACTGAGGACGGCATGGGAATAGTCATAGTGGGTCAGTGTTTGAACTATGGACTGGCTTTGGTGTGGTGGTGGTGGGACTGTGGACGGCCTTAGAATAGTCATAGTGGGCCTGTGTTTGAACTATGGACCGGCTTTAGGGTGGTGGGGGGGTTGGGGATACTGTGGAGTGGTCATGGTGGGCCAGTGTTTGAAATATGGACTGACTTCAGTGGGGTAAAAGGACTCTGAACTGGTGTAGCCATATGATGGGGGGTTTAGTCATCTAGTGGGTGGGCCTCTATGTACTATAGATCCCACATGCGTCCTGTAGAATTAGTAATGTAGAAGGAATATCTCATTTGGTCTTATTGGGTGATGGGGATTGTGGGTGACGCCGCTGTGGATCTTCCATGCTTTGGCCACGTTTCCGCTTGTTGGTGTTCTGCAGGTGAATCCGCTGTTAGAGGCGTTTGGAAACGCACAGACGGTGATGAACCAGAACAGCAGCCGGTTTGGGAAATACATCCAGTTACGGTTCAGCCAGGAAAACGGTAAGACGCATCTCCACCATCCGTAGAACGGCACCTCAGAGGAGGAGCTGGATATTGGGGAGGAGTACAGAGCTGTGATGTCATACTTTCTACCTGTCATTCCGGTACACAGCTGTCACCTACATTTCTGGAACCTTCCAAATACTCCAATGATGGTGGTCCGTGGGGGGATAAATTTCAGGGGTCAGTTGGGGTGATAAATGTCCCGGTTTCAGGGGTCAGTGGGAGGATGAATGTCCCAGTGTCAGGGGTCAATGGGAGAAGGAATGTCCCGGTGTCAGGGGTCAGTGGGAGGATGAATGTCAGGGGTCAGTGGGGGTGAGAAATGTCCCTGTGTCAGGGGTCAGTAGGGGTGATTAATGTCTCGGTGTCAGAGATCAGTGGGAGGATGTCCCTGTGTCAGGGGTCAGTGGGAGGAGTAATGTCCCGGTGTCGGAGGTCAGTGGGAGGAGGAATGTCCCGGTGTCAGGGGTCAGTGGGAGGATGAATGTCAGGGGTCAGTGGGAGGATGAATATCCCGGTGTCAGGGGTCAGTGGGGGTGATGAATGCCCCGGTGTCGGAGGTCAGTGGGAGGTGGAATGTCCCGGTGTCAGGGGTCAGTGGAAGGATGAATGTCAGGGGTCAGTGGGAGGAGGAATGTCCCAGTGTCGAAGGTCAGTGGGAGGAGGAATGTCCCGGTGTCGGAGGTCAGTGGGAGGAGGAATGTCCCGGTGTCGGAGGTCAGTGGGAGGAGGAATGTCCCTGTGTCAGGGGTCAGTGGGGGTGATGAATGTCCCGGTGTCGGAGGTCAGTGGGAGGTGGAATGTCCCGGTGTCGGAGGTCAGTGGGAGGATGAATGTCCCGGTGTCGGGGGTCAGTGGAAGGATGAATGTCCCGGTGTCGGAGGTCAGTGGGAGGTGGAATGTCCCGGTGTCGGAGGTCAGTGGAAGGATGAATGTCCCGGTGTCGGAGGTGAGTGGGAGGATGAATGTCAGGGGTCAGTGGGAGGAGGAATGTCCCGGTGTCGGAGGTCAGTGGGAGGAGGAATGTCCCTGTGTCGGAGGTCAGTGGGAGGAGGAATGTCCCGGTGTCAGAGGTCAGTGGGAGGAGGAATATCCCGGTGTCGGAGGTCAGTGGGAGGAGGAATATCCCGGTGTCGGAGGTCAGTGGGAGGAGGAATGTCCCGGTGTCGCAGGTCAGTGGGAGGAGGAATGTCCCGGTGTCGCAGGTCAGTGGGAGGAGGAATGTCCCGGTGTCGGAGGTCAGTGGGAAGAGGAATGTCCCGGTGTCGCAGGTCAGTGGGAGGAGGAATGTCCCGGTGTCGGAGGTCAGTGGGAAGAGGAATGTCCCTGTGTCAGGGGTCAGTGGGGGTGATGAATGTCCCGGTGTCCGGAGGTCAGTAGGAGGATGAATGTCAGGGGTCAGTGGGAGGAGTAATGTCCTGGTGTCGGAGGTCAGTGGGAGGAGGAATGTCCCGGTGTCGGAGGTCAGTGGGAGGAGGAATGTCCCTGTGTCAGGGGTCAGTGGGGGTGATGAATGTCCCGGTGTCGGAGGTCAGTGGGAGGTGGAATGTCCCGGTGTCGGAGGTCAGTGGGAGGATGAATGTCCCGGTGTCGGGGGTCAGTGGAAGGATGAATGTCCCGGTGTCGGAGGTCAGTGGGAGGTGGAATGTCCCGGTGTCGGAGGTCAGTGGAAGGATGAATGTCCCGGTGTCGGAGGTGAGTGGGAGGATGAATGTCCGGGGTCAGTGGGAGGAGGAATGTCCCGGTGTCGGAGGTCAGTGGGAGGAGGAATGTCCCTGTGTCGGAGGTCAGTGGGAGGAGGAATGTCCCGGTGTCGGAGGTCAGTGGGAGGAGGAATATCCCGGTGTCGGAGGTCAGTGGGAGGAGGAATGTCCCGGTGTCGCAGGTCAGTGGGAGGAGGAATGTCCCGGTGTCGCAGGTCAGTGGGAGGAGGAATGTCCCGGTGTCGGAGGTCAGTGGGAAGAGGAATGTCCCGGTGTCGCAGGTCAGTGGGAGGAGGAATGTCCCGGTGTCGGAGGTCAGTGGGAGGAGGAATGTCCCGGTGTCGGAGGTCAGTGGGAAGAGGAATGTCCCTGTGTCAGGGGTCAGTGGGGGTGATGAATGTCCCGGTGTCCGGAGGTCAGTAGGAGGATGAATGTCAGGGGTCAGTGGGAGGAGTAATGTCCTGGTGTCGGAGGTCAGTGGGAGGATGAATATCAGGGGTCAGTGGGAGGAGTAATGTCCCGGTGTCAGGGGTCAGTGGGGTGATGAATGTCCTGGTGTCGGAGCTCAGCCATTCATCCCCAGATCCGACAATTACTCCACCATTCATCCCTAGATCAGACCATAACTGCACTATTCATCCCTAGATCCGACCATTACCCCACCATTCATCCCTAGATCAGACCATTACCCCACCATTCATCCTTAGATCTGACCATTACTCCACCATTCATCCCTAGATCCGACCATTACCCCACCATTCATCCCTAGATCCGACCATTACCCCACCATTCATCCCAAGATCCGACCATTACCCCACCATTCATCCCTAGATCAGACCATTACCCCACCGTTCATCCCTAGATCAGACCATTACCCCACCATTAATCCTTAGATCCGACCATTACTCCACCATTCATCCCTAGATTCGACCATTACCCCACCATTCATCCCTAGATCAGACCATTACCCCACCATTCATCCTTAGATCTGACCATTACCCCACCATTCATCCTTAGATCTGACCATTACTCCACCATTCATCCCTAGATCCGACCATTACCCCACCATTCATCCCTAGATCCGACCATTACCCCACCATTCATCCCTAGATCAGACCATTACCCCACCATTCATCCCTAGATCCGACCATTACTCCACCATTCATCCCTAGATCCGACCATTACCCCACCATTCATCCCTAGATCAGACCATTACCCCACCATTCATCCTTAGATCAGACCATTACCCCACCATTCATCCCTAGAGTGGACAATTCTTCACCCCTGTTATTCGTATTTGAATTATCCAATCTTTCCCTATTGTAGAAGTACAGTTCTTCCTCTTGGTGAGGAAGTCATTAAAGGGGTACATTTCTTCTTTTTGATAAAGAACACATTGTAGAGGTACAGGTCCCCTTTGAGACGAGGAACTCATTGTAGAGGTACAGGTCCCCTTTGAGACGAGGAACTCATTGTAGAGGCACAGGTCCCCTTTGAGGCGAGGATCTCATTGTAGAGGTAGAGGTCCTCTTTGTGGTGAGGAGCTCATTGTAGAGGTCCTCTTTGCTGGCTCTTTTTTGTGTTCTCATTGGTCGCTCTTCTTTATGGTTGATTGGTCTCTCGGTTGCAGTGAAAGGAGCGAAGATTAACGAGTATCTCCTGGAGAAATCCCGGGTGACTCACCAGGACTCCGGGGAGCGCAACTTCCACGTCTTCTACTACATGCTGTTTGGTTGTCCAGAGGAAGAGCGGGAAGTGTACGGCCTTCTACAGCCCTCCATGTACAGGTAGGTCAGTGGGTGGGTGCCCCATGTATGTAGGTGAGGAGGTGGGTGCCACTTGTATGTAGGTGAGCGGGTGGGTGCCCCATGTATGTAGGTGAGGAGGTGGGTGCCACTTGTATGTAGGTGAGCGGGTGGGTGCCCCATGTATGTAGGTGAGTAGGTGAGTGGGTGGGTGCCCCATGTATGTAGGTGAGGAGGTGGTTGCCCCATGTATGTAGGTGAGCGGGTGGGTGCCCCATGTATGTAGGTGAGCGGGTGGGTGCCCCATGTATGTAGGTGAGTGGGTGGGTGCCCCATGTATGTAGGTGAGTGGGTGGGTGCCCCATATATGTAGGTGAGCGGGTGGGTGCCCCATGTATGTCGGTGAGCGGGTGGGTGCCCCATGTATGTAGGTGAGCGGGTGGGTGCCCCATGTATGTAGGTGAGTGGGTGGGTGCCCCATGTATGTAGGTGAGTGGGTGGGTGCCCCATATATGTAGGTGAGCGGGTGGGTGCCCCATGTATGTAGGTGAGTGGGTGGGTGCCCCATGTATGTAGGTGAGTGGGTGGGTGCCCCATGTATGTCGGTGAGCGGGTGGGTGCCCCATGTATGTAGGTGAGCGGATGGGTGCCCCATGTATGTAGGTGAGCAGGTGGGTGCCCCATGTATGTAGGGGAGTGGATGGGTGCCCCATGTATGTAGGTGAGTGGATGGGTGCCCCATGTATGTAGGTGAGCGGATGAGTGCCCCATGTATGTAGGTGAGCGGATGAGTGCCCCGTGTATGTAGGTGAGCGGGTGGGTGCCCCGTGTATGTAGGTGAGCGGGTGGGTCCCCCATGTATGTAGGTGAGTGGGAGGGTGCCCTATGTATGTAGGTGAGTGGGTGGGTGCCCCATGTATGTAGGTGAGTGGGTGGGTGCCCCATGTATGTAGGTGAGTGGGTGGGTGCCCCATGTATGTAGATGAGCGGGTGGGTGCCCCATGTATGTCGGTGAGTGGGAGGGTGCCCTATGTATGTAGGTGAGTGGGAGGGTGCCCTATGTATGTAGGTGGGTGGGTGGGTGCCCCATGTATGTAGGTGAGTGGGTGGGTTCCCCATGTATGTAGGTGAGTGGGTGGGTGCCCCATGTATGTAGATGAGCGGGTGGGTGCCCCATGTATGTCGGTGAGCGGGTGGGTGCCCCATGTATGTAGGTTGGTGTCTCAGCCCCCGCCGCCTGTGCCAGTCTCGGTACATGGAGAACTTACTGGGACAGGCCTGTGGAGCCTATGGAAGTCCCCCGGGGACCGGATTCTGCTAATGTGCTGTGTAAGCCTAGAGAATCTCTGCTTCCCAGGTTCAGAGCCATAGGAGCTGTTCCAGCAGGACCCCGCCCCTGACCAACGACCCAGCCCCTGACCAACGACCCAGCCCCTGACCAACGACCCAGCCCCTGACCAACGACCCCACCACCTTGCTGTGAGTAGGCTGTCCACGTTCTTTACCTCGGGGGCTGAGGGCGTCTCGGCTGCCTTAGCCTTGGTGAGGAAAGGGTTAATGGGCCGTACCATCACACGGGGATGAGGCCTCCAGCCTGATTCCTCAAGTGTGACCTCTACTCTTAAAGGTCCCCCCCCCCCAAGGGGTTACAAATGTTTGTATTGATGATGATCCTCCCATGTGACGGGCGTTGAATGGATTGCATATTCTGCTTCCGTGTGCGTCATGTGCTCCAACCTTCGGTTTTATGTTATATTGTAACCTTCAATAAAATTTTTTACTGTTCTAAGTAAATGGCGGAGGCAGGATAATGTGACCCCCGCCAGCTGTTATAGGGGATGGACTTCAATAAAGAAGGCGGGGCTAAATTGTGAGGGTTTTGTCTCTACTCATTGGGTGGCTGTGAAGCGCACTGAATGTCCTGCCGCCATTACTCATGTCATCCAATCAGTGGAGAGGATGGGCTGCAGCCGAGGGATCTTCCCAGCCTTGGAGTCCTTCCATCCTGGATGTGAGCTGGAAATGGGGGGTGAGTGTGGACAACGTTGGGGGGACCTGGTGCCTGATTGGATGTATGTGGAGGGGGTTGGATCTACAGATGTTGGGCTAGAAGTGTTTGAGTCCCGCCCCCGCGGTGTGAGCCCCGCCCCCACAGTGTGGATTGTATGTGGCCAGTAAGGCCTGTACCTGAATGGGTTCCTCTTCTCTGGTTGTAGATACATCGGTCAGGAGGAGTCGTATTTGGGGGACTGGGCGGAGCGCTACCACACACTATGCAATGCCATGCGTATGGTCGGCTTCCAGACTCAGGTTGGTACCAATTCATTCCAGAGATTTCCCTATCAGGTAAGTGGCCGAGGCCGCAGCACGTTCCTTCCCACCCGGGATATGTGATTGGCTTTTGGGGAGATATCTTCAGATTGCTGTAATTTTCTGGGTTTTGCAGTCCCCAGGTAGCTCCGCCCATAATCAGCCATATGTGGTATGAACTCCGCCCTCCCCCCCCCATACAGCATGGCTCAGTCATTCTGATGATGTCATTTGTCCCTCCCACAGGAGGAGCTAGACCTGAAAACCATCCTCTCGGGAGTCCTGTCTCTAGGGAACATCCTGTTTGTTGCTCAGGACACCGGTGGGGTCACCGTGGATGGCGAGTCCTGCGGGTGGCTGAAAGCTGCTGCGGTAAGAGAGTCGTTGTTGGGGAGAATTGATATGTGGGCGGTTGGCGGTACAGAGGGAGTGTGATATGGAGGGTGGTCATGTTACAGAAAAGAAGAAATGAGGTGTGGGGGGCACAGAGGGGGGATGGGATATTGGTGGTTTGTACAGCAGAGAATTGACACAAGGGTTGGGGGGCACAGGGAGGGGTGTGATACGTGGGTTGGGGGTACAGAGGGAGTGTGATATGGAGGGTGGTCATGTTACAGAAAAGAAGAATTGAGGTGAAGGTTGGGGGGTACAGTACAAGGGGGGGGTGATATGTAGAGTGTGGGGTACCGAGGAGATATGTGGGTTTGAGGGTTTGTAGAGAGTGGGGTACACAGGGTAGTCGGGGGTACAGAGAAGAATTGAGATAAGGTATGAGGGGTGGGGATACAGAAGGCAATTGATTTGGGGGGGGGGGATTGTGGTACAGAGGGGGTGTCCCTGGTTCTGTGGATCTGCAGACCCTCAATCTTGCACTTTCTGTTTTTTTTCAGGGTCAGTTTGGAGTGGAGGAAGAGGACCTCCAGGACTGTTTGGTCTGTACCATCTCTGTGATGCGGGGGGAGACAATCCGGAGGTTACACACCCAGCAGCAGGCAGAGGGTAAGAAGTGTCAGCTTGGGGGGGGGGGGGGGGTTTCTTGGACATTTCCACCGGTCTGACCAATCAGTGTGAAGCACCTTGGGATATGGGAATAGGCTGGGGTATATATTACTGGAGTATAGAAGGCAGAGGAAATGTGAATAGGGGGGGGGCTATTATTGTAGGGGTGTCATTAATGTCCCAGCATTAAGTCCTCTCTATAATGAGCCATATTTGGCTACCTCCAGGTAAGCTTGTTCATGGCTTCCCCCCAGTGTGGGAACTTCCATGGATTAGAGTAGCACCGCACTGTACTGGGGTACCTTAGTAGGGATGTGACTTCCCTCCCCCGGTCATTGCTCTACATGCCAGTACTCCCATAGGTAGGGATGTGACTTCCCTCACCCGGTCATTGCTCTACATGTCAGTACTCCCATAGGTAGGGATGTGACTTCCCTCACCCGGTCATTGCTCTACATGCCAGTACTCCCATAGGATTGCACTGTAAATCGGCACATTGGTTTGAGTGTTGGCTTGCACACTTACCTGATGATTGCTCTGCATGTCTGAGGGTACGTGTTCCCATAGATTAGAGTAGCACTACACTGTAATTTTAGTGATGGGGGTGTGGCTTCTTTACTTGGAGTCTAGCCCTGCCCATTTCATCCATGTTCTATTCTATAAATCCTGCTATGATAAAATGACAGTCATAACAAATGTCCACCCAAACCTATAAGAAAGTCTTAACTGGGTACCAAACATGTCGAGTCTCTTAATGTCCACAAGGTGAATTGGTCCCATGACCTCTCCGAAGGAGAATGTGCAGAAGATTGATATCGTGTCTGATGTCTATCAAATCGTGATTTCATTCTGTGCAATGTAAAATGTGACCATTCAGTAATATTGGTATCATCAGTAAAGATACATTGGGGAGTGTCTACTGAAGTACAATCAAACAGTTCATTATCGTACATCGCGGGACACAGAGCAGTCATATTCATTACTATCTGGGTTATACGCCACCTATAGGTGAATGGACACTGCAACCAATCAAGACAGGAAGTCCCCCCCCCCCCCATATAACCCCTCCTACACAGGAAGTACCTCCGTTTTTTTTGCCAGTGTCTTAAAGGTGAGGGTCACGGTTGGAGAAGCTCTCCATGTTATGTTTTTTTTCAAAGAAGAAGAAAGAAGATTATGCTACAAACCCCGATCAAGATCTCTGATCTAAGGGGATCAGCAATCAGGTCCATCCAAGAGTAGAAGACTAAAAGGATGGAACCTGAGCCTCGGTAAAGGAGAAAAAAGGTTTTGCCTGTAATGTGACCTTCTTAGGTGCTGGACCCTGGGATCCGGACCCTTGGTAAAACCAACCCCAAAGGCATTCCGGCAGGGTGCTCTACAGGTCCAAGGGAGTGGCCCCTAAAAAAACAAGGGGACCCAGTCCTTGAAGGTCGACAAGTGACTGAAACCCGCCGTGATGGGTGAAGATTGGATTCTTGTTATAAGCAGAATTCTGCAGCGGAATGATAAGTTCACTTTAAAAATATTTGTATGTACTGTTCTCCTCGGAGTTACAGATACCAAGTGCCATGTTTAGGTCTCCACCTGATGGCAGTAGGTTTATCAGCTGTGACAAAGCGTACCTTGTTTTCTTACCTTCTGCTTTCACCCCCTGTTGCTTGGTGTGCAGGTTTTCACCTGGGCGCAGATTCGCCCGCACATTCGCCCCCTCTGTGGCATCCCTGTGGCGAAGAATAGTACGGCCGCGCACCAATCTTTGCTATTTATGGGCACAAACGTGCACGTGGAGCCAGAAGGGGGCGTGTCTTCATGTGATTGGCGTGCACGTGGATGCGGACCTGCATGTAGCAACTTTTTAAGGAAGTGTTCCCAGCGTGCGAGCTTCTGTCAGAGGCTGGAGGGGTTGCAGTGCGTGAGTCACTGGGTGCATGTATACTGGCACGGACAGGTTCTGTATCTTTGGGATAATCAGTGCTGTGTGTGAGAAGCTGATAGCTTGGCACAAGCCTTGAGTACACTAAAGTTAGTACCTCCAAGTTTTCTTGCCTGGAGCAATGTCCTCCCGAAAGAGGAGTGGGGGGGGGGGGCACAGCTGGAAGGGGCACTGTTGTACCGTCGTCAGGACTAAAGGATCCTAGCTGTGCTTCCTCCTAGGATTTTTGTTCCTCCCAAAAGGTTTTCTCTATTTTATCCAATGGAGGAAAAGTTCACGAGAAAATGGAGTATTCCTACTGTGGATGCTTCCATTTCTTCTCACAAAAGTTTAACTTGTCCTGTGGATAAAGCCCAGGTTTTTAAAGATCCAGCTGATAAGAAGTTAGAATCTTTGCTAAAAGCCTCCTTTGCTGTTGCAGGGTCTGTGATACAACCAGCAGTGGCAGCCGTAGGAGTTTGTCAGTCTTTAAAAGACCGTATCAAGCAAGTTTCCAAGACGGTTTCTCCTCAAGAAGAGTCTGTGGAAGATTTGACAGATCTAAAATTCTGTTTTGCAGTGGATGCTCTTAAAGACTCCATACAACAAATGTCACGGTTTGTTCTTTTGTCAGTTCATATGCGCAGAATCCTGTGGCTAAAAAGCTGGTCTGCGGAAATGCCGTGTAAAAAAAAATTGCTGTCTGACTTTCCCTTTCATGGGGAACGCCTATTTGGTGACAATCTGGATAAATATATCCAAAAGATTTTGGGGGGGGGGGGGGGTGAGTGCGTTGCTTCCAGTTAAAAAGAAAAGCAAGCGTCCTTCTTTTAGGATTCCCAGCACACTCAGTTGGGTGGTTGCGGGGAAAGCTGCTATGGTTCTCGGGGGTCTGGGTGGGAATAATTCAGGACAACTAGGTTATTTCCACTATCTCGCAGTGGTACAACCTAGAGTTTTGGGTGTTTCCTCATCCTCAGTTTGTAAAGTCAAACATACCTAAAGATCCTCTACAGAGAAGATCTCTTTTTCTGGCTTTGGACCACAAAGAGTGATTACAGAAATTCTGGACGCTGAAAAATTCAAGGGTTTTTACTCAAATATTTTCGTAGTCCCCATGCCAAACAGGGACGTGAGACCTATTCTGGATCTCAAACCTCTGAACCAGTTTCTAAACATTCACACTTCTGGATGGAGTCAATTCGCTCAGGCATGGCCTCTCTGCAGGGAGGAGAATTTCTAGCATCCATAGACATCGAGGATGCATACCTTCACTTGCCTATCTTTCCGGCCCATCAAAGGTTTTTACGTTTTGCTGTAGAAAAACTTCATTTTGCAGTTTGTGGCTCTGTGTTTCGGGTTGGCCACAGCTCCACGAGTGTTCACAAAGTTCCTAGCCCCAGTATTTGCTGCTCTAAGGTCTCAAGGAATAGCAAATCTAGACGATCTGTTACTTATAACCCGATCAGCTTCCGCTCTAAGCCAGAATGTGTTCCGGACAGTTCAGTTCTTAGAACGTCTGGGTTGGATTCTGAACTTAGCGAAGTCAGCATTGCAGCCGGTCCAGCTTCTAGAAAATGTGACTTGCAAAGGTCATTTTTGCCGTCAAGAAAGGTTGTAGACCTGAAGGATCTGGTTCGGCCCGTAAGAATGAAAAAGTATCCTTTTGTAGGTCTTTGCATGAGGTTATTAGGGAAGATGGTGTCCTCTTTGGAAGCAGTTCCCTATGTTCAATTCCATGCCAGCCCTTTACAGAACAACATTCTGCCAGCCCTGAGCAGAAAAATCCAGGCCTTAGATTGGTGCATGTCTCTGGTACCAAGGGTACGTCAGAGTCTAAGTTGGTGGTTGATGGCCAGGAATTTGGAAAGAGGGAAATCCTTTCTTCCAGTAGTCTGGAAAGCGGTGACTACAGATGCCAGTCTGTCTGGCTGGGGAGCAGTTTTGGAGGAAGCCACTGTCCAAGGAAAATGGTCTTGGGTAGAAAAGAGTCTTCCTATCAATATCCTGGAAAGCCAAGAAGTTTGTCAGGCAATAAAGCACTGGACGCCCAGACTTCGGGGGTTACCCTGTCAGGGTACAATCCGGCAATGCCACGGTTGTGGATTATATCATCAGGGAGGCACCACGAGTCAGTCAGCCCTGAAGAAGGTGGATCGGATACTGTCCTTGGTGGAAATATTTGTTCTATGCCTGTCGGCCGTTTTTCATTCCGGGAATAGTCGTCAGCAGATGTTTCCGGGGGAATGGTCCTTACACCCCGAGATCTTTGCATTGATCTGCCAATGCTGGGGGGGGGGGGTCCCGGATGTAGATCTATTGGCACACAGGTTCAACAAGTTGAAAAAGTTTGTGTCCAGGACCAGGGATCCACTCAGTCGGAGTGGATGCCTTGGTGACTCCTTAGGAGGAGTTTTCCTTGAGCTATACCTTCAGCTGTTGCCGCGTCTTCTATGCAGGATCCAGGTAGAGGGAGATTCAGTAATCCTGGTGGCTCCAGCGTGGCCCAGGAAGTCTCGGTACACGCAAATTCTAAAGTTGGCAGTGGCAAGGCCTTGGGTTCTTTCACTGCATCGGGACCGTCCAATATTCCACCCTGCTTTACTGTCTCTAAATTTGATGGCTTGGCTATTGAAGCCTGGATCTTGAAGGAGTGAAGTGTATCTGGTCCTGCAGTCTCTACCCTGATTAACACTAGAAAACCAGTCTCTAGAGGCATTTATTACAGTCTGGAAGTCTTACATTTCCTGGTGTGAGGCCAGGAAATGGCATCCTTGTAAAAATATAATCGGGAGAATTCTATCTTTCTTGCAAGTAGGGGTAGATATGAAGTTAGCCTTAGGCACTATTAAGGGTCAAATTTCGGCCTCATCGTTTCTTTTTCCAGGGAACGATCGCTTTGCAATCCTTGGTTCGAACCTTTATTCAAGTGGTGTTACGTATGCTTCAGCCAGTAAGGCCACCATTGGGATCTAAATTTGGTGCTGGCAGTTTTACAGCCTTTTGAGCCCATGGGGCAGCTTTCCTCTGGTTCTTTTGACCAGAAAATTAGTCTTTTTGGTTGCAGTAACTTCAGCCAGAAGGGTATCAAAGATGGCGGCTCTTTCTGGTGAAGAGCCATTTTCTATTTTACATCAAGGTAGGGTAATTCTACGTCCACACCCAGGTTTTTTGCCCCAGGTGATATCCGCTTTTCATTTTAATCAGGACATTATACTGCCTTCCTTCTTTCCAAATCCTCAAACAGCAGAGGAAAGGTTATTCCATTCTCTTGATTTAGTACGGAAATTCAAGATTTATATGAAGAGGTCAGCACAGATCCGTAAGACCAACAATTTGTACTGCCAGAAGGGCCCAGGAAGGGGTTGGCAGCATCTCAATTTACTATTTCTCAATGGATTTGCCAGGTTGTTACCCAGGCGAATGGTTGGTTTAAAAGGGAAGGATCCAACTTTTCCGGTAAACTCTACCAGAGGAGGAGTAGGTGCCTCTTGGGCACATCGCCATCCAGCTTCTATGACTCAGATTTGCAAGGCCGTGACTTGGTCTTTGGTGCATACATTCACTTGATTCTATCGGATGGATGTTAGGACCCAGGAGGAGTCTGCATTTGGCCGTAGTGTCCCCCTCCCCTCAAGTGCATTGCTGTGGGACGTCCCATATAGTAATAAATATGGCTGCTCTGTGCCCTGTGATGTACGATAAAGAAATATGAATTTTTCCTACAACTTACCGGTAAAATCCATTTCTTGGAGTAGATCATGGGACTCAGAGGTCCCTCCCCTCTTATCTGGGATATTTATTCCTTGCTACAAAACTCAGGTACTTCCTGTATGGGAGGAGTTATATGGGGGGACTTCCTGTATGGGAGGGGTTATATGGGGGGACTTCATGTATGGGAGGGGTTATATGGGGGGACTTCCTGTATGGGAGGGGTTATATGGGGGGACTTCCTGTATGGGAGGAGTTATATGGGAGGAACTTCCTGTCTATTGGTTGCCAGTGTCCATTCACCTGTAGGTGGCGTATAACCCGGATAGTAAGAATATGGCTGCTTGGTGTCCATTCACCTGTAGGTGGCGTATAACCCGGATAGTAAGAATATGGCTGCTCGGTGTCCCGTGATCTACTCCAAGAAATGGATTTTACAGGCAAGTTGTAGGAAAAATCCATATTTTAGTCATCATACATCACACCCTTCAGCCTTTTTGATTGGGTGGGGGTTGGCTTAGTGACACCCTCTAGACCAGTGATGGGGAACCTTGGCACCCCAGATGTTTTGAAACTACATTTCCCATGAAGCTCAACTACACTGTAGAGTGCATGAGCATCATGGGAAATGTAGTTCCAAAACATCTGGAGTGCCAAGGTTCACCAACACTGCTCTAGACCATCAAGCAGGGGTGTTAAACTGGCAGCCCCCAGCTGTTGCAGAACTACAAGTCCCATCATGCCTCTGCCTGTGTGAGTCATGTCAGCCTTGCAATGCCTCATGGGACTTGTAGTTCCGCAACAGCTGGAGGGCCACCAGTTTGACACCTGTGCTAGAGGGTCACCAAAAAGCTGCTGCAGTTGTCAGTGGAGAGCTCTGAACCTTCAACCATTTCCATGCCGGAGTGCTGAGAGCCCTTTCTGAGGGCCAGTGACTCTGTTTCATGGCTTCCTCTGGTATCCGGGTCAGGAAAATGGACCGGTCATTTCACTTCTAAGGACACTTAAATAACTGAATGTGGATTGTCTGTACCGTCCACACATGGGTCCTCCTATCACAGACAGCCTATGGGGAGAGAGAGAGTGGCTGCACATTTCATCCTTCTCTTCTCACGCAGATGCCAGAGACTCCATCGCCAGGGTCGTCTACTCCCGCATGTTCGGCTGGATTGTCACAAAAGTCAATGAACTCCTGGCTGGTGATGTGAAACGCGGGGCCACGGTGCAGGAAATAGGTGAGTGACATGTCTGTGGGAGGGGGGCAGAGTGCCGTGTCTGTGGGAGGGGGGTGTAGTGGCGTGCCTGTGGGAGGGGGTGAAGTGTCGTGCCTGTGGGAGGGGGCGAAGTGTCGTGCCTGTGGGAGGGGGGCGAAGTGTCGTGCCTGTGGGAGGGGGGCGAAGTGTCGTGCCTGTGGGAGGGGGGCGTAGTGTCATGCCTGTGGGAGGGGGGCGTAGTGTCGTGCCTGTGGGAGGGGGGCGAAGGGGGGCGAAGTGTCGTGCCTGTGGTAGGGGGGCGAAGTGTCGTGTCTGTGGGAGGGGGGTGTAGTGGCGTGCCTGTGGGAGGGGGGCGAAGTGTCGTGCCTGTGGGAGGGGGGCGTAGTGTCATGCCTGTGGGAGGGGGGCGTAGTGTCGTGCCTGTGGGAGGGGGGCGAAGGGGAGGGGGGCGAAGTGTCGTGCCTGTGGTAGGGGGGCGAAGTGTCGTGCCTGTGGTAGGGGAGCGAAGTGTCGTGCCTGTGGTAGGGGGGCGAAGTGTCGTGCCTGTGGTAGGGGGGCGAAGTGTCGTGCCTGTGGTAGGGGGGCGAAGTGTCGTGCCTGTGGTAGGGGGGCGAAGTGTCGTGCCTGTGGTAGGGGGGCGAAGTGTCGTGCCTGTGGGAGGGGGGCGAAGTGTCGTGCCTGTGGGAGGGGGGCGAAGTGTCGTGCCTGTGTGAGGGGGCGAAGTGTCGTGCCTGTGGGAGGGGGGCGTAGTGGCGTGCCTGTATGAGGGGGGCGAAGTGTCGTGCCTGTGGGAGGGGGCGAAGTGTCGTGCCTGTGGGAGGGGGCGAAGTGTCGTGCCTGTGGGAGGGGGCGAAGTGTCGTGCCTGTGGGAGGGGGGCGAAGTGTCGTGCCTGTGGGAGGGGGGCGTAGTGTCATGCCTGTGGGAGGGGGGCGTAGTGTCGTGCCTGTGGGAGGGGGGCGAAGGGGAGGGGGGCGAAGTGTCGTGCCTGTGGTAGGGGGGCGAAGTGTCGTGCCTGTGGTAGGGGAGCGAAGTGTCGTGCCTGTGGTAGGGGGGCGAAGTGTCGTGCCTGTGGTAGGGGGGCGAAGTGTCGTGCCTGTGGTAGGGGGGCGAAGTGTCGTGCCTGTGGTAGGGGGGCGAAGTGTCGTGCCTGTGGGAGGGGGCGAAGTGTCGTGCCTGTGGGAGGGGGGCGAAGTGTCGTGCCTGTGTGAGGGGGCGAAGTGTCGTGCCTGTGGGAGGGGGGCGAAGTGTCGTGCCTGTGGGAGGGGGGCGAAGTGTCGTGCCTGTGTGAGGGGGGCGAAGTGTCGTGCCTGTGGGAGGGGGCGAAGTGTCGTGCCTGTGGGAGGGGGGCGAAGTGTCGTGCCTGTGTGAGGGGGCGAAGTGTCGTGCCTGTGGGAGGGGGGCAAAGTGTCGTGCCTGTGTGAGGGGGCGAAGTGTCGTGCCTGTGGGAGGGGGGCGAAGTGTCGTGCCTGTGGGAGGGGGCGAAGTGTCGTGCCTGTGGGAGGGGGGCGAAGTGTCGTGCCTGTATGAGGGGGGCGAAGTGTCGTGCCTGTGGGAGGGGGCGAAGTGTCGTGCCTGTGGGAGGGGGGCGAAGTGTCGTGCCTGTGGGAGGAGGGCGAAGTGTCGTGCCTGTGGGAGGGGGGCGAAGTGTCGTGCCTGTGGGAGGGGGGCGAAGTGTCGTGCCTGTGGGAGGGGGGCGAAGTGTCGTGCCTGTGGGAGGGGGGCGAAGTGTCGTGCCTGTGGGAGGGGGGCGAAGTGTCGTGCCTGTGGGAGGGGGGCGAAGTGTCGTGCCTGTGGTAGGGGAGCGAAGTGTCGTGCCTGTGTGAGGGGGGCGTAGTGGCAGGCCTTTGGGAGAGGGGGCGAAGTGTCGTGCCTGTGGTAGGGGGGCGAAGTGTCGTGCCTGTGGTAGGGGGGCGAAGTGTCGTGCCTGTGGTAGGGGGGCGAAGTGTCGTGCCTGTGGTAGGGGGGCGAAGTGTCGTGCCTGTGGGAGGGGGGCGAAGTGTCGTGCCTGTGGGAGGGGGGCGAAGTGTCGTGCCTGTGGTAGGGGGGCGAAGTGTCGTGCCTGTGGGAGGGGGGCGAAGTGTCGTGCCTGTGGTAGGGGAGCGAAGTGTCGTGCCTGTGTGAGGGGGGCGTAGTGGCGTGCCTTTGGGAGAGGGGGCGAAGTGTCGTGCCTGTGGTAGGGGGGCGAAGTGTCGTGCCTGTGGTAGGGGGGCGAAGTGTCGTGCCTGTGGTAGGGGGGCGAAGTGTCGTGCCTGTGGTAGGGGGGCGAAGTGTCGTGCCTGTGTGAGGGGGCGTAGTGGCGTGCCTTTGGGAGAGGGGGCGAAGTGTCGTGCCTGTGGTAGGGGGCGAAGTGTCGTGCCTGTGGTAGGGGGGCGAAGTGTCGTGCCTGTGGTAGGGGGGCGAAGTGTCGTGCCTGTGGGAGGGGGGCGAAGTGTCGTGCCTGTGTGAGGGGGCGTAGTGGCGTGCCTTTGGGAGAGGGGGCGAAGTGTCGTGCCTGTGGTAGGGGGCGAAGTGTCGTGCCTGTGGTAGGGGGGCGAAGTGTCGTGCCTGTGGGAGGGGGGCGTAGTGGCGTGCCTGTGTGAGGGGGGCGTAGTGGCGTGCCTGTGGGAGGGGGGCAGAGTGGTCGTGCCTTTGGGAGAGGGGGCGAAATGTTGTGCCTGTAGGAGGGGGCGGAGTCCCATGCTTGGGGGAGGGGGTGGTGTGTGTGAATGGATCAATGGACACTAACATGCAGAAACATTGAAATCCCATGCCTGTCTTTTGCTAGTATAATGGGGGATGGGCTCAGATCTGCTGAGGACACACCCAACAAATTTTTCCGGCCTTTCCCTTCATTTTTCTTTCAGTGGATTTTTCATTGGCTTCAATCCGGATTCCTCCCTGCAGCGTTGCCCGCGCTGGGCGGGGAGTTGCCCGCGATCTGTAATCTTTCCTGCCATTCAGCATAAAGGAAGCGTCAGCCCTCTGCTTCCCTGGTCTCTCCTCAGTTCTCATCGGCCATCTGCCTGGGGGTGTGATCACCTGAGACCCCGCCTACTGCTGCGGGCCCACAGCGCAACATGTCTCACATAGACACAGAGGGGACAGTCCGGCTTCTGCAGGTCACCCCAACCCATAGTACTCCAATGGTTCTGGGGGTATCTACTCTGACCCCTGCCATCGGAAGCATGGTCCCCATATATATTCTCTATTCTACCTCCCCCAATCAGAGAACTCCATACCCACTGTGGAATTTTTGGCCACTGACCTCAGAGGCTCCCAATTCTCTCTGGCACCAACTCCTGCAGAGTCCATCTCTGACACCCCCCCCCCCCCCCCAGTACTTGGATCAGGCCAGGCCACCGCTCACTGTGACCATCTCTGACCCCCGAGTACTTTGATCAGGCCAGGCCGCCGCTCACTGTGACCATCTCTGACCCCCCCCCCCGCCCCTGAGTACTTTGATCAGGACAGGCCGCCGCTCACTGTGACCATCTCTGACCCCCGAGTACTTTGATAAGGCCAGGCCACCGCTCACTGTGACCATCTCTGACCCCCCCCGCCCCTGAGTACTTTGATAAGGCCAGGCCGCCGCTCACTGTGACCATCTCTGACCCCCCCCCCCCCCGCCCCTGAGTACTTGGATCAGGCCAGGCCGCCGCTCTCTGACTCGGAAGGTTCCCACCCAACATGGATCTCTGAAGAGATTGTTCAGCACCACAGCCTCCGGTCCTCATCTCAGAATTGGTTGGAGGATAGGCCTGCAAAGTCTTCCCGTTGGACCCCCTATTTGAGTTCTCCTTTCTATATGGACCAGATACTCCCTGAAGGTTCCTGTAGAGAATTTGTTATATGGGGGTTCTCACTACCCTACCCAGGGACACCAGGAGATCAGTAGTAGGCATGCAGACCTTTAAGGATTCTACTTCCAGGCATTTGACTCCTTCCTTAGACCCCCAGGTTGTACTGACTGCTGCTTCTGCCATCCGTTCTGTGTTGTTGGTAATTGAATTTGTCCAGCGGCCAGTGCCGGGACATGGGGTGGGCAGGAGGGGTGGCTGCCTGCTGCCCTGGGCGCTGTGGTACCTTGTGAGGTGGGGAGGCTCCACAAGGAGGTTGTTGGGAGGGGGAATTTAGGGATGGCAGGGTAAAATAATTGCTCTAGGAGGGGACATTTGGGGAGCTGTGCTAGGAGAAGTGATTTCAGGGGATTTGAGTTGGGAGGGGTAATGGGGGGAACAAGATTTGTGCTAGGATGGGGAGTTTTGGTGGGTTTTTGCTAAAATAAGTAATATGGTAGGGGAGGGTGCTGGGAGGGAAAACATTTTTTGTGTGGGAGGGATTTGTTCTAGCAGGGATGATTGGGGGTATTTTGGGGACTGGGGAGAATTTGTACTGGGAGGGGGGATTTGGAGTGGGGGAGGGATTTGTTCTAGCAGGGATGATTGGGGGTATTTTGGGGACTGGGGAGAATTTGTACTGGGAGGGGGGATTTGGAGTGGGGGAGGGATTTGTTCTAGCAGGGATGATTGGGGGTATTTTGGGGACTGGGGAGAATTTGTACTGGGAGGGGGGATTTGGAGTGGGGGGTTAGAATTTGTGCTCGGAGGGGAAATTTGAGGGGTAAAGGATTTCTACTAGGTGGGGGTAATTTTTTTTCTGGGGATGGATTTATGCTGGGGGCATTTGGGGAATGGGGATTTTTGCTAACGCATAATACTCATACATTTTTTTTGGGGGGGGGGGCGCGCAATTAGGCATGTTCGTCTTGGGCTCTGGATGACCTGGTCCCGGCACTGCCAGCCATTTTTTGGGTTTGATCTCTCATGGAGAATGTGGATCAAATATCTGGAGCATTCTCCTCCAGTTTTTGGTGGCTTATTACCAACCATCTGACCTTGGGCTCTTCAGCCCTGAACTTCACACTGAGTAGCGCTGCCACAGGAGGCCGGAGCATATTCCTGCCTCAACTTGGGAGGTTTAAGGAGAGGTTGGCTGAATCCCTACCTTTCTCTTACGTCCTCCGACAGTCGCCGCCTCTTCATATTCGTCACATATGGGGTATTAGACTTTGCTCCGAAGGAGTAGCTAGGCAACAGAATATGTTAACAATAAAGCTTTAACATATCCCACCCTCAAGGGGTGGTCCCCTCAGTCAATACCCTCCTACTTCCTGCAACCATATCTCAGTTTCAATGTCTAGCTTGTCAGGAGTGGCTGGCTTTTTCTGTGTTGGGGCTTTCTGCCCCAGACTCTTTCTTCTTTTTAATATTTTGTTTGAGTTTTTCTCTCTACCTTTACTTAGCTGTTATTTTTGTCAGCATTAGTTAGTTCTTCTGATGAAGAGGATCATGCGGACTGGGTCTCGGGCTGATCCCCCTGGTCGCAGGTCGTGGGTCAGTGGCTTCCCAGTCTGCCATCGAGCGTTCAGCCAGGTAACGCTCCTGGCACAGTGAATGACCCATCCCTGTTCGGTGCAGGGATGATTGGTGAGGTGGCTACCTCACTGGACGCCGTGCGGTTTCTTAACCCCCATTCTGTGCGTCTTGTATGCGACTCTCCCTGCCTCATGTGCAGCGGCTTGTTCGCCTGTGCGGGTCCCCCACGCCATGTGAGGTAAGTGTATTTATGTGGGGACCTGTCTGTCTGGGGGGGTGTCAGTCTGGGACTGTGTAACCTGCCTCTATTCACACTGCTTGTCTCCCTATCTCTCGGCTGCATGCTGTGGGCTGCAAGGGGGGGGGGGGGAGCTGTGTGACACTGTGTGTGTCAGCCTTGTCAGTGTGAGAAGCTGTGTGCTGTGGGGCATGTTTTGTGGCATGTTTGGGCATATACAGCGATCGCTGCGGCGATCTGACATGTATTCCTATACAGGGATGTCACGTGTGCATTACTGCACTGTGGAGCGGCGGTTTCGGCGCCAAACGGCGCCATTTTGCCTACACTCGCTCCGGCCGCATGTTTTACATGCATGGCGGCCATTTTCTTGTAGCCTCCATAGGCTTTCATAGAGCGCCCTGGCAGCATCACTTCCTCTTTCCAGGAACACCGATCGAGGCAGCAGCAGCGGCGAGGGTCTCCTCAGGTTTTATCCTTCTGTTTCTTGCTATCCATTGCCTGTGTTCAGTTTGCATATTCCCTGTGGGGGTCTCATTGTGCTTGAGTGTGGTGCGGTGGGCTGCGCTTGCCGCGCTTGCTTAAAGGGGCAGCTAACCCTTTATTGTCTGGCATTACAGGGGCAATGGATTCTCAGGAGGGCAAATTTCCTACAGTATTGGTGGAAAGCCAGGGGACCGCTGTTTCCCCCCCAGGGGGGCATTTAGCCACTATTGTGGCTGGCCTTGCTGCTCAGGTGCAAATGCTGGTGGCTGCTCAATCTACTAAAAGGCCCAGAGTTGCTCTGTCCTCTGATTCTGAGGGTGAAGGTGATGGGGCTGTTATGGCGGGGGCCTCCTTATCGGGGTCCCGCTCCTCCCTAGATCTAGTGGGGTCCGAGGTGGAGGCTGAAGTTGAGGGGGTTGATAATTCTCCCCCTGGCTCGCCTGAAGAGCTTGCAATCATGGATGAATTGATTGCTTCCATAAAGCAAACGCTGCGTTTGCAGGATGAAGTGTGTCCTCCCGCTGCCTTGGCGGCCTATGGGACGCAGAGAAAACGCAGGACGCCGCAGGTTTTTCCCTGCAATGCTGATTTTCAGCGCGCTGTTAAGGAACAATGGCGCGATCTGCGCAAACCTTTTGCGGTACCAAGTAAATTCAAGCTGCGTTATCCTTTCTCACCTTCCACTGATGAACGGTGGTGTGTGCCTCCCCCAGTGGATCATGCAATTGCGGTTTTAAACAAATCCACTGCGATTCCTGCAGAGGGTTCCCCTGTTTTCCGTGATGCCACGGATAGGAGACTGGAGTCTCTTGCCCGTCATACTTATTCTGTTACGGGTTCTATGCTTAAAGCTCTGTTTGCTTCTCTCATGGCGGCCCAGGCGATTGCAAGTTGGACGCAGATGCTTAGGCGCGTCCTAGTGGCCGACTCGGCCTCACCGGCGACCCTGGATATGGTGGATCAAATCCACCAGGGTGTCATGTATCTGTGTGATGCGGACCTGGACCTGGTTCCATTGGCTGCACGTGTGCACAGCGTGGCGGTGTTGTCTCGCCGCCTGGTTTGGTTGAAATGTTGGTCGGTGGACCAATCTTCACGTAAGACCTTAGCCAATCTACCTTATGATGGGTCTCGCCTTTTTGGGGAGTCCTTGGATGTGTTGATTAAGGGGATCACCGGGGGTAAGAGCACTCTCTTGCCCCATTTCCCCAAGGCTAAGGGGGCTTCTGGGAAGAAGCATGCTAATTTTCGGCCCCCTCAGGGGTCCTTTCGTGCCTTTCGGCCGCACTACAAGGGCAAGCCGTTCAAAGGTCAAGGCTCTCAGAAGAAGCCCTGGTCTGGAAAGCAGAAGTCCGGTCAATCCGGATCCGCAGCCCATAACAGTGCGGCCTGAAGGGGCGCCCTCACCCAGTTTTGGGGTGGGGGGACGCTTGCTCGGTTTTCTTCAGCCCTGGTTGGCCCGTGTGCGGAACAGATGGGTTCAGGAGATCGTTCGATCTGGTTACAAGATCGAGTTTCTCTCTCGGCCGGAGAGCAGATTTTTTCCCTCAAATCTTCAACTGTCTCCAGAGCGTTTGCGGGACCTACACCTGGCGGTGCGGGACCTGAGGGCTCAGGGAGTGGTGGTTCCGGTGCCTCATCGGGACAGATTTCGGGGGTTTTATTCCAATCTGTTCACCGTGCCCAGAAAGGAGGGCAAGGTTCGTCCAATTCTGGACTTGAAGGCTCTGAACTGCTCTGTGCGGGTTCGCAAGTTCCGCATGGAATCCCTGCGTTCGTTGGTGGCTGCCCTGGTTCTGGGGGAATTCATGGCCTCCATTGATTTGAAGGATGCGTATCTTCACATCCCCATTTTCGAGGGTCACCAGAGGTTCCTTCGATTTGCCATTGCGGAGGATCACTACCAGTTCGTGGCGTTGCCTTTTGGTCTCGGCTCCGCGGGTCTTCACCAAGGTGCTTGCACCGGTTCTGGCATTATTGAGGGCCCAGGGCATTTCTGTCCTGGGGTATCTGGACGACATTCTGGTTCGGTCTGCGACCAGCCAGGGTCTGGAGAAGGACCTGTCTGTCACGATGCAAACTCTGCAGGAGTTTGGTTGGACGATAAATTTTCCAAAGTCGACACTGAGTCCGTCGGTTCGTCTTCCCTACCTGGGAATGATTCTGGACTCGGTGCAGGCGAAGGTCTTCCTGCCGGAAGACAAACTCAGAACTCTTCAGGAGGAAGTCAGGTCCCTCAGGGACGTTCCGCACTCGTCTCTGCGGACGTGCATGAGATGTCTGGGATTGATGGTCTCGGCCTTCAAGGCGATTCCCTTCGCCCAGTTTCACACGCGGGGTCTCCAAGCGGAGATCCTGTCCAGGTGGGACGGGCGACCTCAATCTCTGGATCTTCAAATCTCGTTGAGTCATCGCACCAGAAGAAACCTTCTGTGGTGGCTCCAGTCCCCGTTGGTGTCCGGGGGCAAGTCGTTTCGTCCTGTCTCGTGGACGGTGATCACCACGGATGCCAGCCTGTCGGGCTGGGGTGGTGTTCTGGGCGTTCTATCCGCCCAGGGAACTTGGTCGGAGGGGGAGTCTTCCCTTCCGATCAACATTCTGGAATTGCGTGCGATAAGTCTCTGTCTTCATCGCTGGACGGACCGGCTGCAGGGCTGCCCGGTTCGGGTGCAGACGGACAATGCCACGGCGGTGGCCTACATCAACCACCAAGGGGGCACCAGGAGTGCCCGAGCGGCTCGAGAAGTGGCCGACATTCTGTCTTGGGCCGAGACTCATGTCCCGGCGATAACGGCGGTTCACATTCCGGGGGTGGAGAACTGGCAGGCGGACTATCTGAGTCGCCAGACTCTGGATCAGGGGGAATGGTCTCTCCACCCGGCTGTCTTCCAGATGTTGTGCGCGAAGTGGGGTCTTCCAGATATGGACCTGTTCGCGTCTCGTCTCAACAACAAGGTGAAAAGGTTCGTGGCAAGGACGCGCGACCCTCGGGCAGACGCGTCGGACGCGTTAGTGGCCCCGTGGCATCAGTACAGGCTGATGTACGCGTTTCCACCGATTCAGTTGCTGTCCAGGTTCCTTCGCAGGTTACACTCGGAACGCAGCACGGTGATTCTTGTGGCACCGGACTGGCCTCGCCGGTCCTGGTACGCAGACCTCGTGAATCTGGCGGTCGACGCCCCGTGGCGTCTGCCTCTTCGAGACGATCTACTGTCTCAAGGACCGATATACCATCCTGCTTTACAGTCGCTGGCTTTGACGGCCTGGCTGTTGAGACCGAGGTCCTGAAGGAGAAGGGTCTCTCTCCAGAGGTCGTTCATACTTTGATCAACGCGAGGAAGTCTTCCTCTGGGAAGGTTTATTACCGTACTTGGAAGGCCTATTTTGCTTGGTGTGAGTCCAGGGGGTTTTCACCCCGCACGTACTCGGTTTCCCGTGTGCTGTCTTTCCTTCAAACGGGTGTCGATCAGCGTTTGGCGCTGGCTACGATAAAGGGTCAAGTGTCTGCCCTGGCCGTTCTGTTTCAACGTCCCGTGGCTTCCAACTCCTTGGTTGGCACTTTTGTTCAGGGTGTGCGGCATCTGGTTCCCCCGAGGCGGGATCCTCTGCCCCCTTGGGACTTGAATCTCGTTCTGTCTGTGTTGCAACGTGCTCCTTTTGAACAGATCAGGGAGATCTCATTGTCTATGTTGTCCAAAAAGGTCGCCTTTTTGGTGGCAAAAACTTCGGCTCGCAGAGTGTCGGAGCTGGCAGCTTTGTCCTGCAAGTCTCCGTACCTGGTTGTTCATTTGGATAAGGTGGTCTTGCGACCTAATCCTTCTTTTCTTCCGAAACGAGTTTCGGAATTCCATCTTAATGAGGATATTGTCTTACCTTCGCTGTGCGCGAAGCCTAAACATCCAAAGGAGGTGAGATTACACTCTCTGGATGTTGTTCGGGCGATAAGGGTTTACCTTAAATCGACTGAGTCTTTTCGAAAGACGGACTCCTTGTTTGTTCTTCCAGAGGGTCCTCGGAAGGGCATGGCGGCTTCGGCCTCTACCATCGCCAAATGGATCAGGCAGACCATTGAACAGGCCTATGCTTTGCAGGGGAAGGTTCCCCCTGTGCCTGTGAAGGCGCACTCTACTAGATCTTTGGGCCTGTCGTCATGGGGCTTCTGTAGCCCAGGTGTGTAAGGCGGCGACCTGGTCGACCGTACACACGTTCACAAGATTCTACAAAGTAGATGTTCAGGCATCGGCGGATGCTTCCTTTGGCCGCAAGGTTCTTAGTGCGGCAATTCCCTAGGGTCCCTTGTTGGGGACCTCTAGCTGTTGGGATAAGTTTTTTATCCCCTGGTTTTTTGTCTTTTCCTGGGTTGTTGCTCCTGTTGAGCACTTGTTTTTTCTGTTGCCCAGCTGGTTTCCTTCCTTTGGTAAGGTTCCTTTCTTTGATGCGGAGACTGCGTTGCCTTTTCGGCGCGGATGCGTTTCCCACCCCTCATGTTTGCACTGCTTTGGGACGTCCCCATATGTGACGAATATGAAGAGGCGGCGACTGTCGGAGGACGTAAGAGAAAACGGAATTTTTGTAAAATCTTACCTGTAAAATTCCTTTCTCTGAGTCCTCCGACAGTCGCCGCCCCCGCCCCTCTTTTGGGGTTTGGTTGTATACTCTACTGCTATTCCACTAAAACTGAGATATGGTTGCAGGAAGTAGGAGGGTATTGACTGAGGGGACCACCCCTTGAGGGTGGGATATGTTAAAAGCTTTAATGTTAACATATTCTGTTGCCTAGCTACTCCTTCGGAGCAAAGTCTAATACCCCATATGTGACGAATATGAAGAGGCGGCGACTGTCGGAGGACTCAGAGAAAGGAATTTTACAGGTAAGATTTTACAAAAATTCCGTTTTTTCCATCTACTTCTGCAGTAGGTGCCCTCAGGCCACCACAGCCGCTCTCCTATTCAGCTTATATAGCTTAAACCCAGAAGTCAGCAAACCTCTTGAACAGCCTTTTCCATGTTGTTGCACCCCCACTTCTATAAATTGGGGGCTGATTGTGTACCCTGGAGCATCCTTGAGTAGTTTCCTCTTTTTGCAGAGAGACCCTTTTTCAGCCCACAGGCTAATCACTTGCTCATGGCGCCCCCTTCAGGCGCTCCTTAGTATTTCCCCTGTGCTACCATTCAGGATACTGCACCTTCCCCATGAAGATCCTCTTTCATTAGGTGATGAAGCCCCAGGTGGTAAATGATACTTCCCTTCAGAGGGACTCCTGACCTACATGTAGTACCTTCAGTACCTGAATATTCAGTGTCTCCTGGCCGCAGGTACTTTGTACTTTGTGGAGCATCAGCCTTTGTGTTCAGTGCTGTCCTGTGAAGAGAATCGACTCTACAGACCCTTGTAGCCTGTACCTTCCCGAAGGGCCTGGCAACTGCAAGATCTATCCAGTTCAAGCTTGGCCAAGTTTCAACATTGGCAAATACTTTTCACTTGGGAGGAAAGTAGTTCAGTTTAGCCCTTGCTTATAAGGTTTACACCCTGTGTACATTTAGGGAGGTTACCATGGTTGGAGCCTAGATTGCTTGGGAATCGCCCATCAGAGTGGTTCTCACCATTGTTGGAGCGTAGATTGCTGGGGGGAACTCCCATGAGAGTGGTTCTCATCATCAATGGAGCGTAGATTGCTGGGGGGAACTCCCATCAGAGTGGTTCTCATCATCAATGGAGCGTAGATTGCTGGGGGGAACTCCTATAAGAGTGGTTCTCATCATCAATGGAGCGTAGATTGCTGGGGGGAACTCCCATGAGAGTGGTTCTCATCATCAATGGAGCGTAGATTGCTGGGGGGAACTCCCATCAGAGTGGTTCTCATCATCAATGGAGCGTAGATTGCTGGGGGGAACTCCCATCAGAGTGGTTCTCACCTTCAATGGAGCCAAGATTGCTGGGGGGAACTCCCATCAGAGTGGTTCTCACCATCAATGGAGCCTAGATTGCTGGGGGGAACTCCCATGAGAGTGGTTCTCATCATCAATGGAGCATAGATTGCTGGGGGGAACTCCTATAAGAGTGGTTCTCACCATCAATGGAGCCTAGGTTGCTGGGGGGAACTCCCATGAGAGTGGTTCTCATCATCAATGGAGCGTAGATTGCTGGGGGGAACTCCCATGAGAGTGGTTCTCATCATCAATGGAGCGTAGATTGCTGGGGGGAACTCCCATCAGAGTGGTTCTCATCATCAATGGAGCGTAGATTGCTGGGGGGAACTCCCATCAGAGTGGTTCTCACCTTCAATGGAGCCTAGATTGCTGGGGGCAACTCCCATCAGAGTGGTTCTCACCATCAATGGAGCCTAGATTGCTGGGGGGAACTCCCATGAGAGTGGGTCTCACCATCAATGGAGCCTAGATTGCTGGGGGATCACCCATCAGAGTGGTTCTCACCATCAATGGAGCCTAGATTGCTGGGGGGGGAACTCCCATCAGAGTGGTTCTCGCCATCAATGGAGCCTAGATTGCTGGGGGGAACTCCTATCAGAGTGGTTCTCACCATCAATGGAGCCTAGATTGCTGGGGGAACTCCTATCAGAGTGGTTCTCACCATCAATGGAGCCTAGATTGCTGGGGGCAACTCCCATCAGAGTGGTTCTCACCATCAATGGAGCCTAGATTGCTGGGGGGAACTCCCATGAGAGTGGGTCTCACCATCAATGGAGCCTAGATTGCTGGGGGATCACCCATCAGAGTGGTTCTCACCATCAATGGAGCCTAGATTGCTGGGGGGGGAACTCCCATCAGAGTGGTTCTCGCCATCAATGGAGCCTAGATTGCTGGGGGGAACTCCTATCAGAGTGGTTCTCACCATCAATGGAGCCTAGATTGCTGGGGGAACTCCCATCAGAGTGGTTCTCATCATCAATGGAGCCTAGATTGCTGGGGGGGGGAACTCCTATCAGAGTGGTTATCACCTTCAATGGAGCCTAGATTGCTGGGGGGGGAACTCCCATCAGAGTGGTTCTCGCCATCAATGGAGCCTAGATTGCTGGGGGGAACTCCTATCAGAGTGGTTCTCACCATCAATGGAGCCTAGATTGCTGGGGGAACTCCCATCAGAGTGGTTCTCATCATCAATGGAGCCTAGATTGCTGGGGGGGGGAACTCCTATCAGAGTGGTTATCACCTTCAATGGAGCCTAGATTGCTGGGGGGAACTCCTATCAGAATGGTTCTTAACCTC
The DNA here is from genome assembly GCF_965119305.1 of Pelophylax lessonae. Lineage (NCBI taxonomy): Eukaryota > Metazoa > Chordata > Amphibia > Anura > Ranidae > Pelophylax > Pelophylax lessonae. The sequence goes on along the minus strand of NC_138768.1, from coordinate 895,693,187 downwards.
CTGTCCTTTTTCAGACCTCCCCCTTGTTCTGTTGTCCCGGCCTTGGGATCTAAAGCAGCCCAATGGACCTGTCTCAATGGGCCAGATAGCGCTTCAGGCGACTGAGGTTGTTTCTTCTCCCTATACCCGGAAGGAATCCACTCGCCAGAGTACCCCTATCCCCAGTGCTACTGTCTGGTTCCTCACAACAAACTGCCTCCTCCACATCGGGTTGGATCTTGCCTTGGCAAAGTCTCGTAGTTTGGACTGTTTGGCACTATGTAGATTTTGCAGTGCCTACAGATCAAGGAAGGACAATGGTCCGGGGTTCTGGACAATGTGAAGAGTATTCGCCTTGCTTGCACTTTCTTTCCTAAAGACGATGCCTTGGGAATTGGCTCTCCTCAACTGGTAGCCTCTGAGCCAAGAGAAGAGGTTTGTGCACCTCAGATCATACATAATGGGTGGAGATCATAGGAAGGCCCTGTGCCCCCTGGACTCATTTGTTGCAGGTACCCTTTCCCAAGGATAAGTATGTATGCCTGGAGGAGTTTGTGGGACCAGTTCACTTTTTTGGTTAACCCCCACAGCCTCTTGGGAAAGGAAACTAGATGCCTTCCTTTGTTCTATCCTTAATTAGGTGCATGGTCTGGGGTGTTGGGAGCTTCTTAGACCTTTCAATGTGGTCCAGGTTTAGGCAGGCTCCCCAGCATTCCACTACAGGCCCCCTTTTTCTGCCTAGTCAGGACTAAGGACCTCCTTCCTTGCTGGGATCTCTGGTCATGGTAAATTTTTTTCTTTTAAATAGATTTTTTTGCTCCTGGATTTTCCTGTGAGATCTACAATCAACTGCCGGACTGGGGGATGGGATGGATAATCTAGATCCAGTGGTCACCCCAGTCTGGCCAGCAAGTGCATGCAGACCTCAGCTCTGCGCTAGGTTAGCCGCGGCATAGCCCCACCGGACGGGGGCTGGCCTGCGAGTTAAACGTCTCGTGAGGTTGCATATGACCGGGCCTCGGCCCGAGTCACAGCATTCCTCCTGGCCGACAGCCCCCCCATTTCGATGGCGAGGGATTCTGTCTGAAGAGGTGCCCACCTGGCTCCTGGTATTATGAGTAGATGTCCCCCCTCTCCCCCTAGAGCAGTGGTTCTCAACTCTGGTCCTCGGGACCCACCAACAGGCCAGGTTTGCAAGATACCTAAATTATATCACAGGTGATCTCATTTGCTGCTCAGTGATTGCAGTACTCTAGTCTGCATCTCTCCAAGGTAATACTTAAACTCTGGCCTGTTGGTGGGTCCCGAGGACCGGAGTCGAGAACCACTGCCCTAGAGGGCTTTAGGGTGGACGCGGGCCCCTCCATTGGACGGTTGTTTCCCCGGGTTCCCCTCCCCCCCCGTTAGGCACCCCCCTCACCCGTCCCCCCATCCTACCCCCCCCTTCCACTAATGCTGGGGCTGTGTGGTTATCTGGTACACCTCCTGAGGTGGGGGCAGAGTGCTATGCTGGTGAAGGGGAGTGCACCGCCAGCAACCGGAGGATCGGCTGTGCGGGAGTGGGGGTTGTACCTGGTGGGGGCTCCTGCCAGGGCCCCTAAGGCCTGTGCTTGTCCTGAGGCCTTAGGAATCCCTCCTAGTACTGCGCAGGGCCACCATTTTCTTGTAGCCTTTGTGCTTAAATGCTCGGTGACCATGTTTGTGTAGTCCGGCGGGCATTTTGCGGTGGTTTGCCATAGAAAACAGCATGGACCATGACAGTCGAGCCCTATGGAAGGCGATTTCGGCAATGGGAGCCCCTTATCCCCTGGTGCTGACTTGTGGATCCTTTCTTTTCCTGATCGCCATACATGCAGTGCAGATTCTCCTGGTGGCTGCGGTGCCTGGTTTCTGCAGGGTGGGGAGTCTGGTGAGGTCCTCTCCCTCTCTGCTGAGGTTTGATTGGGGCTCTGTGACTGGCGACCGGGTGTGCTGTCAGAGCGATGGGGGTGTCCCTTAGTAGTGTTTTACACTTTTTTGTGGGGTCCCCCTGGTGACTCATGGAGTCTTTTAGAGCACAACTCCCCACCTAATCCCCTCTCTGAGGCCGCAGGGCCCTCTGGGTCCCAACCATCCATCGACGCACTGACGGCGGTTCTGGAGTCCTTAGTGTCCTGGGTGGAGTTGGCTTTTGGGCGACGGGCTGGCCAGAAAAAAAAAAAAAAAGCGCCCCCCGCCTTCCCCGTCCTCCTCTGTCCACTCAGATCCTAAATCTGATTCAGCCGCTGCGGAAGTAGGTCACCCTGCATGGGTCTGCGACCACGCACCCAGAATCCTCAGACAGTGAGGATGATTCCTCCCACATCTGTAACTGCGTACAAAAAGGTGCTGGGGGAAGCACTGATTGTATCTGTGCGTGAGACCTTAAAGATGGAGGATGCAGCTGCAACAGAGGTGCGCGTTCCCTTTGGCACTCACAAGCCATCCAGAGCGGCAAGGGTGTAACCTTTCCCCTTCTATTTTATTAGAATTGTCACTAAAGAGTGGGGGTGACCAAAGCATCCTCTTGGGGTCCCTAAGCGCTTTGCTAGGCGATACCCCTATGAGGAGTCCTTTATTAAGAAGTAGACTGTTCCACTGGTGGTGGACCCTCCGGTTTCCAGATTAAACAAGGCAACCATGATTCCAGTTGAAGCATCCCCGGCTTTTAATATAATATGTACACCCTGGCTGGTTCAGCACTGAGGCCGATATTCACCATTGCCCTGGTGTCGCAGGCAAGCTTTATACCGTGACCTTGAAGAACGGCTTCCCCCTGCCTTTGCTGAGCTGGCAGACCAGCTGCTCCAGGGGCTGCTCCAGGGGCTGCTCCAGGGGCTGCAGTTTCTGTGATGCCTCTTTGGATGCGGCTCCTTTAGTTGCTTGGGTCTCTGTTTCGACAGTGGTCCTTTAGCTCAAATGCTGGTCTGCAGACCAGACTTCTAAAAAGGCCTTGACTGATCTTCCCATTTAAGGAGATCGCCTGTTTGGTGCTACCCTGGATGACATCAATAAAAGTCTCACAGGGGGGGCAGGGTTCCCTTCTTCCACAGGCTACTAAGGGCAAGGACCCTCGTCGTAGATGTGGGCCCTCCCTCTCGGCTTAGAAGAAGTTTTTTTTCATCCCTCAGTGTCGACTGACGTGGGATCAAAGCCCTTCAGGGCCTCCTCTGGAGGATCCAAGCAGACTTGGCAAGTCGAGAGCAGGCTTCTCCAGACCCAAGGACAGGGCCCCTTCAGCTTGAAGGTGCGCCCTCACCCATATCTGGGGTAGGGGGACATCTTCGCTGGTTCCCGGACCCGTGGACTTCCCCGGTACAAGAAAAGTGGGTCCACAAAGTCATTTGGTCCAGCTACAAGATCAAGTTTTGCTTTTGTCCCCCGGCATGGTTCTTTCCTTCCAACTTGTGCCTGTGCCAGGACCGCTTACAGGGTCTGTTTGGGGTGGTACAGGACCTGTTACTTCAAGGGGTGATTGTCCCGGTTCCGACTTCAGAAAGTTTTCATTCCAACCTGTTCCCAGTTCCCAGGAAGGAAGGCACGGTGTGTCCAATCCTGGCCCTTAAGGCGCTGAACTGCTTTGTGCAGGTGCAGAAGTTCAGGATGGAGAGTCCATTTGCACGGTGGTGGCATCTCTGCATCAGGGGATTATCTCGCCTCTATCGACATCAAGGATGCTTACCTTCACATTCCAATATGTGCCGGTCACCAGCGCTTCCTCCGCTTTGCCATGGGAGAGGAGCATGATCATTTTGTGGCGTTACCCTTTGGTCTCACTTCTGCCTTTTGGGTCTTCACAAAAGTGTTAGCCCCGGTGCTAGCATTGTTACCCCGATGGGGGATCGTGGTACTGGGCTACTTGGACGACCTCCTTCTGTGAGCGGAGTCTCCCTCTGCTCTGCTGAAAACCTGGAAATAGCCATACGAACTCTGAGGGAGTTTGGCTGGATTCAGAATTTTCAGAAGTCTTCTCTGGTTCCGCCCACAAAGCTGGACTATCGGAGTCTGACTTTGGACTCGGCCCTAGCAAGAGCGCTCCTTCCTCTGGACAAACTCCATAAACTGTAGGCTGCAATTCATCTCGTGCTGTCCAGCAGATGGTAATCCCTCCGGACTTGCATGCGAGTGCTGGGCCTTATGGTGTCTACCTTTTTGAGGCGGTCCTGTTTGCACGGTTCCATATGAGGTCCCTGCAAGGGAGATTCTGATCAATTGGAACAAGACTCTGCAGTTTCTGGACAACCAAACCCAGCTGAGCCAGGGTGCAAAAGGGTCCATGATCTGGTGGCTTAGTTCCCTGGCGCTCCGGCAGGGCAAATCCTTCCTCCCCTTCTATTGGACGGTGGTCACCGCGGATGCCAGCCTGTCGGGGTGGGGAGGCATTTCCCACAGAAATTCTGCTCAGGGGGTCTGAACCCTCGAAGAGTCTAGACTACCGATCGATATCCTGGAGCTCCGAGCGATCAGACTGTGCCTGGAACATTGGACGGATCATCTCCAAGGATGTCCAGTGTGCATTCAATCAAACAATTCCACAGTTGTGGCTTATGTCAATAACCAAAGGGGCACTAGAAGTGACCTGGTGGCTCTGGAGGTAGCTGACATTCTCAGGTGGGCAGAACGTTCCTTCCAGCCCTTTCCGCCGTACACATTACCGGCGTGGAAAACATAGTTACATAGTTACATAGTAGGTGAGGTTGAATAAAGACAATAGTCCATCCAGTTCCCCCTGTGTAGGTGTGTGTGGCTGTAATCATCTCTCATACCCCTGAATGTTCTGATCCTTGAGATGTACGTCTAAGAGTCTCTGAAAGCCACCATACTTCCCGCAGAAACCACCTCTTGTGGTAGAGAATTCCACAATCTTGTAGCCCTAACAGTAAAGAACCCCCCAAGTTGCCTGAGGTTAAAACACTTCTCCTCTAATCGCATTGTATGTCCTTGTGTCCTCATGCAATCCCTTCGACTGAATAGCTTTTTTTCTAAGCTGAGATCACCATTGAGGTATTTATAAATTGCTATCATGGCGTCTCTTCTCCAGGGAGAATAAATCAAGCGATTGCAGACGCTCTTCATAATTAAGGTCCTCCAATCCCCTAATCAGTTTAGTTGCCCTTCTCTGGACACTCTCCAGCTCCAACACATCCCTCCTGAGGACTGGCGACCAGAACTGGACAGAATACTCCAGATGAGGTCGGACCAGAGTTTTATAAAGTGGAAGGATTATAGTCTTATCTCTGGAATACATCCCTTTCTTTATGCATGCTAATATTCTGCTGGCTTTGGCAGCTGCCGCTTGACATTGCATGCTGTTGCCTAATCTATCATCAACCAAGACTTCCAGATCTTTCTCCATTTTTGATTCCCCCAAGGGTTCCCCTCCTAACGTGTATTGTGTTTTTATGTTTTTACTCCCCAAGTGCAAAACCTTACACTTCTCCACGTTAAACCTCATTTGCCATGTCGTTGCCCACTCTGTTATTTTGTCCAGGTCATTCTGTAGGATCTCTGCTTCATGCTGTGAAGTTATTGCCCTGCCCAATTTTGTGTTATCTGCAAAAACTGATATCGCACTACTGATCCCGACCTCAATGTTGTTTATGAATAAATTGAACAAGGTTGGTCCCAGGACTGAGCCCTGGGGGACCCCGCTTACCACCTCAGACCAGTCTGAGTATGCGCTGTTTATTACCACCCTTTGGACACGCCCCTTTAGCCAGTTCCGTATCCAAGATCAAACCCTGCTGTCGATGCCTGCATACCTTATTTTATAAATTAAGCGCTTGTGGGGAACTGTATCAAACGCCTTAGCGAAATCCAGGTACACCACATCCACTGGTCTGCCCCTATCTAGCTCACAGCTCACCTCCTGGCAGGTGGATTACCTCAGTCGGCAGGCATTGGACCAGGGGGAATAATCTCTTCATCCAGAGGTGTTTCATCAGTTGTGTCTCCGGTGGGGCACCCCGAGATGGATCTGTTGGCGTCTCGGCTCAACAGAAAGGTGCAGAGGTTCTGGTGGCTGGATCACGGATCCTCTGGTGGATGCCACAGAAGCGCTGGTGGCCCTGTGGGGTCAGTATCGTCTGATTTAGGTCTTCCTTCCTCTCAAGCTTCTGCCAAGACTTCTACGCAGGATTGAGGCAGAAGAGATTCCAGTCATCTTAGTTGCCCCGGACTGGTCTCTTCGGGCTTGGTACGCCGATCTGGTGCGGCTGGTCGCCGACATTCCTTGGAGCTTCCTCTCAGGGAGATCTGCTTTCTCAAGGGCCAGTCTTCCACCCTGCTTTACAGTCACTGGCTTTGACGGCTCGGCTGTTGAAAGGCAGGTACTGAAGGATAGGGGTTGGTCTGAATTGGTGATTCCAACGCTTTTAAAAGATAGGAAATCTACTTCTAGGATAAAGATCTACCATCGTACGTGGAAGACGTACATCATGTGGTGTGAGTCCCTTGGGGTTCATCCTCGTTCCTTCTCAGTGGCTCGGATCTTGACCTTCCTTCATGGAGGGTTTGAACCAAAATTTGCCTTTAAGTACCATCAAAGGCCAGGTGTCGGCATTGGCGGTCTTCTTTCAATGGCCCTTGGCCACACACTCCCTGGTGCGTACCTTTCTTCAGGGTGTTCGCTGTTTGGTTCCTCCAGTCTCCGTTGCCGCCTTGGGACCTCAATTTTGTGCTTTTGGTCATCCAGAAGTTTAGCTTTCAGATTCTTCCGGAGATTCCCTTGTTTATGCTGTCTCAGAAGGTGGGAATGAGGACATTGTGTTGACTGGTGGCTCACAGAGATAAGGTGGTTCTTCCCCCCTGTCCGTCATTCCTTCCAAAGGTTGTCTCTGATTTCCATTTGGATGAAGACATTGTGTTGCCTTCCCTGTGTCCCAGGCCTAAACATCTGAAGGAAATTGCCATGCATGCCTTGGATGTGGTCCGGGCAATTAGAGAGTACCTGGAAGCTATGGAGTCTTTTAGGAAGTCAGACTCACTATATGTACTCACGGATGGGTCTCGGACAGGGTTGTCCACTTCCTCTGCATTCCTCTAAATGTTTGACTTACTGTAAAATTAATTTTTCTGATGTTCATTGACGGACACAGCAACCCCCCCCCCCCCCCACCCCTCTGTGGAGTTGTATTTTCTCTGGCACTGCTTGTAACAAAACAGAGTACCTATAGCAGAGAGGGGGAGTTTACCCCCTGGGAGACCGCCTTAGGCATAGCCAGACTTTTTTTCTGCCTAGTGTCCTACTCCTGTGGGGGGGCAGTATAACCCAATGGTTAATATCCAGAGCTGTGTCCGCCAATGAACATCAGAGAAATGAATTTTACTGTGATTCAAAAATCCTATTTTCTTGCTGATGTCCCTGCACACACCAGATACCGGTGTACCCATGATTTGCCCATATTGGATGGAAGGTGAGCCGTCCTGTGTCTGGCTGATATAATATATATATGATAAATCTATATCATTTAATGTTACTGGTAAAAATCCCTCCTCATATTGGACACTGAAGAGTCTTCCTTTTCTCTTCTCAGGTATTTTGGATATTTTTGGCTTTGAGAATTTTGCTGTGAATCGCTTTGAGCAATTGTGTATAAACCTGGCCAATGAGCAGCTGCAGAACTTCTTCAACCATGTGAGTCTATAATGATTATATGCATACATAATCCTACAACAGAGGGGGGGGTATAACGCATATTATAATGGATATGTTTTGTATCTCAGCACATCTTCCTGATGGAGCAGCAGCATTATCTGCAGGAAGGGATCCAGCAAGATGCCGTCACCTTTGTTAACAACCAGCCTATCTTGGTACGTAGTGCCAGTGATTGTCTCCTCCCACAGGAAGAGATCACATGACCAGTTTTAATACTTTATAAGGTCTTTTCTTTTATTTATCTTCTCACGCTTTGCTTTAATCTCAGTCACCCTTCTGTCTTTTCCTCTAAGAGGAGGCTCCCAGATACCCACCTTATGGGGATCCGTCTCTCGGTATAGATTAGTCATGTCATGGCAGTAGACACAGATGGTGCTCTCTGTAGATGACCTATGGATGATTGGGGTGGTGGTCAGTTCTCTGTTTTCGGAGTTGGTGTTGTCTCTCTATAGATGACCTATGGATGGTTGGGGTGGTGGGCAGTCCTCTGTTGTCGGAGTTGGTGATCTCTCTATAAATGACCTATGGATGATTGGGGTGGTGGTCAGTCCTCTGTTTTCGGAGTTGGTGTTGTCTCTCTATAGATGACCTATGGATGGTTGGGGTGGTGGGCAGTCCTCTGTTGTCGGAGTTGGTGATCTCTCTATAAATGACCTATGGATGGTTGGGGTGGTGAGCAGTCCTCTATTGTCAGAGTTGGTGTTGTCTCTCTATAAATGACCTATGGATGGGTAGGATGGAGGGCAGTCCTCTGTTGTCGGAGTTGGTGATCTCTATCGATGACCTATGGATGATTGGGGTGGTGGGCAGTCCTCTGTTGTCGGAGTTGGTGCTCTCTATAGATGACCTATGGATGATTGGCGTGGTGGGCAGTCCTCTGTTGTCGGAGTTGGTGATCTCTCTATAAATGACCTATGGATGGTTGAGGTGGTGGTCAGTCCTCTGTTGTCGGAGTTGGTGTTGTCTCTCTATAGATGACCTATGGATGGTTGGGGTGGTGGTCAGTCCTCTGTTGTCGGAGTTGGTGCTCTCTATAGATGACCTATGGATGGTTGGGGTGGTGGGCAGTTCTCTGTTGTCGGAGTTGGTGATCTCTCTATAGATGACCTATGGATGATTGGGGTGGTGGGCAGTCCTCTGTTGTCGGAGTTGGTGATCTCTCTATAGATGACCTATGGATGGTTGGGGTGGTGGGCAGTTCTCTGTTGACGGAGTTGGTGATCTCTCTATAGATGACCTATGGATGGTTGGGGTGGTGGGCAGTCCTCTGTTGTCGGAGTTGGTGCTGTCTCTCTATAGATGACCTATGGATGATTGGGGTGGTGGGCAGTCCTCTGTTGTCGGAGTTGGTGCTGTCTCTCTATAGATGACCTATGGATGGTTGGGGTGGTGGGCAGTCCTCTGTTGTCGGAGTTGGTGCTGTCTCTCTATAGATGACCTATGGATGGTTGGGGTGGTGGGCAGTCCTCTGTTGTCGGAGTTGGTGTTGTCTCTCTATAGATGACCTATGGATGATTGGGGTGGTGGGCAGTCCTCTTTTGTCGGAGTTGGTGTTGTCTCTCTATAGATGACCTATGGATGGTTGGGGTGGTGGGCAGTCCTCTGTTGTCGGACTTGGTGATCTCTATAGATGACCTATGGATGATTGGGGTGGTGGGCAGTCCCCTGTTGTCGGAGTTGGTGCTGTCTCTCTATAGATGGCCTATAGATAGTTAGGATGGAGGTCAGTCCTCTGTTGTCGGAGTTGGTGTTGTCTCTCTATAGATGGCCTATAGATAGTTAGGATGGAGGTCAGTCCTCTGTTGTCGGAGTTGGTGTTGTCTCTCTGTAGACTACCTATGGATGGTTAGGATGGAGGTCAGTCCTCTGTTGTCGGAGTTTGGTGCTGTCTCTATAGATGACCTATGGATGGTTGGGGTGGTGGGCAGTCCTCTGTTGTCGGAGTTGGTGATCTCTATAGATGGCCTATAGATAGTTAGGATGGAGGTCAGTCCTCTGTTGTCGGAGTATGTGATCTCTATAGATGACCTATAGATAGTTTGGATGGAGGTCAGTCCTCTGTTGTCGGAGTTGGCGCTGTCTCTCTATAGATGACCTATAGATAGTTAGGGTGGAGGTCAGTCCTCTGTTGTCGGAGTTGGTGTTGTCTCTCTGTAGACTACCTATGGATGGTTGGGGTGGTGGGCAGTCCTCTATTGTCGGAGTTGGTGATCTCTCTATAGATGACCTATGGATGATTGGGATGGTGGTCAGTCCTCTGTTGTCGGAGTTGGTGCTGTCTCTCTATAGATGACCTATGGATGGTTGGGGTGGTGGGCAGTCCTCTGTTGTCGGAGTTGGTGTTGTCTCTCTATAGATGACCTATGGATGATTGGGGTGGTGGGCAGTCCTCTTTTGTCGGAGTTGGTGTTGTCTCTCTATAGATGACCTATGGATGGTTGGGGTGGTGGGCAGTCCTCTGTTGTCGGACTTGGTGATCTCTATAGATGACCTATGGATGATTGGGGTGGTGGGCAGTCCCCTGTTGTCGGAGTTGGTGCTGTCTCTCTATAGATGGCCTATAGATAGTTAGGATGGAGGTCAGTCCTCTGTTGTCGGAGTTGGTGTTGTCTCTCTATAGATGGCCTATAGATAGTTAGGATGGAGGCCAGTCCTCTGTTGTCGGAGTTGGTGTTGTCTCTCTGTAGACTACCTATGGATGGTTAGGATGGTGGTCAGTCCTCTGTTGTCGGAGTTGGTGCTGTCTCTATAGATGACCTATGGATGGTTGGGGTGGTGGGCAGTCCTCTGTTGTCGGAGTTGGTGATCTCTATAGATGGCCTATAGATAGTTAGGATGGAGGTCAGTCCTCTGTTGTCGGAGTTGGTGATCTCTATAGATGGCCTATAGATAGTTTGGATGGAGGTCAGTCCTCTGTTGTCAGAGTTGGCGCTGTCTCTCTATAGATGACCTATAGATAGTTAGGATGGAGGTCAGTCCTCTGTTGTCGGAGTTGGTGTTGTCTCTCTGTAGACTACCTATGGATGGTTGGGGTGGTGGGCAGTCCTCTATTGTCGGAGTTGGTGATCTCTCTATAGATGACCTATGGATGATTGGGATGGTGGTCAGTCCTCTGTTGTCGGAGTTGGTGTTGTCTCTCTATAGATAGTTAGGATGGAGGTCAGTCCTCTGTTGTCGGAGTTGGTGATCTCTATAAATGACCTTTGGATGGTTGGGGTGGTGGGCAGTTCTCTGTTGTCGGAGTTGGTGATCTCTCTATAGATGACCTATGGATGATTGGGGTGGTGGGTAGTCCTCTGTTGTCGGAGTTGGTGTTGTCTCTCTATAGATGACCTATGGATGGTTGGGGTGGTGGGCAGTCCTCTGTTGTCGGAGTTGGTGTTGTCTCTCTATAGATGACCTATGGATGGTTGGGGTGGTGGGCAGTCCTCTGTTGTCGGAGTTGGTGATCTCTATAGATGACCTATGGATGGTTGGGGTGGTGGGCAGTCCTCTGTTGTCGGAGTTGGTGATCTCTCTATAGATGACCTATGGATGGTTGGGGTGGTGGGCAGTCCTCTGTTGTCAGAGTTGGTGCTCTCTATAGATAACCTATGGATGATTGAGGTGGTGGGCAGTCCTCTGTTGTCGGAGTTTGTGTTGTCTCTATAGATGACCTATGGGTGGTGGGCAGTCCTCTGTTGTCGGAGTTGGTGCTGTCTCTATAGATGACCTATGGATGGTTGGGGTGGTGGGCAGTCCTCTGTTGTCGGAGTTGGTGCTCTCTATAGATAACCTATGGATGATTGGGGTGGTGGGCAGTCCTCTGTTGTCGGAGTTGGTGATCTCTCTATAGATGACCTATGGATGGTTGGGGTGGTGGGCAGTCCTCTGTTGTCGGAGTTGGTGATCTCTCTATAGATGACCTATGGATGATTGGGGTGGTGGACAGTCCTCTGTTGTCGGAGTTAGTGTTGTCTCTCTATAGATGACCTATGGATGGTTGGGGTGGTGGGCAGTCCTCTGTTGTCGGAGTTGGCGCTGTCTCTCTATAGATGACCTATGGATGGTTGGGGTGGTGGGCAGTCCTCTGTTGTCGGAGTTGGTGCTGTCTCTATAGATGACCTATGGATGGTTGGGGTGGTGGGCAGTCCTCTGTTGTCGGAGTTGGTGCTCTCTATAGATGACCTATGGATGATTGGGGTGGTGGGCAGTCCTCTGTTGTCGGAGTTGGTGATCTCTCTATAGATGACCTATGGATGGTTGGGGTGGTGGGCAGTCCTCTGTTGTCGGAGTTGGTGTTCTCTCTATATATGACCTATGGATGGTTGGGGTGGTGGGCAGTCCTCTGTTGTCGGAGTTGGTGATCTCTCTATAGATGACCTATGGATGGTTGGGGTGGTGGGCAGTCCTCTGTTGTCGGAGTTGGTGCTCTCTATAGATGACCTATGGATGATTGGGGTGGTGGGCAGTCCTCTGTTGTCGGAGTTGGTGATCTCTCTATAGATGACCTATGGATGGTTGGGGTGGTGGGCAGTCCTCTGTTGTCGGAGTTGGTGTTCTCTCTATATATGACCTATGGATGGTTGGGGTGGTGGGCAGTCCTCTGTTGTCGGAGTTGGTGCTCTCTATAGATGACCTATGGATGGTTGGGGTGGTGGGCAGTTCTCTGTTGTCGGAGTTGGTGATCTCTATAGATGACCTATGGATGATTGGGGTGGTGGGCAGTCCTCTGTTGTCGGAGTTGGTGATCTCTCTATAGATGACCTATGGATGATTGGGGTGGTGGGCAGTCCTCTGTTGTCGGAGTTGGTGATCTCTCTATAGATGACCTATGGATGGTTGGGGTGGTGGGCAGTCCTCTGTTGTCGGAGTTGGTGATCTCTCTATAGATGACCTATGGATGGTTGGGGTGGTGGTCAGTCCTCTGTTGTCGGAGTTGGTGATCTCTATAGATGACCTATGGATGATTGGGGTGGTGGTCAGTCCTTTGTGGGATGGTGAAAGGGTTAACTCCCTATCTGTATACAGATTTGGTATTAATGGCGCTCTTCTCTCTCCATACAAGGATCTCTTCCTGGCCCGGCCAGCCGGCATTCTCTCCATTCTAGATGAGCAGACGTCCTTCCCGCGGGTGAGTGTTATTTTCTGGGTCCACCTACCTTCAGTCTGACAGTCGCTCCAGCTTCTCCTATGGAAAGCAGAGTTACCGGATTCATTAATTTCATTCATGTTATCAGGCCAAAATCACCGGGGGGTGATCTCCTGTGACTGGTCACCCTGGAACTTACGTTTCCCCATGCCTCCTCTGACTGGTGACCCCAGAACTTACGTTTCCCCATGCCTCCTGTGACTGGTGACCCCGGATGTCTTGTATATTTTGTCACTTCCAGGGGTCACAGCTGTCATTTCTTGGCTCCAGCTATTCAAACCTGATTTGTGCTTAAAATAGCAGCATTGTGGAGCAGAGGAGACATTGGGGGTCTCAGGTCGGTCAGAGAAGATATTTGGGGTCTCAGGTCGGTCAGAGAAGATATTTGGGGTCTCAGGTCAGGCAGAGGAGACATTGGGGGGTCTCAGGTTGGGCACAGGAGACATTGTGGGGTCTCAGGTCAGGCAGAGGAGACATTGGGGGAGTCTTAGGTCGGGCAGAGGAGACATTGGTGGGGTCTCAAGTCGGGCAGAGGAGACATTGGGGGGGTCTCAGGTCAGGCAGAGGAGACATTGGGGGGGGTCTCAGGTCAGGCAGAGGAGACTTTGGGGGGGTCTCAGGTCGGGTAGAGGAGACATTGGGGGGGTCTCAGGTCGGGTAGAGGAGACATTGGGGGGATCTCAGGTCGGGCAGAGGAAACATTGGGGGGGGTCTCAGGTCGCATAGAGTAGACATTGGGGGGGGGGGGAGTCTCAGGTTGGGCACAGGAGACATTGTGGGGTCTCAGGTCGGGTAGAGGAGACATTGGGGGGGTCTCAGGTCGGGCAGAGGAGACATTGGGGGGGTCTCAGGTCAGGCAGAGGTGAGATTGGGGGGGTCTCGGGTCAGGTAGAGGAGACATTGGGGGGGTCTCAGGTTGGGCAGAGGAGACATTGGGGGGGGGGGGTCTCAGGTCGGGCAGAGGAGACATTGGGGGGGTCTCAGGTCAGGTAGAGGAGACATTGGGGGGGTCTCAGGTTGGGCAAAGGAGACATTTGGGGGGTGTCTCAGGTCAGGCAGAGGAGACATTGGGGGGGTCTCAGGTCGGGTAGAGGAGACATTGGGGGGTTTCAGATCAGTCAGAGGAGACATTGGGGGGTCTCGGGTCAGTCAGAGGAGACATTGGGGGGGTCTCAGGTCAGGTAGAGGAGACATTGGGGGGGTCTCAGGTCTGGCAGAGGAGACATTGGGGGGGTCTCAGGTCGGGCAGAGGAGACATTGGGGGGGTCTTAGGTCGGGTAGAGGAGACATTGGGGGGGGTCTCAGGTCGGGCAGAGGAGACATTAGGGGGGTCTCAGGTCAGGCAGAGGTGAGATTGGGGGGGTCTCGGGTCAGGTAGAGGAGACATTGGGGGGGTCTCAGGTCGGGTAGAGGAGACATTGGGGGGGTCTCAGGTCAAGCAGAGGAGACATTGGGGGGTCTCAGGTCAGTCAGAGGAGACATTGGGGGGGTCTCAGGTCAGGCAGAGGAGACATTGGGGGGGTCTCAGGTCAGGCAGAGGAGACATTGGGGGGTCTCAGGTCAGGCAGAGGAGACATTGGGGGGTCTCAGGTCGGGTAGAGAAGACATTGGGGGGGTCTCAGGTCGGGCAGAGGAGACATTGGGGGGTCTCAGGTCAGGTAGAGGAGACTTTGGGGGGGTCTCAGGTCGGGTAGAGGAGACATTGGGGGGGTCTCAGGTCGGGTAGAGGAGACATTGGGGGGGTCTCAGGTCGGGTAGAGGAGACATTGGGGGGGTCTCAGGTCAGGCAGAGGAGACATTGGGGGGTCTCAGGTCAGGCAGAGGAGACATTGGGGGGGTCTCAGGTCAGGCAGAGGAGACATTGGGGGGGTCTCAGGTCAGGTAGAGGAGACTTTGGGGGGGTCTCAGGTCGGGTAGAGGAGACATTGGGGGGGTCTCAGGTCGGGTAGAGGAGACATTGGGGGGGTCTCAGGTCGGGCAGAGGAGACATTGGGGGGTCTCAGGTCGGGTAGAGGAGACATTGGGGGGGTCTCAGGTCGGGTAGAGGAGACATTGGGGGGGGTCTCAGGTCGGGTAGAGGAGACATTGGGGGGGTCTCAGGTCAGGTAGAGGAGACATTGGGGGGTCTCAGGTCAGGTAGAGGAGACATTGGGGGGTCTCAGGTCGGGCAGAGGAGACATTAGGGGGGGTCTCAGGTCAGGTAGAGGAGACATTAGGGGGGTCTCAGGTCGGGTAGAGGAGACATTGGGGGGGTCTCAGGTCAGGTAGAGGAGACATTGGGGGGTCTCAGGTCAGGTAGAGGAGACATTGGGGGGTCTCAGGTCGGGCAGAGGAGACATTAGGGGGGGTCTCAGGTCAGGTAGAGGAGACATTGGGGGGGTCTCAGGTCAGGCAGAGGAGACATTGGGGGGGGGGGTCTCAGGTCGGGTAGAGGAGACATTGGGGGGGTCTCAGGTCAGGCAGAGGAGACATTGGGGGGGTCTCAGGTCAGGCAGAGGAGACATTGGGGGGGGGGTCTCAGGTCAGGTAGAGGAGACATTGGGGGGGGTCTCAGGTCGGGTAGAGGAGACATTAGGGGTCTAAAACCTGACATGTTTGGTATCGGATTACTCGTCATATTTTATATTTGACCACAAATGGGGATTATATTGTCGGTGTCACTATTTCATAGGGATGGGCTTGATGTTCGCTGAACACTCGAACAAATGGGGCGCTCGGCGGGAAGTTCGCCGACCTATGAGCGCCCCATAATGCACTGCGCTGGTGCAGTGAATAAATTACTGATCATTGGCCAGAGCATGCACATGACCTGTATCCTTTGGCCAATCACAGCACAGTGTCCTGTCAGAGCCATGTTTGGCCAAAGATAGGCTGCCATTAGCCAATCATGGCCCAGGGGCTAAGTCCACGCTACATAAGGCTGCTGCTTACATGGGTGTAGTATACTGTGTGATAATAGAGGTTAGGCGGGTAGTTAGTGGATAGTGAGGTGAGTTAGTGTAGTGCAGTCAGTGTAGTGTACAGGTTACACCCCACTTTTATAATGTATGGATATGTTGTAGTTCTGGATCCCCTCTCAGTGCTCCCCAGGTTTTGTGTCCCTGTCACTTATAGTTCCTGAGCAGTGCCATGCCAAGCTGACCAAGATTTCCCATAGATGCCAATGAGTACTGAAAGCTGAAAATTGGTCTAGGCAGGAAGGGGTGAAATGGCCCTGTATTTAAGTGGTTAAGGGGAATCCTATGACAGAATTAAGAAAAAAAAACGGCATGGGGTCCCACCCCCAAAATCTATACCAGGCCCACGTTTGGGGGCTCTCTGCCTTCAGGAAGTCTCCCATGTTTGGGGGTTCTCTGCATTCAGGAAGCCTCCCATGTTTGGGGGCTCTCTGCCTTCAGGAAGCCTCCCATGTTTGGGGGTTCTCTGCATTCAGGAAGTCTCCCATGTTTGGGGGTTCTCTGCATTCAGGAAGTCTCCCATGTTTGGGGGCTCTCTGCATTCAGGAAGTCTCCCATGTTTGGGGGTTCTCTGCATTCAGGAAGTCTCCATGTTTGGGGGTTCTCTGCATTCAGGAAGTCTCCCATGTTTGGGGGCTCTCTGCATTCAGGAAGTCTCCCATGTTTGGGGGCTCTCTGCCTTCAGGAAGTCTCCCATGTTTGGGGGTTCTCTGCCTTCAGGAAGTCTCCCATGTTTGGGGGCTCTCTGCCTTCAGGAAGCCTCCCATGTTTGGGGGCTCTCTGCCTTCAGGAAGCCTCCCATGTTTGGGGGTTCTCTGCCTTCAGGAAGTCTCCCATGTTTGGGGGCTCTCTGCCTTCAGGAAGCCTCCCATGTTTGGGGGCTCTCTGCCTTTAGGAAGTCTCCCGTGTTTGGGGGCTCTCTGCCTTCAGGAAGCCTCCCATGTTTGGGGGCTCTCTGCATTCAGGAAGTCTCCCATGTTTGGGGGCTCTCTGCCTTCAGGAAGTCTCCCATGTTTGGGGGTTCTCTGCATTCAGGAAGTCTCCATGTTTGGGGGTTCTCTGCATTCAGGAAGTCTCCCATGTTTGGGGGCTCTCTGCCTTCAGGAAGTCTCCCATGTTTGGGGGCTCTCTGCCTTCAGGAAGTCTCCCATGTTTGGGGGTTCTCTGCCTTCAGGAAGTCTCCCATGTTTGGGGGCTCTTTGCCTTCAGGAAGTCTCCCATGTTTGGGGGCTCTCTGCCTTCAGGAAGTCTCCCATGTTGTGGGGCTCTCTGCCTGCAGGAAGCCTCCCATGTTTGGGGGCTCTCTGCCTTCAGGAAGTCTCCCATGTTTGGGGGCTCTTTGCCTTCAGGAAGTCTCCCATGTTTGGGGGCTCTCTGCCTTTAGGAAGTCTCCCGTGTTTGGGGGCTCTCTGCCTTTAAGAAGTCTCCCATGTTTGGGGGCTCTCTGCCTTCAGGAAGTCTCCCATGTTTGGGGGCTCTCTGCCTTCAGGAAGTCTCCCATGTTTGGGGGCTCTCTGCCTTCAGGAAGCCTCCCATGTTTGGGGGCTCTCTGCCTTCAGGAAGTCTCCCATGTTTGGGGGCTCTCTGCCTTCAGGAAGTCTCCCATGTTTGGGGGTTCTCTGCATTCAGGAAGTCTCCATGTTTGGGGGTTCTCTGCCTTCAGGAAGCCTCCCATGTTTGGGGGCTCTCTGCCTTCAGGAAGTCTCCCATGTTGTGGGGCTCTCTGCATTCAGGAAGCCTCCCATGTTTGGGGGTTCTCTGCCTTCAGGAAGTCACCCATGTTTGGGGGCTCTCTGCCTTCGGGAAGTCTCCCATGTTTGGGGGCTCTCTGCCTTCAGGAAGTCTCCCATGTTTGGGGGCTCTCTGCCTTCAGGAAGTCTCCCATGTTTGGGGGCTCTCTGCCTTCAGGAAGTCTCCCATGTTTGGGGGCTCTCTGCCTTCAGGAAGTCTCCCATGTTTGGGGGCTCTCTGCCTTCAGGAAGTCTCCCATGTTTGGGGGCTAAAAGTCTTTCTAGCAATAATGGCGATTATAATAAGGGTCCTAAAAAGTAAAAGGTCCCCGAAAAAGGAAGTGGACAATCTGCTCAGTAGTGAGAACCTGTCCCTTTGTCCCTCAGTCATGTTGGTGTCCCCCCTGTGTCCCCCACTCATGTCCCCTACTGAGTGTTCTCACCTTTCACCCCACAGGCCTCAGACGACGCGTTTCTGGAGAAGTTGTGCATCGGATGTAAAACAAATCCGCACTTCGAACGAGCGCGAGGAAGGGACCCCGGATTCATCATTCACCACTATGCTGGGAAGGTAAGCAAGGGTCCCCTATGCTGGGAAGGTATGGGAGGGTCCCCTATGCTGGGGAGGTATGGGAGGGTCCCCTATGCTGGGAAGGTAAGGGAGGGTCCACTATGCTGGGGAGAAAAGGGAGGGTCCACTATGCTGGGGAGGTAAGCAAGGGTCCCCTATGCTGGGGAGGTAAGGGAGGGTCCCCTATGCTGGGGAGGTAAGGGAGGGTCCCCTATGCTTGGGAGGTAAGGGAGGGTCCCCTATGCTGGGGAGGTAAGGGAGGGTCCCCTATGCTTGGGAGGTAAGGGAGGGTCCCCTATGCTTGGGAGGTAAGGGAGGGTCCACTATGCTGGGGAGGTAAGGGAGGGTCCCCTATGCTTGGGAGGTAAGGGAGGGTCCACTATGCTGGGGAGGTAAGGGAGGGTCCCCCTATGCTGGGGAGGTAAGGGAGGGTCCCCTATGCTGGGAAGGTAAGAGAGGGTCCCCTATGCTGAGGAGGTAAGGGAGGGTCCCCTATGCTGGGGAGGTAAGGGAGGGTCCCCCTATGCTGGGGAGGTAAGGGAGGGTCCCCTATGCTGGGAAGGTAAGAGAGGGTCCCCTATGCTGAGGAGGTAAGGGAGGGTCCCCTATGCTAGGGAGGTAAGGGAGGGTCCCCTATGCTGGGGAGGTAAGGGAGGGTCCCCTATGCTGGGAAGGTAAGGGAGGGTCCCCTATGCTGGGAAGGTATGGGAGGGTCCCCTATGCTGGGAAGGTATGGGAGGGTCCCCTATGCTTGGGAGGTAAGGGAGGGTCCCCTATGCTGGGGGGGGGGGGGTAAGCGAGGGTCCCCTATGCTGGGGGGGAGGTAAGTGAGGGTCCCCTATGCTGGGGGGGAGGTAAATGAGGGTCCCTAGGGTTAGGGTGAGTGGGGGTAGAAGGGCCGTGTCTCCTCATTGTCCCCCATGTCTCTCTCAGGTTCAGTACACGGCGGTCGGGTTTTTGGAGAAGAACAGAGACACCGTCCCAACCAACATCCAGAACCTCTTCATCAGCAGTGTCACCGGACTACTCGGCCTTCTCTTCGCAGGTAGGTCCTCTGTCTCCCCTCCCCCTCCGAGGCTGTCCACAGGTAGATCATATTCAAGGTTGATCAGCTAATGGGAATGCTGCCCCCTGGAATTCACTGTATAAACACCGCTACTACACCCCTACTGTACCCCTACTAAACCCCTACTGTACCCTTACTACACCAATTCTACACTGCTACTACAATGGTACTACACCCTTACTACTCCACTGCCCCTGGGTTGCACCCCTAGCACATGTGACTTACTGCTGGCGTCTACTGCTGTGGATAATACTCACTGCTGGCTGGTACTGCTGCTCCTCTGAGACTCACCAACCCCGGAGTATGGGAGCAGCGCTGGAGGAAGCATGCAGAGCGGATGCTTCCTGTATCTCTCGTCTCCTCAGAGGGGGGGGTGGGGTACATTTCATATCACTCCGCCTGTGACTGGATGGAGCCAGATCTATACAGGAAGCATCGGCTCCATTCTGACAGCTGGGACATCACCCGGCACTTGCAGGTGTCAGGGAGCCGCAGCCTTCATGTGGGAGACTCCCACACCTCACGAGAGACTCCCTGCACCTCCCGGGAGACTCCCTGCACGTCCCGAGAGACTCCCTGCACCTCCCGAGAGACTCCCTGCACCTCACGAGAGACTCCCTGCACGTCACGGGAGACTCCCACACCTCACGGGAGACTCCCTGCACCTCCCGAGAGACTCCCTGCACCTCACGAGAGACTCCCACACCTCACGGGAGACTCCCACACCTCACGGGAGACTCCCTGCACCTCCCGGGAGACTCCCTGCACCTCCCGGGAGACTCCCTGCACCTCCCGGGAGACTCCCTGCACCTCCCGAGAGACTCCCTGCACGTCCCGAGAGACTCCCTGCACGTCCCGAGAGACTCCCTGCACGTCCCGAGAGACTCCCTGCACCTCCCGAGAGACTCCCTGCATGTCACGGGAGACTCCCTGCACCTCCCGAGAGACTCCCTGCATGTCACGGGAGACTCCCTGCACCTCACGGGAGACTCCCTGCACCTCCCGGGAGACTCCCTGCACCTCCCGAGAGACTCCCTGCACGTCACGGGAGACTCCCTGCACCTCACGGGAGACTCCCTGCACCTCCCGAGAGACTCCCTGCACCTCACGGGAGACTTGGGATGTCTAGCATGGGGAGAGAACCCCTGCCGCACTGTAGCCCAGGCAGCTAATTCTAGTCGCCAATGTGACCTGGCGCCTGGGGTCTGTCACGCGGAGTGGTTGTACCGGTCTCTTCTCAGGAAATTTTTCAAGGGTTTTATTCAATCCTGTTCACCGTGCCCAGGAAAGAGGGCAAGGTGCGTCCAATCCTGGATCTCAAGGCCCTGAACCGGTTTGTGCCGGTACAGAAGTTTCGGATGGAATCCATTATAACGGTAGTGGCATCACTGCACCAGGGAGACTTCTTGGCCTCCATAGATATGAAGGATGCCTCTAAACATCCCTGTTTGGTCTCCAGCGGTTTCTTCACTTTGCGGTAGTAGAGGAGAATTATAAATTTGTGGCGTTACTCTTTGGTCTCTCCTCCTCCCAGGGTGTTTACCAAGGTGTTGGGCAGCTGTGTTGGCATTGCTGCGCCAACGGGGGATTGCGGTCCTGGGGTACATAGACGATCTTCTGTTGAGAGTGGACTCCCATTCAACCCTTATGGGCGACCTGATGATCACCGTCAAAACCCTGCAGGAGTTCAGGGGGAACATCGATTTCAGGAAATCCAAACTGATGCCTTCCTTGAGATTGGATTATCTGGTCTGACTCTGGATCAGGGGCGTAACTACAGGGGTTGCAATTGCAACCGGGCACCATGCTCCAGGGCCTGTGCGGCTCCCCTGTACACCTGGATAGGAGGGGCGGCGGGGGCAGCATGTAGAGAAATCACTGTTTTCCTTTTTCCTCCTGTCGCTGCAGGAGGAAAATGGAGGAGATTGGTTCCTCTGTATGCTGCCTCCGCCTCTCCTCCTATCCAATTCACTTGTGTTCTGCTGTCTCTGGGCCCCTGTGTGCTCCCCTAGTCCACCCCCCTTCCCACTACTGTGCTCCCCCCCCCCCCACTGTGCTCCCTCCCCTCTCCTGCCGGCTGCTGCAGGGGGTGTGTCACAATAGAGAACCAGGAAGGGGTCAGTAAATATGTAATTTACCAGCTCATTCCTTTTCTGAATGGACAGAGTCATAGTCAGTCACATTGTAAAAAAATAAAATAAAATGATAAAAAATAATACAATAAAAATACCAAAAAATAAAAACTACTGACACCAGTGGGTGAACTTCCAGATCACAAAGGTCACACTTGAAACCGGGCTCTGGCATTCCACCACCGTGTGGAGGCCCCAAGATGGCAGGAAGGGGGCCCACTGCCGAACTTGTGAAAGGGTCCCTCTGCGGAACCGTAATAAAGGGCCCTGCAGCGAGAGTAAAGGGCCCCAGGATCAGTGGGAAGAGCCCCAGGCTTGAAGGGAAGGGCCCCAGCCAGGGGTCCGGGAGGCCCTTCATGGTTTCTTGCATCGGGGCCCTGAAGGTTCTAGTTACGGCTCTGCTCTGGATTCGGCTTTGGCGAGGTTTTTCCTCCTTGCGGACAAGCTGCAAAAATTGCAGGGGGGGGGATTCGGTTGCTTACGGCAAACAATCCCTCTTCACTGTGGACTTGCATTCGGGCCTTGGGTCTGATGGCATCAACCTTCAAGGCGGTTCCTTTTGCTCATTTCCATACCAGACCTTTGCAAAGGGAGATTCTTGTAAAACGGAACAAAGATACGAAGTCCTTGGACTCTTCGATTCGGTTGAGCCACAACACAGTCTGCTCTGTTGTGGTGGATCCGGTCTCCAGCTCTATGCCGGGGTGTGACGGAACCCGGACACCCCGACTGGGTATCTCCACCAGTAACCTGCTTCCTAAGCTCTGGAACACAGGATCTGTGAATCTGGCTATAGTTACCTCAAGAACTAGACAGTACAAGTTTTGGAGTGAAACCAGAATCAAACTGTTTATTGAAACACAAAGCAGAAGGAGATAAACACTCTGACAACCCCTCCCCCTTAGCCAATCCACACAAACATACACATCCCATAATAAGCTTACTCAAGGCAGACAGGAACAATAGAACACTGGAATGCAGGTATTCAACAATAACAAACCCCCACCCCACTAGCAAGGGTCTATGAAAACACTTTATGCAATATATCTTCATATATTTCCTGAGAGACATTGTTCAGAAATATTATTATCCCAAGTGAAAGAGCCCCTCCCCCAACACTAACCACACATATAGAACCCAGGATAACCGGGGTAACAGGAAA
Source organism: Pelophylax lessonae (assembly GCF_965119305.1). Lineage (NCBI taxonomy): Eukaryota > Metazoa > Chordata > Amphibia > Anura > Ranidae > Pelophylax > Pelophylax lessonae. The sequence goes on along the minus strand of NC_138768.1, from coordinate 895,670,784 downwards.
TGCTGAGTCCGGTGTGGTTGTACAGCGAGTCTAATTAGTGCAGACCAGACTGGGGTTCTTGGTCACCCTGTGCCCCTAATAGACAAAGAATGATTTACACATAAGAGGGGCCGGGGAAGCTGGACAAGGAGTCTCCCAACCTCTCAGAAGCAATCTGGGTTCCACAAGCCCCCCAACGAAAGTGACTCACGTCACACGGGGCAAGTCCTTTCTCCCGTTTTTTTGGAAAGTTGTAACCACAAACGCCTGCCTGTTAGGCTGGGGAGGATGGGGGTACTGGGGAAGCTTTGTGCCCAGGGTATTTGGACATTGGAAGATTCTAAACTACGGATAAACGTTTTGGAGCTCCGAGCAGTAAAGCTTTGTCTGAGCCATTGAACAACTCATCTACAAGATTGTTCGGTTCGGATTCAATCGGACAATGCCACAGCTGTGGCTAAGATCAATCTCCAGGGGGGCACCGAGAGTGTCTTGGCGGCCAAGGAAGTGCATGAGATTCTGGCCTGGGTGGAAAGCTTTGTTCCAGGGCTCTCTGCTGTTCACATTCCAGGTGCGGACAGCTGGCAGGCCGATTACCTGAGTCGTTGGGTGTTGGATCAAGGGGAGTGGTCCCTAAAGCCAGAGGTTGTCATCTCTTGTGTGTTCGGTGGGGGACACCCGAGGTCGATCTGTTTGCTTCTCGCCTCAACAAGAAGGTGCAGAGGTTCATAGCCTGGTCTCAGGATCCTCTGGCCGATGCCATAGATGCACTGGTGGCTCCTTGGGGTCGGTACCAACAGATTTATGCCTTCCCTCTGTTGAAACCCCTGCCGAGGCTTCTACGCAGGATAGAGGTGGAGGGGATTCCGGTCATTCTGGTGGCTCCAGACTGGCCTCGTTGGTCTTGGTACGCAGACCTGGTAAGGTTGGTCGCCAATGCTCCTTGGAGACTTCCTCTCAGGGAAGATCTGCTGTCTCAAGGCTGATCTTCCATCCTGGTTTAACGGCCGGGTGCTGAGAGAGGTCTTTCTGACTCTGTGATTCCTGCGCTTTTGAGGGCCAGGAAGTCGACTTCCAGGAAGATCTATCATCGTACGTGGAAATCGTATATTTCATGGTGTGAATCACTGAAGGTGGACCCTCGCTTGTTTTTGATCGATAGGGTTTTGGCCTTTCTGCAGAGTTGAGTTGAGCAGCGGTTGGCTTTGGGGCACTATCAAAGGCCAAGTGTCGGCTTTGGCTGTATATTTCCAACGCCCGTTAGCTACGCATGCCTTGATTCCTTCCCTGCATACAGGGAGTACCGCCATATGGCTCCTCCGACACGATCCCCGCTACCGCCTTGGGACCTCAATCTGGTATTATCTGTTCTTCAAAAGCCTCCTTTGGAGAACATTCGGGAGATTGCTTTCGTTGTCCCAGGAGGTTTCCTTTTTGGTGGCTATCACGTCTGCCCACAGGGCGTCTGAATTGGCGGCATTATCATGCCGCTCTCACGGGCCTTACCTTCCCCCCCCCTTCTTTTCCTCTTCCCTGAACCCCCAGTACTTTGCCATCCTCCCCAGCATGGGATTCTCCCCCCACCCCCGTGGCTGCTCACTCCATTGCCTGCCCCCCCCCACTGTGCTGTCCTTCTCCCCTCCCCGGCCAGATGCCGGAAAGTCTGCTTCTCCGCCTTGGTGTTCACTGGGGACAAAGAACACACTCCTTGTGTGGGCTTGAGTAGAGGGGGGCGGGGCTGGTTCCCGGGGCAACCTGACGCCAGGCTGGGAATTGCCTAGCCACCTGCTGGAGGGCAGCTCCTAAAATTATATAGCAGAGCGAGAGTCCCTCCTGCCTTTCTTCTCTGCTGTTGGTCAGACTGTGTGTCCCTGGGCTGCAGCCAGAGAACACGGACTCTCCTATTGGTTCCCGCGGGCCTCTTCAATCCTGCAGCCAACCCTGAGTGTGGATTAACCCTGTACCTGCCTACTGATGAGTGGATTAACCCTGGGCCTACCAGAACTCTGCCTGGACTTTGTCACCTCATTATGTGCCCCGACCTGTGTGTGGCCCAATCCCTCACTGGCCAGGACTTTGCCTGCTCTATCGTGAGCCCACCCTGTTACCTAGAACTCTGTCCTACCCGCGTTGGGTCTGACCCTGGGCCCCTTTTTTTGGCCCCTTTCTTTGTGAGCCTACCTGCTACCGTTCAATAAAAGGCTTTGTTGGCACTCCTGCTCTCCGTGTGCGTTCTGTTCCACCTACACTTCCGTTACACGCTCTCCTTATCTGGGGGTGCAGAGATAAGGTGGTACTTTGACCTAATCAGTCGTTTCTTCCCAAGGTGGTTTTTGGACTTTTATCTGAATGAAGACTTTGTGCTGCCTTCACTCTGTCCTAAGCCCACGCATCCCCAGGAAATTGCTTTGTATTCTTTGGATGTGATTCAGGGTTTACCTGGAGGCCACTGAGTCTTTTAGGAAGTCAGAGGCCTTTCCTGAAGGACCTTGTAAAGGTGTGGCTGCGTCTGCTGCGACCATATCCAGATGGATCGGGCAGATGGTGGTTCAGGCTCATTCAATGAAGGGTCAGGTTCCTCCTTTCCCGGTGAAGGCGTATTCTATGAGAGCACTGAGTCTATCTTGGGCTTTTCTCCATCAGGTGTCGGTGCTGTAAGTGTGCGAGGCGGCAACTCGGTCCTCTGTGCCTAAGTTCACAAAATTCTACAAAGTAGATGTGTTGGCATCCCTGGGTGCTTCCTTTGGCTACAAAGTCTTGCAGGCTGCTGCTTATCCACTTTTCCACCGGAGGATTTGGCTGCTCAATGACCAGTCCATTTTTTTGAAACTTGGCACTGCGCGACTTTAACTGACAATTGCGCGGTCTTTTGGTGGTATTTGATCACCTCTGCGCTTTTCATTTTTTGCGATATTAATAAAAAAAGAGCGAAAATTTTGAAAAAATAACAATATTTTTCTACTTTAAAAAATATCCAATATATTAAATTTTTGTCATATTTTTAGGCCAAAATGTATTTAGCTCCATGTCTTTGACAAAAAAATTCTCAATGAGCGTATTTTTAACCGCTTTAAGACCGGAAGATTTTACCCCCTTCCTGATTAGGCCATATTTTGCCATTCGGCACTGCGTTACTTTAACGGACAATTGCGCGGCTGTGCAATGCTGTACCCAAATGAAATTGACGTCCTTTTTTTTTCCCACACACAGAGCTTTCTTTTGGTGGTATTTGATCACCTGTGCGATTTTTAATTTTTGCGCTATAAACAAAAAAAGAGTGACAATTCTGAAAAAATAACAAAATAACAATATTTTTCACATTTTTTTTTTATATGAAATTCCCCCCCAAAAAAAATGTAAAAATCTAAATTTTTTAACATTTTAGGTCAATTTGTTTTCTGCTGCAAATTTTTGGTAAAAAAAATCACCATGAGCGTATTTTGATTGGTTTGCGCAAAAGTTATCGCAGCTACTAGTGATATTGCAAAAGGCCTCGATGGTAAGGTTTGTCTTTTTGCTGATGACACAAAGATATGTAACAGGGTTGATGTTCCTGGAGGGAAACGCCAAATGGAAAAGGATTTAGGAAAACTAGAAGAATGGTCAGAACTCTGGCAACTAAAATTTAATGTGGATAAGTGCAAGATAATGCACCTGGGGCGTAAAAACCCAAGGGCAGAATATAGAATATTTGACACAGTCCTGACCTCAGTATCTGAGGAAAGGGATTTAGGAGTAATTATTTCAGAAGACTTAAAGGTGGGAAGACAATGTAATAGAGCAGCACGAAATGCCAGCAGAATGCTTGGATGTATAGGGAGAGGTATAAGCAGTAGAAAGAGAGAAGTGCTTATGCCGCTGTACAGAACACTGGTGAGACCTCACTTGGAGTATTGTGCGCAGTACTGGAGGCCATATCTCCAGAAGGATATAGATACTCTAGAGAGAGTTCAGAGAAGAGCTACTAAACTAGTACATGGATTGCAGGAAAAAACTTACCAGGAAAGGTTAAAGGACCTTAACATGTATAGCTTGGAAGAAAGAAGAGACAGAGGGGATATGATAGAAACTTTTAAATACATAAAGGGAATCAACTCGGTAAAGGAGGAGAGCATATTTAAAAGAAGAAAAACTACCACAAGAGGACACAGTTTTAAATTAGAGGGGCAAAGGTTTAAAAGTAATATGAGGAAGTATTACTTTACTGAGAGAGTAGTGGATGCATGGAATAACCTTCCTGCAGAAGTGGTAGCTGCAAATACAGTGAAGGAGTTTAAGCATGCATGGGATAGGCATAAGGCTATCCTTCATACAAGATAGGGCCAGGGACTATTCATAGGATTCAGATATATTGGGCAGACTAGATGGGCCAAATGGTTCTTATCTGCCGACACATTCTATGTTACTAACTACGGGAAAGATTTGTCATTTTTATTGTTTATTTTTTTTACTAGTAATGGCGGCGATCTGCGATTTTTTTTTGCGGGACTGCGACATTGCGGCGGACAGATCGGACCCCTGACTGACATTTTTGCCACTTTTGGGGTTACCAGTGACATTACTACAGTAATCAGTGCTATAAATAATGCACTGTTACTGTAAAAATGACACTGGCAGGGAAGGGGTTAACTTTTTATTGGTGATCAAGGGGTTAAGTGTGTCCCTAGGGGCGTGTTTCTAACTGTGGGGGGCGTGGCTTATGATGTAACCACAGAGAAATGCGATCCTACATAGCAGGATCGATAGTCTCTGCAGTTACACCAGGGAGAATGACAGACGGCTTTGTTTACATCATCCGCCTGCCTTTCTCCCTCTCCAGCGGGAGATCGCGAGTGAGCGGCGGACATCGGAGCCACCAGTCACTCGCACGGGGATGGCCGTGAACGAGCGGGGGCGGGAGTGCGCCTCCGGCGGTGAACTCGCCCCCTACAGGCTCCTGGGCGAGTGACGTAGTACTACGTCGGTTTGCCCAGGAGCGGCTGACCACCGCAGTAAATAGTCGTGCGGCGGCCAGCAAGTGGTTAAAGAGAACCTTTTTTGTTTCTCTTTGAGGGTATGTGTTGTTTCTGGTTGAGCTCCAGTTGTTCCTGGTTGAGCTCCAGTTGTTCCTGGTTGAGCTCCAGTTGTTCCTGGTTGAGTCCCAGTTGTTCCTGGTTGAGCTCCAGTTGTTTCTGGTTGAGCTCCAGTTGTTTCTGGTTGAGTCCCAGTTGTTCCTGGTTGAGTCCCAGTTGTTCCTGGTTGAGCTCCAGTTGTTCCTGGTTGAGTCCCAGTTGTTCCTGGTTGAGCTCCAGTTGTTTCTGGTTGAGCTCCAGTTGTTTCTGGTTGAGCTCCAGTTGTTCCTGGTTGAGCTCCAGTTGTTCCTGGTTGAGCTCCAGTTGTTCCTGGTTGAGTCCCAGTTGTTCCTGGTTGAGCTCCAGTTGTTTCTGGTTGAGCTCCAGTTGTTTCTGGTTGAGCTCCAGTTGTTCCTGGTTGAGCTCCAGTTGTTCCTGGTTGAGCTCCAGTTGTTCCTGGTTGCGCTCCAGTTGTTCCTGGTTGAGCTCCAGTTGTTCCTGGTTGAGCTCCAGTTGTTCCTGGTTGAGCTCCAGTTGTTCCTGGTTGAGCTCCAGTTGTTCCTGGTTGCGCTCCAGTTGTTACTGGTTGAGCTCCAGTTGTTCCTGGTTGAGCTCCAGTTGTTTCTGGTTGAGCTCCAGTTGTTCCTGGTTGAGCTCCAGTTGTTTCTGGTTGAGCTCCAGTTGTTTCTGGTTGAGCTCCAGTTGTTCCTGGTGATTGAGCTCCAGTTGTTACTGGTTGAGCTCCAGTTGTTCCTGGTTGAGCTCCAGTTGTTTCTGGTTGAGCTCCAGTTGTTCCTGGTTGAGCTCCAGTTGTTTCTGGTTGAGCTCCAGTTGTTTCTGGTTGAGCTCCAGTTGTTCCTGGTGATTGAGCTCCAGTTGTTCCTGGTGATTGAGCTCCAGTTGTTCCTGGTGATTGAGCTCCAGTTGTTCCTGGTGATTGAGCTCCAGTTGTTCCTGGTGGTTGAGCTCCAGTTGTTCCTGGTGGTTGAGCTCCAGTTGTTCCTGGTGGTTGAGCTCCAGTTGTTCCTGGTTGGTAGGTTTAGCCTTTGGGGAATTACGTATTTTTGCGTTGTCTTCCCACCCCTCATTATTATACTGCTTTGGGACATCTCATTGGTCTAAAGATGATGGCGCTGCGTCTGTCGATGAACGATAGAGAAAACCGGATTTTTGTAAGAACTTACCGTAAAATCTTTTTCTCTGAAGTTCATTGACAGACGCAGCACCCACCCCTCTATGAGTGAATGGGGCTTTCTTGTCTTCTAAACACTGATTGCTGATAGCAGAGTGGGTGGGGTTATGCCTGCAGGGACAGCCCCATGGGCGTGGTTAAAGTTTTTTCCTGCCTTGTGCCTATTCCTGGTAGGAGGAGCATAACCCATTGGTCTAAAGATGATGGACTGCGTCTGTCAATGAACTTCAGAGAAAAGGATTTTACGGTAAGTTCTTTTTATCAGGGGTTCTATCCCATCTTACGAGGCACTTCTAGTTCATTCCCATTGCGTTTATATCCCGAGAATCTATATACAGCTTCCAGTATTTTATCTCCCATTTTCCCATGACTGGAGGTATTTTTGGCTCCGCCAGCCCCGTAAGTATCTTCTATATCTGTGCTATACGGTGACTTACACAGCTGTTCCGGAGTAATGGAGGGTTAGGACCCCCTCTCATTTTATTTATTTTTTTGCCATCACCTTTTGGAAATTTTGCTTCACTTCCTGTCCCATAGCCAGACAGGAAGTGAGAGGAAATCCCTGCAAATTAAGGGAATCTCTTGGGAAACCCCCAGATCTACAGAACTTGTGTCCCCATTGGAAGATTTCCCCTCTATTGCTTTTCTGGGGACAACCCAATATTTGTGTTTTTTGACAGGCAGGGTGACTCCACAGACAGCAATAAACACTGACAGGGGGTCCCATCCCTCCCCCCTCCATCCAACACTAAGAAAAATACGTTTTGCCTTTAGTTATAGTTTAGGCCGGGGTGGGGGGCACAATTAAGGGGGGAGCAGGAGGGCACATTGTGGGACACAATGGGGGGCGGGGCAGAAGGGCACAATACATGGGGTGGCAGGAGGGCACATTATGGGGCACAATACATGGGGGGCAGGAGGGCACATGGGGCACAATACATGGGGTGGCAGGAGGGCACATTTTGGGCACAATAAATGGGGGGGGGCAGGAGGGCACATTATGGGGCACAATACATGGGGGGGGCAGGAGGGCACATTATGGGGCACAATACATGGAGGGCACATGGGGCACAATACATAGGGTGGCAGGAGGGCACATTTTGGGCACAATAAATGGGGGGGCAGGAGGGCACATTTTGGGCACATTAAATGGGGGGGCAGGAGTGCACATTATGGGGCACAATACATGGGGGGCAGGATGGCATATTATGGAGCACAATACATAAGGGGGCAGGAGGGCACATTATGGGGCACAATACATGGAGGGGGCAGGAGGGCACATTATGGGGCACAATACATGGAGGGGGCAGGAGGGCACAATACATGGGGGGACCTGAGGGCACAATACATGGGGGGGGCAGGAGGGCACATCATGGGGCACAATCCGGCAGTGTCAGTGTCACAGTTGCTCGGGTGTCTGAGGTTGTAGTGGATTGAAGGTTGCTCGGTGTCTGATCTTCTCCCATTTGCTCTGTTTGTAGCGAATATCTCCAGGACGGGAACTCTGATGCCACAGAAAGGAAAAGTAAGTCCCTCCTCCATTATGGTGACACTCCCATCATCCCTCAGTGCCCCTCCCCCACCTAACACTCAACTTTACTTTCTATTACCTTCTGTATCACCTGACCCTCCGATTAGATTGTAAGCTCCTAGGACCAGGGCCCTCCTAACCTTCCTCTATTGTAGTGGAACTCCACCTTCCCTTTAGATTATAAACTCTTCATGCCATAGAAATCCTCTATAATATTATCATTGTGTGTCCTCCTCCAGACTCTGATCCTACAGGAATCCTCCTCCGCCCGCAAAATGTCAGTGGGAGCGCAATTCCGGGTGAGCGCAATTCTGTGACCTCTTCCAGCAGTATTCCTCCCCTCCCCCATTTTTCTCCCTCCCCCATTTTTCTCCCTCCCCCATTTTTCTCCCTTCCCTTTCCCGTCCCCACCATTTTTCCTCCTCACCACCATTTTTCCCACTCCTCCCCCTCTTCCTCCTCCCCCCTCCCTCTTCCTCCTCCCCCCCTCCCTCTTCCTCCTCCCCCCTCCCTCTTCCTCCCCCCCCTCCCTCTCTTCCTCCTCCCTCTCTTCCTCCTCCCCCCCTCCCTCTCTTCCTCCTCCCCCCCTCCCTCTCTTCCTCCTCCCCCTCCCCTCCATCCTTTCGCCCCTCCATCCTCCCCTGGGTGGGTTGGTGCAGTGGGCGGGTTCTCCTGGCGCAGTGCGTGGGTCAGTGCAGTGGGTGGGATCTATTTATGCAGTGGGTGATTCAGTGCAGTGGGTGGGGTCTCTTAGCACAGTGGGTAGGTCAGTGGGCGGGGTCTCCTGGCGCAGTACACAGTGTCTCTTGGTGCAGTCGGTGGGTCAGTGCAGTGGGCGGGGTCTCTTGGCGCAGTGGGTGGGTCAGTTCAATGGATGGGGTCTATTAGTATAGTGGGTGGGTAGTGGCGCAGTAGTGGGTTAGTGCGATGGGCAGGGAGTCTTGGCGCAGTGGGTAGGTCAGTGGGCAGGGTCTATTGGCACAGTGGGTAGGTCAGTGGGCAGGGTCTATTGGCGCAGTGGGTAGGTCAGTGGGCAGGGTCTATTGGCGCAGTGGGTAGGTCAGTGGGCAGGGTCTATTGGCGCAGTGGGTAGGTCAGTGGGCAGGGTCTATTAGCGCAGTGGGTAGGTCAGTGGGCAGGGTCTATTGGCGCAGTGGGTAGGTCAGTGGGCAGGGTCTATTGGCGCAGTGGGTAGGTCAGTGGGCAGGGTCTATTGGGCAGTGGGCAGGGTCTATTGGCGCAGTGGGTAGGTCAGTGGGCAGGGTCTATTGGCGCAGTGGGTAGGTCAGTGGCAGGGTCTATTGGCCCAGTGGGTAGGTCAGTGGGCAGGGTCTATTGGCCCAGTGGGTAGGTCAGTGGGCAGGGTCTCTTGGCACAGTGGGTAGGTCAGTGGGCAGGGTCTCTTGGTACAGTGGGTAGGTCAGTGGGCAGGGTCTATTGGCGCAGTGGGTAGGTCAGTGGCAGGGTCTATTGGCCCAGTGGGTAGGTCAGTGGGCAGGGTCTATTGGCCCAGTGGGTAGGTCAGTGGGCAGGGTCTCTTGGCACAGTGGGTAGGTCAGTGGGCAGGGTCTCTTGGTACAGTGGGTAGGTCAGTGGGCAGGGTCTATTGGCGCAGTGGGTAGGTCAGTGGACAGGGTCTCTTGGTACAGTGGGTAGGTCAGTGGGCAGAGTCTATTGGCACAGTGGGTAGGTCAGTGGGCAGGGTCTCTTGGTACAGTGGGTTGGTCAGTGGGTAGGTCAGTGGCAGGGTCTATTGGCCCAGTGGGTAGGTCAGTGGGCAGGGTCTATTGGCCCAGTGGGTAGGTCAGTGGGCAGGGTCTCTTGGTACAGTGGGTAGGTCAGTGGGCAGGGTCTATTGGCGCAGTGGGTAGGTCAGTGGACAGGGTCTCTTGGCGCAGTGGGTAGGTCAGTGGGCAGAGTCTATTGGCACAGTGGGTGGGTCAGTGGGCAGGGTCTATTGGCGCAGTGGGTGTGTCAGTGAGCGGGGTCTCTTGACGCAGTGGGTAGGTCAGTGGACAGGGTCTCTTGGCTCAGTGGGTAGGTCAGTGGGCAGGGTCTCTTGGCACAGTGGGTAGGTCAGTGGGCAGGGTCTCTTGGTACAGTGGGTAGGTCAGTGGGCAGAGTCTATTGGCACAGTGGGTAGGTCAGTGGGCAGGGTCTCTTGGTACAGTGGGTTGGTCAGTGGGCAGAGTCTATTGGCACAGTGGGTAGGTCAGTGGGCAGGGTCTATTGGCACAGTGGGTAGGTCAGTGGGCAGGGTCTATTGGCGCAGTGGGTGTGTCAGTGAGCGGGGTCTCTTGATGCAGTGCTTAAGTTAGTGCAGTGGGCGTGTCAGTGCAGTGGGCGGGGTCTTTTGGGGCAGTGAGTGGGTCAGTGGGCGGAGTCTCACCTTGCACTCTCTGGTCTCCGTAGCGCTCTCTGGGTATTCTGATGGAGAAGATGTATTCCGCCTCTCCGCACTTTATCCGCTGCATCAAACCCAACAATGAGAAGCTGCCCAGAGTCTTCCATCCCGAGGAGGTGCTGAGACAGGTGAGAGGGGGAGGGGCTGTGCCGGGGTGGGGGGAAGGGAGTTCCTGCCCCCCTTTGTATTACCTCTGCAGGTGACACCATGGAATATTAGAACCGGGAGCGCCGGTGTGTGCAGGTAGTGTGGAATCTATGGAGGCCGGTAGGTGACCGAATACCAGCCGAGGTACCAATTCAGGGGCCGGAGATCAACCCAAGGACAGCCAGTTACTGGTATGAAGACCAAGCTGGGGTCACATGACTCCTCATACATGGGAAGGTAGAGCGGCCCTACACCACTGCTCAGCGCATGCGTGGTAATGCACTCCCTGTGGTCACCCCTGAAATAATGGGAACACACTGGTCTCCTGCTGCAACTAACTGGACCTTCCTTCCAAGGGGTCCAAGGGGTCCTAGTCTTCAAGCCACAGGAAGAGGGGAACGTGGTGCCAAGTGCTGGGGTGAGCCAGGTGAGGGAGGCTGACTCTGAATGAGAAGCTCAGCCAGGTGAAGGGGAAGGGATTGAGCTAAGTAGGGGTAAATAATTAGTTGTCCCCTCTGTCCAAAATGTCACCTCCCTATCCTGGAAGAATGTCTCTCTTCCTCCAGGAGGAAAGTCCACTTCCTATGTTGGGCCGTTTGTGTTTTGCCAGCCCACCCCCAATATACGGGTCCTTGTATTTCTCCCTGCACTGCATATACCGGGTCCCTTCCTTGTGTTGGGTACTCTGGATGTCCAGGCTTCTCTCTGTATTGCTGGGGGTGGAAGGACGGAAGGACGCAGGGATGCGATGTTGGGTAGATTCAGCCCAGAGTGTTTGGAAAACGCGTCAGTGAGAGGGGCCGTCTTTTCAGGACAGTGAGGTCACATTTTGTTCAGAGGACAACTGACTTACAGAAAGAGGCCCTCTACATCATACTGGGACATTCATTCCTGAAAAGGGGAGGGGCCTTAAACCCCACCTATAATCCGCTGTAATGCGCCCCACTGGTGACATAATGACAACTCACATCTTCGTCTATGTAACTCAAAGGATTAACACCTGACTTCCTGACACCAAGGATGGGGATGATGGACCTAGAACGGGAAGGGACTCCACAATGTTCACACCCCCCACCCTGTTCTTGAATCTGCCTTTCCATGGTGATTGGATAAAGGTGTCACCTGTGTGGATAGAAATGTTGGGATATGGTGCGAGTTCAGGAAATGGAAAGGACTCAGGACTCTCAAAGTCTGGGAAGCTCCTGAGTATTGTGTCAGGACCCAGACTTGAACCTGGGACCTCTGCTGTGTCTGGCAATGACTCTACCTGCTGAGCCACCTGGAATGCTGGACAGTTCTCTGGACAAATCCATGAATGATCCTGCCGTCAATCTTAATTGAGCCCTTTGCTCCTTCCATGAACTTCCTGGTTTAAGCCAGGTCTATGCACTTCTTGGTTGCCAGAATATTGTGCCTTCCCGAGCCAATATCTCGCTTATCTCTCCTTCTGCTGTCCGTATCTTCGCTATTCGTTATCGACATTTGGCTTGTTCCTCGACTTCGCTTCTGCTTAATCCCAACCTGCAACTACTTGTTACCGACCTTTGGCTACTCCTTGTCTATGCTTCTGCTTAATCCCAACCTGTAAACATTCGTTACCAACCTTTGACTACGCTTCTGATTGATCCCTACCTGCTATATCTGCTACTGGACCCTGGTTTGCTCACTTCCTGGTGGGGCAATCTTGAGGACCACGACCTGGTACTAACACGTAGCAAATCCATCTCCACCTTCAGGAGCTCTGGTAAACACCGGTTAGTACTTAGATTCCACACCTCAGGTGAGCCTGAGTCATCTACAAGAGTGACCTCCCTGTGTTCCCATCCTGCAGGTTCCTGTGTTAGATTCCTCTGCTATAGCTACTGGCCTCCGAGTCTGACTCCAGACCATGACATATTGATTATGAGTGGAGAGAGCCGTGTTTTCCATTTTCCCTGGGCTTTGTTCTCCCAGATCGGGGCCTGGAGTGTAAAGGTTTTAATGTGTTTTGGGTGGGAAGGAGCCTTCAGTCTTGTGTCTGGGTTTTGCTGGAGGCCTGCAGCCTGAGGACGGCCCCGAGCCTGCAGCCTGAGGACGGCCCCGAGCCTGCAGCTTGAGGACGGCCCCGAGCCTGCAGCTTGAGGACGGCCCCGAGCCTGCAGCTTGAGGACGGCCCCGAGCCTGCAGCTTGAGGACGGCCCCGAGCCTGCAGCCTGAGGACGGCCCCGAGCCTGCAGCCTGAGGACGGCCCCGAGCCTGCAGCCTGAGGACGGCCCCGAGCCTGCAGCCTGAGGACGGCCCGAGCCTGCAGCCTGAGGATGGCCCCGAGCCTGCAGCCTGAGGACGGCCCCGAGCCTGCAGCCTGAGGACGGCCCCGAGCCTGCAGCCTGAGGACGGCCCCGAGCCTGCAGCCTGAGGACGGCCCCGAGCCTGCAGCCTGAGGACGGCCCGAGCCTGCAGCTTGAGGACGGCCCCGAGCCTGCAGCCTGAGGACGGCCCCGAGCCTGCAGCCTGAGGACGGCCCCGAGCCTGCAGCCTGAGGACGGCCCCGAGCCTGCAGCCTGAGGACGGCCCCGAGCCTGCAGCCTGAGGACGGCCCCGAGCCTGCAGCCTGAGGACGGCCCCGAGCCTGCAGCCTGAGGACGGCCCCAGCCAGAAGGGGGGTGTGCTCCTATTTGAAGATTGGTGTTTAATCCTGTATGGAGGCAAAGGGGCTCCAGGCTTAAGAGATTCCATGCCCATCGGACTGAGAGAACTGGGAGAGCTGAGGAAAGTAGGAGAGTCTGAGGAGTGAGAGCACCTGGGCTGTCAGGAGAACCCCTATCTAGAGGCCAGGAGTGGCCCCATGCAGCCAGGGAGGTGCTGTAACCAAGGCTGAGTGAGCGAAGACAACCAGGACAGCTAAGTGACAGTCAGAGGGACTGGTGAGAGGAGAAGAGACTTGGGTGACTTTGCTTTTTCAGATTCTTGTTTTGCTTTGTGAAGCTGAAATCCCTGCATGAGAAAATTTGTGTTGAACTTTGCTTTAATCCCGATTTAATAAAGGTGGGCTGCCTGCCCTAAAATACAAATACAGGTCCAACTGGATGTGACCAACTACTGCTAGATCTACCATGAGACCAACTACTACTAGATCTACCATGAGACCAACTACTACTAGATCTACCATGAGACCAACTACTACTAGATCTACCATGACCATGAGACCAACTACTACTAGATCCACCATGAGACCAACTACTACTAGATCCACCATGAGACCAACTACTACTAGATCCACCATGAGACCAACTACTACTAGATCTACCATGAGACCAACTACTACTAGATCTACCATGAGACAAACTACTGCTAGATCCACCATGAGACCAACTACTACTAGATCCACCATGACCCAGATTCATAAGACCAACTACTACTAGATCCACCATGACCCGGATACATGAGACCAACTACTACTAGATCCACCATGACCTCTATATACATGAGACCAACTACTACTAGATTCACCATGACCTCTATATACATGAGACCAACTACTACTAGATCCACCATGTAATAGGTCTTCCTTTATTTCAGTTGCGGTATAACGGTCTGATGGAGACGCTGCGGATCCGGAGAGAAGGCTTCTCATGGCGACCAACGTTCCAGGAATTTGTGGAGAGGTAAATGTCCGATTTCCCGGAAAATGATGAAATGTTTATTTTGTAGAATAAGATTTTCTATAAATGATGAAAAATGTTCTTAAACTTTCACACAAGAAAAGGAGATTAGTCTGGCTCCGCCTCCCTTGATGTCATCCAAACAAACTCCATCCTCCATATTCCCAGTGCAGTGATTGGATGAGGGGAATGGTGGGAGGTCTCCTGTCCTACTCCAGTAATAATTCTATTCTTTCCTCTGCAGGTACGGCATCTTCCTTTACACCCCCAAGGTGCCGGTCACTAAAGAAAGGTGAGTGCGGCTGTGACCCCTGACCCTTTGGTGCGGTTGTGACCCCCCCGACCCAGGTGTGTGGCTGTGTTCCCTGTTTTATGAGTGTGATCCCTGACCCCGGTGTGTGGCTGTGATCCCTGACCCTGTGGTGGGGCTGTGATCCCCGACCCCGGTGTGCGGCTGTGTCCCCTGTTGTGCGGCTGTGACCCCCTGACCCCGGTGTGTGGCTGTGATCCCTGACCCCGGTGTGTGGCTGTGACCCCTGACCCCGGTGTGTGGCTGTGATCCCTGACCCCGGTGTGTGGCTGTGATCCCTGACCCCGGTGTGTGGCTGTGATCCCTGACCCCGGTGTGTGGCTGTGATCCCTGACCCCGGTGTGTGGCTGTGATCCCTGACCCCGGTGTGTGGCTGTGATCCCTGACCCCGGTGTGTGGCTGTGATCCCTGACCCCGGTGTGTGGCTGTGATCCCTGACCCCGGTGTGTGGCTGTGTTCCCTGTTTTATGAGTGTGACCCCTGACCCCGGTGTGTGGCTGTGACCCCTGACCCCGGTGTGTGGCTGTGATCCCTGACCCCGGTGTGTGGCTGTGATCCCTGACCCCGGTGTGTGGCTGTGATCCCTGACCCCGGTGTGTGGCTGTGATCCCTGACCCTGTGGTGGGGCTGTGACCCCCGACCCCGGTGTGCGGCTGTGTCCCCTGTTGTGCGGCTGTGACCTCTGACCCCAGTGTGCGGCTGTGACCTCTGACCCCAGTGTGCGGCTGTGACCCCTGACCCCGATGTCACTCTTTGTCCCGCAGTTGTGTGAGCATTCTACAGAAGGTGGCGCTCAGGGACTGGCAGTGTGGGTAAGTGCTCCTGGATAAGGATTTCCCCCGGAAGTGCAGATAACAGATGATTGGCTCATCCTCCCCTCCCCCTCATCCTCACAGGTCTTCCCGCCTCTTCTTCAAATATTGGCACCAAGACGAGCTGAACCAGCAGCAGCTGAGACTCCAGCAGGCCGCCACCAAGATCCAGAAGTGTGAGTTCTGACCGACGCATTACGTCTTTTACCTGCAGTACTGATTACGCTGGTCTCCTATTGGGAGGATATATGATGATCCTGACCCCGCCTCCAACACTACCACCACTGCAGACACGGACCCCGCCCCCAGCGCTCCACCACTGCAGACACTGACCCCGCCCCAGCGCTCCACCACTGCAGACACGGACCCCGCCCCCAGCGCTCCAACACTGCAGACACTGACCCCGCCCCAGCGCTCCACCACTGCAGACACTGACCCCGCCCCAGCGCTCCACCACTGCAGACACTGACCCCGCCCCAGCGCTCCACCACTGCAGACACTGACCCCGCCCCCAGCGCTCCACCACTGCAGACACTGACCCCGCCCCCAGCGCTCCACCACTGCAGACACTGACCCCGCCCCCGGCGCTCCCACCACTGCAGACACTGACCCCGCCCCCGACGCTCTCATCACTGCAGACACTGACCCCGCCCCCGACGCTCTCATCACTGCAGACACTGACCCCGCCCCCGACGCTCTCATCACTGCAGACACTGACCCCGCCCCCGATGCTCTCATCACTGCAGACACTGACCCCGCCCCCGAAGCTCTCATCACTGCAGACACTGACCCTGCCCCCGAAGCTCTCACCATTGCTGATTCTACAACCGACCCCCGCCTCTACTGCTCCCACCAGTGCTGTTTTGATCACTGACTCCACCCCCACCACCATTGCTGACCCCTGATTCTAAAACAACCAACGCTCCTGAAGCGCTGCCGACCCGCAGTCCTAAACCAATAATGACTCTGATTTCATACTGACGTCAACCCTGATCTTCAACCAACCCATGACCCTGAAGGGTCACTGACTCCAATTCGGAACACGTGTGACCCCCAATCCCACACTGACTTGTGATGCTAAACTGACCCATGTCTCTGAAGGGTCATAGACCCCCAGTCCCAGAGCAATGGGGACTCCAAACCAGCACTGACCACTGATACCAAACTGACACCTGATCCCTAAGTGCCATTGTCCTTGAATACCAAGCTGGTGGTGACCCTGAGTTTGATGACCCCATATTGACCAAGGATCCCAATGCGATACTAACTCCCAATCCCAAAGCAGTTTTGACCCTGTTCCTAAAGTGGTGCTGATCCGGATCCCAAGCTGACTGATCCTAAAGCAATGCTGACCCCATTTCTGAACCAATGGTCACACCTGGTGGTGCTGACCCCCCCATGTACCTTAATCAGGGGTGATACCTGGTTTTAAAGGGGCGCTGACCCCAATCCTGAACCAGAAGTGACACCTGATCCTAAAGTGGTGCAATGTACTTGAACCAGTGCTGACATCTGGTCCTGAATTGGTGGCGACCTCTCCCTTTTTCAGTGGTGACACCTAAACCTGAAGTGGTCCTGACCCCAACCCTGACCAGTGGTGATACCTGGTCCAGTACTGATCTCAGTGCTGGTGATCTCTCCACTAATCTCTGGGAAGATGGTGGGATTTTATATGTTCCCCTCTCTCTCCATGTAGACTACAAGGGGCTTCGATGCCACCGGGTTTACCAGAAACTTTTAGAGGAAATGAAGATTCAAGAGAAACAAAAAAGAGAGGAAGAAGAGCGCCAGCGTGAGCAAGAGCGTGAACAAGAGCGAGAGCGTGAACAAGAGCGAGAGCGAGCCAGACTGCGGGAACTGGAGGCCCAGAGTAAGTGCCTGTCATGTGACCCCACCTGGAACATGTATAGTGATACACAGAGATGTTCTCTCCTCTACAGACGCTCAAAATGCAGAATTTACACAGCTTCATACACAGCTGAGCTTCATAAGGCAGGGGAAGGGGATTCTAATGTCCCACAGTGTAGAGAGCGGAGTGTAATCTGAGATCTGAGTGAAGTGAATTGACACATCCCCCTCTACACACTCTCATAGGAAAACCTGCAAAGATGAGGCTGCCAATCACCTGCTGTGTGCTGGAGGGGGCAGGGTACACAATGTAAGCTGTGTGGGTGACAAGTCTACTTCATTGATTAGCATGTGTCTTCAGCCATCGTGCCTCGGCTCTGTAATTCTCTTGATAATCCTCCATGTTGTCTTCATGTGGTAAGGCTGCACATTGGCTGTATACATTTTTTTATATATTCTTCTTCTCAGAATCCGCCATGCGCCCCGTTCCCATTCCTCGGAAGAGGCTGCCTCCAGTGAGGATAAATTCAGAAGACGCCCCAGTGGAGACGCCGGTGCCTCGCCCTCGCAGCACTCATGTCCAGGTACAGAAATGTCTTCTCATAGAATTATGGGTCCTCCGTGTGGTTTTTATATTCTCTTCCCCCGTTCTATTCTCCTTTCCCTTGTTCACTATTCTCCATTCAGCACCAAAGAAATAAGCTGTACCTCAGCTATGGCGGGGAATGCCATGTGACAGGGTTGAGCCAATCCGTGTTGTCACCTGTGTCCTGTAGTCCTGTGTAAGATACAAATCCAGGGGCTCATAGCGTACCCCCAGGAGCTGAATAGAGGGAAGAGAATTATATAATGCTGGGGAGGGGTGAGCAAGCTAGCATGAAGCCTTGCTGGTGTGTACAAGCCTAGAGGAGAGGAGGCTGAGGCACACAGACCAGGGTGGGAGGAGGCCGGGATAGGGGCGGGCCTCTCTGGTGAGGACATGTAGGTTGGAGTGGGTTTCAGTAAGGACGGGTCAGGGTGGGAGAAGGGCTACTTGTGCAGGTGGGACATGGTAGGAGGAGGCCTTGCAGATGAGGATGGGTTCAGGTAGGAAGAGGCTTCACTTGTGAATACCTTCAGTACAGAGCCGCTCAGCTAATCTCCCGCTCTGCTCTCCTCTTCTTCTCTTCTCATAGCTGTCAATAGGGGATCTCAGCCCCTCCCCTCAGAGCAGGTCACAGAAGCGCCAAGTATTATATTAGTGTGAAATACCTTTGGTACAGAGCCGCTCAGCTAATCAGTTACTTACATAGAATCAGCCAATGACACACTTCTACACATTCAAATATACCATAGAAAGGGGGAGTACATGATTGTGAATGAGTAGAACAGAGTGCACGGCTTCCCGCCTAACACTACACAATGAAACCATCATGTAGAACCACAAACGTTGCTCTGATCAAACTCGTGCATGTATTCCCGCCTCTACTACTGGTGTGACTCCCATTCAGCAAAGCTCAGAGAACAATGCCTAATAGGATGATACTACTGTTCCCATAGACGTGAGGCTATCTGCTGGGAAAGAGCCATGCTGTTTCCACTATGGTGATCAGGCACAGTAGAAAGACATGAGCGTGGATCCCTTCATAGAGGTAGATAGATATCAAAATGATATTGACTCCGCACCACAATACACATAGATCTCTACCGGCAAACAGACCCGCGCATGGAGTGTTCGCTGGCGGAGATGTCTATGTAGAGCGAATGCGTCTACACATCTAAGGGAAGGTTTTCACTGCCAGTAGTCTTTCATCAATGCCGGTTCCCCCGTACACGCTCTAATGAGCGTATTGCATGCAAACCAACAACAGGAGCCACAATGACAATCTAAATAAAACACATCCTGAAAAATGTCCACACTAATACTAAAAACATTTCCACAAGAGGACGGAGGAGTCATCTTTGGAGAGACTAGGTCAGGGAAGGAGGTGCTGTTGGTAAGAATGGATCAGTGTAAGGAGCCCTCGGTGAGGATGGGTTGTGTAAGGAGTCTCGGTGAGAATGGGTCAGGGAATAGAGGAGCTCTCGTTGGTAAGGGTGGGTCGGGGAAAGAGGAGCACTCATTTGTGAGGATGGGTCCGGGAAGGAAGAGCACTCGGTGAGGATGGATCTGGGAAGGAGGTGCCCTCGTTGGTGAGGATGGATCAGGGAAGGAGGAGGCCTTATTGATGAGGATGGGTCGGGAAAGGAGGAGCACTCCTCGGTGAGGATGGGTCGGGGAACGAGGCGCCCTCGGTGAAAATGGATCGGGAAAGGAGGAGTACTAGTTGATGAGGATGGGTCAGGAAAGGAGGAGTACTCATTGGTGAGGATGGGTCGGGAAAGGAGGAGTACTCATTGTGACGGTGGCGGGTATCAGACCCCTGGCCTTCTCATCCCACTCGTGACCAAAGACCAGGCAATCTCACACCCTGCCGTCACTTGCGTAACAATGCCACTCTCAGCTGCACCCGGCACACAGATTGTCCAGCTTGTGGGACCACAATCTAGATGCCAGCAGGCTGAGAGCGATTGTCACCGGGCTAATTAAGCAATTAACCCTTTCTCTGCCACCACCGCTACGTTAGGATGAGCCCAGCGGACGCTTGTAATTTTAGAAATACCAATTATGACTTTAGAATAATCATCTGTAACACGCACTGTCACAGCAGACAGGAATGTCCGGAGGATTTATCCTAAACAGTAGCGCTCTTCCAAGAGGCAGGTTTTTTGGTTAGCTTGCATTTAAGAGCTTAGAGACAAAATTAACACTTTTCAAAATAAGGTTTAATTATAAAAAGGTTAAAATTGGTGCAAATAAAAATATTTACTGAAAAATGGGTTACAAAGAAATAGAGACAAAATTTCAGCAATTTAAAAGAATAGATAAAGAATTGGAAATGGAAATACTTGCATTCAAAAGTCTTGGGAGTTTCAGAGGCTGAACATGTGTGATCGGTTCTTCTTCAGCGATGTTACTGCTTGATGTTAAAATTGAGAACTGACTGCTCTATCAGCTTCTCTCCTTTTCTCTGACCCCCAGGGGTTGTCACCAGAAGTACTTGACCAATTAAACACTGGGCCATGAGCGGCCCCGGAAGCTTAGCAAAATGCCAAGACCCCTCCCGCTTTGACAGATTACTAACAGAATTCATATCTCGAAATATGTAATGGTTACATTCTTGAAACTGATATTTTATTGTCGGGCATTACATTTATTATCCACAGACACTAAACACGGGTTATCTCAGAATAACCTCTGACCTGTAAGGCATCTGATCGCTAGCTTGTCTTCCCTAGCAGCAAATTTGATCATGTTTGATCTTATTTCGATCGGTATTTTATGTGGCATTCAAATATATATTTTCTAGAGACATGTCATGTTCAGGTAAAATGTTATGAATTGGGTATTGATTTGTGAGATGTAGGTGTTATATTCTAATTTAACAATTGGGCTTGTGGAATTTACAAGGCAGCCTCACTGGCCATCTGCTCAGATTACGACATAGCTCTGGCCAGGAAGAGACATATCGGCTAGGATGTCTGTCTGCTAAGATAAGGGTTGTTTGAAGTCGGCTCGCCTGCATTCCTTTTGAAATTTGCATACTAATGTTAATTAGGATAAAGTGGGGGCTGGTGAAGGAGGCCTTTTCAAACTGCAGAGCTCGGAAACTAAAATAGCAGATGTAAGACAAAATGGTGTACCAGCGCAGGATCTCATTACACTCATTGGTGAGGATGGGTCGGGAAAGGAGGAGTACTCATTGGTGAGGATGGGTCGGGAAAGGAGGAGTACTCATTGGTGAGGATGGGTCAGGAAAGATGGAGCACTCGTTGATGAGAATGGGTCAGGAAAGATGAAGCACTCATTGGTGAGGATGGGTCAGGGAAGGAAGAGCCCTCGTTGGTGAGGATGGGTCAGGGAAGGAAGAGCCCTCGTTGGTGAGGATGGGTCGGGAAGGAGGAGGTCTCATTGATGGGTCGAGGAAGGAGGAGCACTTGTTGGTGAGGATAGTCAGGGAAGGAGGAGCCCTCGTTGGTGAGGATGGGTCGGAGAAGGAGGAGGTCTCATTGATGGGTCAGGGAAGGAGAAGCACTTGTTGGTGAGGATAGTCGGGGAAGGAGGAGCCCTCGGTGAGGATGGGTCAGGAAAGGAGGAGCCCTCATTGGTTAAGATGGGTCAGGAAAGGAGGAGCACTCATTGGTGAGGATGGGTTGGTGAAAGAAGAGCCCTTGTTGGTGAGGATGGGTCGGGGAAGGAGTCCTCCTCTTTGGTAAGGATGGGTCAGAGAAGGAGAAGTCTTCGTTGGTAAGGATAGATCGGGGAAGGAAAATTCCTCATTGGTGAAGATGGGTCAGGGAAGGAGGAGTCCTCGTTGGTAAGGATGAATTGGGGAATGAAGAGTCCTCGTTGGTGAGGATAGGTCGGGGAAGGAGGAGTCCTCAGTGATGAGGATGCATCAGAAAAGGAGGTGCCCTCTTTGGTGAGGATGGGTCAGGGAAGGAGGCACCCTCGTTGATGAGGATGGGTCGGAAAAGGAGGAGCCCTAGATAGTGAGGATGGTTTAGGAATGGAGGAGCCCTGGCTAGTGAGGATGGGTCAGGGAAAGAGGCTTTCTCATTGGGGATTGATTGGGGAAGGGGAGCCCTGGCTAGTGAGGCTAAGTCAGGGAGAGGGGAAGCCCTCGTTGGAGAGGATGGGTCAGGGAAGGAGGAGCCGACTTCCCTAAACTGCGCTCTTTGCTAGACAATATTAAATGGGATAGAATTCTAGGACCAAATAACAGGTATTGGCCAGTGCATTCCAATGGAGAATACGTTTAAAAGAGCTAAAATAAACCCTGGGTGGATGAACTCCAATGTAAAAATGCATATAAAAAGAAAGAAAAGGCATTTAAAAAATACAAGGCTGAAACATAGAAACATAGAATGTGTCGGCAGATAAGAACCATTTGGCCCATCTAGTCTGCCCAATATATCTGAATCCTATGAATAGTCCCTGGCCCTATCTTATATGATGGATAGCCTTATGCCTATCCCATGCATGCTTAAACTCCTTCACTGTATTTGTAGCTACCACTTCTGCAGGAAGGTTATTCCATGCATCCACTACTCTCTCAGTAAAGTAATACTTCCTCATATTACTTTTAAACCTTTGCCCCTCTAATTTAAAACTGTGTCCTCTTGTGGTAGTTTTTCTTCTTTTAAATATGCTCTCCTCCTTTACCGAGTTGATTCCCTTTATGTATTTAAAAGTTTCTATCATATCCCCTCTGTCTCTTCTTTCTTCCAAGCTATACATGTTAAGGTCCTTTAACCTTTCCTGGTAAGTTTTTTCCTGCAATCCATGTACTAGTTTAGTAGCTCTTCTCTGAACTCTCTCTAGAGTATCTATATCCTTCTGGAGATATGGCCTCCAGTACTGCGCACAATACTCCAAGTGAGGTCTCACCAGTGTTCTGTACAGCGGCATAAGCACTTCTCTCTTTCTACTGCTTATACCTCTCCCTATACATCCAAGCATTCTGCTGGCATTTCGTGCTGCTCTATTACATTGTCTTCCCACCTTTAAGTCTTCTGAAATAATTACTCCTAAATCCTTTTCCTCAGATACTGAGGTCAGGACTGTGTCAAATATTCTATATTCTGCCCTTGGGTTTTTACGTCCCAGGTGCATTATCTTGCACTTATCCACATTAAATTTCAGTTGCCAGAGTTCTGACCATTCTTCTAGTTTTCCTAAATCCTTTTCCATTTGGCGTTTCCCTCCAGGAACATCAACCCTGTTACATATCTTTGTGTCAACAGCAAAAAGACAAACCTTACCATCGAGGCCTTTTGCAATATCACTTATGAAGATATTAAACAAAATTGGTCCCAGTACAGATCCCTGAGGTACCCCACTGGTAACATGACCTTGTTCTGAATGTTCTCCATTGACTACAACCCTTTGTTGTCTGTCACTCAGCCACTGCCTAATCCACTCAACAATATGGGAGTCCATGCTCAATGACTGCAGTTTATTGATAAGTCTTCTATGTGGGACAGTGTCAAAAGCCTTACTAAAATCTAGATATGCAATGTCTACTGCACCTCCACCGTCTATTATTATTTTAGTCACCCAGTCAAAAAAATCTATAAGATTTGTTTGACATGATCTCCCTGAAGTAAACCCATGTTGTTTTTCATCTTGCAATCCATGGGATTTAAGATGTTCCACAATCCTATCCTTTAATAGGGTTTCCATTAATTTGCCTACTATTGATGTCAGACTCACTGGTCTATAGTTGCTCGATTCCTCCCTACTACCTTTCTTGTGAATGGGCACGACATTTGCCAATTTCCAATCTTCCGGGACGACTCCTGTTACTAATGATTGGTTAAATAAATCTGTTAATGGTTTTGCCAGCTCACCACTAAGCTCTTTTAATAATTTTGGGTGTATCTCATCAGGACCCTGTGACTTATTTGTCTTCACTTTAGACAGCAATCTTAGAACGTCTTCCTCTGTAAAGACACATGCATCAAACGATTCATTAGTCATCCTTTCAAGTGGAGGTCCTTCTCCTTCTTTTTCTTCTGTAAAAACTGAACAGAAGTATTCATTAAGGCAGTCGGCTAGCCCTTTATTCTCTTCTACATACCTTCCGTCCTTTGTTTTTAATTTAGTTATTCCTTGTTTTAATTTCCTTTTTTCATTTATATATCTGAAGAATGTCTTATCCCCCTTTTTCATAGACTGAGCTAGTTTTTCTTCTGCCTGCGCTTTAGAAGTTCTTATAACTTGCTTGGCCTCTTTCTGCCTAATCTTGTAGATTTCCTTATCTTCATTGCTCTGGGTTTTTTTATAATTACAAAATGCTAGCTTTTTATTTTTAATGATTTGGGCCACTTCTGCTGAGTACCACAGTGGTCTCTTCCTTTTTTTGCTTTTACTGACAAGTCTAATGCAATTTTCTGTTGCCTTCAATAATGCACCTTTTAAGTAGTCCCATTTTTCCTGGACTCCATGTAATCCGTTCCAGTCTGATAAGGACTCATTTATGACTAATTTCATTTTTGAAAAGTCTGTTTGTCTAAAATCTAAAACTTTTGTTTTTGTGTGGTGTGACTCTTTCACAGTTCTTATATTAAACCACACTGACTGGTGATCACTAGATCCCAAGGTTTCGCCTACAATGACATCATATACCGAATCCCCATTTGTGAATACCAAATCCAAAATGGCCCCCCTCCGGGTTGGCTCCTCAACCACTTGTTGCAGAGACAACCCCAGTAGGGAATTTAGAATATCTGTACTCCTGGTAGAACTTGCTATTTTGGTTTTCCAGTTTATATCTGGAAGATTGAAATCTCCCATAATGATAACTTCTCCTTTCATTGTCATTTTAGCTATTTCTTCAACTAGTAGATCATCTAGTTCTTTAACTTGACCAGGTGGTCTATATATCACACCTACACGAGTTACTGCATGATTAGCAAACTGCAACGTAACCCAAACTGACTCTATGTTGGCCTCACCAACTTGTATTAGGTTAGATTTAATGCTATCTTTCACATACAGGGCCACTCCTCCTCCTTTCTGAGGGGTCATTGGCAACATTCCAACATTACAATGAATGCAATTAAGACAGCTAAGATAGAATTTGAAGGGCACGTAGCGGAAGAGAGTAAAAAAAAAAAAAAACAAGAAATTCTTTAAGTATATAAATCATAAGAAAGTGAGGCCAGAACACATTGGCCCCATAAAGAACAATGAAGGGCATCTGGCTATAAAGGGCAGAGAGAAGGCAAATATTCTAAATAAATTCTTCCCCATCTTTACAAAAAAAATTGGGGGGACAGAGTAACCTAGACTGTAATGTTGAAGTCAATAACACATCCCAGGAAGCACCCTTGGACGTGGTATGTTGAGGGTTTATGTTGGGATTGGGCGTGGTATGTTGGGGGTTATGTTGGGATTGGACTTGGTATGTTGAGGGTTATGTTGGGATTGGACGTGGTATGTTGAGGGTTATGTTGGGTTTGGACGTGGTATGTTGGGGGTTATGTTGGGATTGGACTTGGTATGTTGAGGGTTATGTTGGGATTGGACGTGGTATGTTGAGGGTTATGTTGGGATTGGACCTGGTATGTTGGGGGTTATGTTGGGTTTGGACGTGGTAAGTTGAGGGTTTATGTTGGGATTGGACGTGGTATGTTGCTAGTTATGTTGGGATTGGAAGTGGTATGTTGAGGGTTATGTTGGGATTGGACGTGTTATGTTGGGATTGGACGTGTTATGTTGGGATTGGACGTGTTATGTTGGGATTGGACGCGTTATGTTGGGATTGGACGTGGTATGTTGGGGGTTATGTTGGGAATGGACGTGGTATGTTGGAGGCTATGTTGGGATTGGACGTGGTATGTTGAGGGTTATGTTGGGATTGGACGTGGTATGTTGGGGGTTATGTTGGGATTGGACGTGATATGTTGAGGGTTATGTTGGAATTGGACGTGGTATGTTGGGGGTTATGTTGGGATTGGACGTGGTATGTTGGGGGGTATGTTGAGGGTTATGTTGGGATTGGACGTGGTATGTTGGAGGCTATGTTGGGATTGGACTTGGTATGTTGAGGGTTATGTTGGGATTGGACGTGGTATGTTGGGGGTTATGTTGGGATTGGACGTGGTATGTTGAGGGTTATGTTGGGATTGGACGTGGTATGTTGAGGGTTATGTTGGGATTGGACGTGGTATGTTTGGGGTTATGTTGGGATTGGACGTGGTATGTTGAGGGTTATGTTGGGATTGGACGTGGTATGTTGGGGGTTATGTTGGGATTGGACGTGGTATGTTGAGGGTTATGTTGGGATTGGACGTGGTATGTTGAGGGTTATGTTGGGATTGGACGTGGTATGTTGAGGGTTATGTTGGGATTTGGCGTGGTATGTTGAGGGTTATGTTGGGATTGGACGTGGTGTGTTGGGGGTTATGTTGGGATTGGACGTGGTGTGTTGAAGGTTATGTTGGGATTGGACGTGGTGTGTTGAGGGTTATGTTGGGATTGGACGTGGTATGTTGAAGGTTATGTTGGGATTGGACGTGGTATGTTGGGGGTTATGTTGGGATTGGATGTGGTATGTTGAGGGCTATGTTTGGATTGGACGTGGTATGTTAAAGGTTATGCCCGTGGCAGCAGTCCACGTTGATTTTGCACCCTTTCTCTTCAGCTCTCACCGTTTGATAACGCCATTCTTCGTGTCCCGTCTGTGAAATCGGAGGAGGGGGAGAAGCGCCAGATTCAGCGACGGAAAACTATCATGTGGTTCAGAGAGACGCAGGCCGAGAAAGTGCTGGATGACGGAGAATTCCCTCTGTGGCTCTACGGCATGCTATCACGCAGGTAGCACCTCCCGCACTTCTATCCAGGATCATGTAGTACACCTCCCGCACTTCTATCCACTGAGTAAACTGAGGGCAGGGATAGCAGTGGGAAGGGAAGGGATGTGAGTAGACTGAGGGCGGGGATAGCAGTGGCAAGGGGAGGGATGTGAGTAAACTGAGGGCGGGGATAGCAGTAGCAAGGGGAGGGATGTGAGTAGACTGAGGGCGGGGGTAGCAGTGGGAAGGGGAGGGATGGGAGTAGACTGAGGGCGGGGATAGCAGTGGGAAGGGCGGGATGTGAGTATATTGAAGGAGGGGATGGCAGTGGGAAGGGGAGGGATGTGAGTAGACTGAGGGTGGGGATACCATTGGGAAGGATGGATTTGAGTAGACTGAGGGTGGGGAAAGCAGTGGGAAGGGGAGGGATGTGAGTAGACTGAGGGTGGGAATAGCAGTGGGAAGGGGTGGGATTTGGTCTGAGGGCGGGGATAGTGAAAGGAAGGGAAGGGATGTGAGTAGACTGAGGGCAGGGATAGCAGTGGGAAGGGGAGGGATGTAAGTAGACTAAGGGCGGGGATAGTGGAAGGAAGGGAAGGGATGTGAGTAGACTGAGGGTGGGGATAGTGGGAAGGGGAGGGATGTGAGTAGACTGAGGGGGGGGATAGCAGTGGGAAGGGGAGGGATGTGAGTAGACTGAGGGCAGGGATAGCAGTGGGAAGGGGAGGGATGTGAGTAGACTGAGGGCAGGGATAGCAGTGGGAAGGGGAGGGATGTGAGTAGACTGAGGGCAGGGATAGCAGTGGGAAGGGGAGGGATGTGAGTAGACTAAGGGCGGGGATAGTGGAAGGAAGGGAAGGGATGTGAGTAGACTGAGGGTGGGGATAGTGGGAAGGGGAGGGATGTGAGTAGACTGAGGGGGGGGATAGCAGTGGGAAGGGGAGGGATGTGAGTAGACTGAGGGCAGGGATAGCAGTGGGAAGGGGAGGGATGTGAGTAGACTGAGGGCAGGGATAGCAGTGGGAAGGGGAGGGATGTGAGTAGACTAAGGGCGGGGATAGTGGAAGGAAGGGAAGGGATGTGAGTAGACTGAGGGTGGGGATAGTGGGAAGGGGAGGGATGTGAGTAGACTGAGGGGGGGGATAGCAGTGGGAAGGGGAGGGATGTGAGTAGACTGAGGGCAGGGATAGCAGTGGGAAGGGGAGGGATGTGAGTAGACTGAGGGCGGGGATAGCAGTGGGAAGGGGAGAGATGTGAGTAGACTGAGGGCGGGGATAGCAGTGGGAAGGGATGTGAGTAGACTGAGGGCGGGGATAGCAGTGGGAAGGGGAGGGATGTGAGTAGACTGAGGGCGGGGATAGCAGTGGGAAGGGGAGGGATGCGAGTAGACTGAGGGTGGGGATAGCAGTGGGAAGGGGAGGGATGTGAGTAGATTGAGGGCGGGGATAGCAGTGGGAAGGGGAGGGATGTGAGTAGACTGAGGGCGGGGATAGCAGTGGGAAGGGGAGGAATGACTTAGGGTGGGGATAGCAGTGGGAAGGGAAGGGGTGTGAGTAGACTGAGGGCGGGGATAGCAGTGGGAAGGGGAGGGATGTGAGTAGACTTAGGGTGGGGATAGCAGTGGGAAGGGGAGGGAAGTGTGTAGACTGAGGGCGGGGATAGCAGTGGGAAGGGGAGGGATGTGAGTATATTGAAGGAGGGGATGGCAGTAGAAAGGGGAGGGATGTGAGTAGACTGAGGGCGGGGATAGCAGTGGGACGGGGAGGGATGTGAGTAGATTAAGGGCGGGGATAGCAGTGGGAAGGGGAGGGATGTGAGTAGACTGAGGGCGGGGATAGCAGTGGGAAGGGGAGGGATGTGAGTAGACTGAGGGCAGGGATAGCAGTGGGAAGGGGAGGGATGTGAGTAGACTAAGGGCGGGGATAGTGGAAGGAAGGGAAGGGATGTGAGTAGACTGAGGGTGGGGATAGTGGGAAGGGGAGGGATGTGAGTAGACTGAGGGGGGGGATAGCAGTGGGAAGGGGAGGGATGTGAGTAGACTGAGGGCGGGGATAGCAGTGGGAAGGGGAGGGATGTGAGTAGACTGAGGGCAGGGATAGCAGTGGGAAGGGGAGGGATGTGAGTAGACTAAGGGCAGGGATAGCAGTGGGAAGGGGAGGGATGTGAGTAGACTGAGGGCAGGGATAGCAGTGGGAAGGGGAGGGATGTGAGTAGACTAAGGGCGGGGATAGTGGAAGGAAGGGAAGGGATGTGAGTAGACTGAGGGTGGGGATAGTGGGAAGGGGAGGGATGTGAGTAGACTGAGGGGGGGGATAGCAGTGGGAAGGGGAGGGATGTGAGTAGACTGAGGGCAGGGATAGCAGTGGGAAGGGGAGGGATGTGAGTAGACTGAGGGCGGGGATAGCAGTGGGAAGGGGAGAGATGTGAGTAGACTGAGGGCGGGGATAGCAGTGGGAAGGGATGTGAGTAGACTGAGGGCGGGGATAGCAGTGGGAAGGGGAGGGATGTGAGTAGACTGAGGGCGGGGATAGCAGTGGGAAGGGGAGGGATGCGAGTAGACTGAGGGTGGGGATAGCAGTGGGAAGGGGAGGGATGTGAGTAGATTGAGGGCGGGGATAGCAGTGGGAAGGGGAGGGATGTGAGTAGACTGAGGGCGGGGATAGCAGTGGGAAGGGGAGGGATGACTTAGGGTGGGGATAGCAGTGGGAAGGGAAGGGGTGTGAGTAGACTGAGGGCGGGGATAGCAGTGGGAAGGGGAGGGATGTGAGTAGACTTAGGGTGGGGATAGCAGTGGGAAGGGGAGGGAAGTGTGTAGACTGAGGGCGGGGATAGCAGTGGGAAGGGGAGGGATGTGAGTATATTGAAGGAGGGGATGGCAGTAGAAAGGGGAGGGATGTGAGTAGACTGAGGGCGGGGATAGCAGTGGGAAGGGGAGGGATGTGAGTAGATTAAGGGCGGGGATAGCAGTGGGAAGGGGAGGGATGTGAGTAGACTGAGGGCGGGGATAGCAGTGGGAAGGGGAGGGATGCGAGTAGACTGAGGGTGGGGATAGCAGTGGGAAGGGGAGGGATGTGAGTAGACTTAGGGTGGGGATAGCAGTGGGAAGGGAAGGGGTGTGAGTAGACTGAGGGCGGGGATAGCAGTGTGAAGGGGAGGGATGTGAGTAGACTGAGGGCGGGGATAGCAGTGGGAAGGGGAGGGATGTGAGTAGACTGAGGACGGGGATAGCATTGGGAAGGGATGTGAGTAGACTGAGGGCGGGGATAGCAGTGGGAAGGGGAGGGATGTGAGTAGACTTAGGGTGGGGATAGCAGTGGGAAGGGGAGGGAAGTGTGTAGACTGAGGGCGGGGATACCATTGGGAAGGATGGATGTGAGTAGACTGAGGGTGGGGATAGCAGTGGGAAGGGGTGGGATTTGGTCTGAGGGCGGGGATAGTGGAAGGAAGGGAAGGGATGTGAGTAGACTGAGGGCGGGGATAGCAGTGGGAAGTGGAGGGATGTGAGTAGACTGAGGGTGGGGATAGCAGTGGGAAGGGGAGGGATGTGAGTAGACTGAGGGCAGGGATAGCAATGGGAAGGGAAGGGATGTGAGTAGACTGAGGGCGGGGATAGCAGTGGGAAGGGGAGGGATGTGAGTAGACTGAGGGTGGGGATAGCAGTGGGAAGGGGATGGATGTGAGTAGACTGAGGGCAGGGATAGCAGTGGGAAGGGAAGGGATGTGAGTAGACTTAGGTTGGGGATAGCAGTGAGAAGGGGAGGGATGTGAGTAGACTGAGGGCGGAGATAGCAGTGGGAATGGGTGGGATGTAAATAGACTGAGGGTGGGGATAGCAGTGGGAAGGGGCGGGATGTGAGTAGACTGAGGGCAGGGATAACAGTTGGAAGGGGCGGGATGTGAGTAGACTGAGGGCGGGGATACCAGTGGGAAGGGGCGGGATTTCGCTGCAGAGAGTTCGGAATCACCATAAGTTTGTTCTGTGCATCTTCAGGGATACGGAGAATTTACTGAAAGATAAAGAAGTCGGCGATTTCCTGATCCGCATCAGCCAGACCCGGGCCGGATACATCCTCAGCTACAGGTCAGTGTCATCGCCATCCGTATCTTCAGTGACATCCCCCACACACCATCCCATGGGAGGAGGCGGGTCTCATGGTCTGGGGGGCGGGGTGGAGGAAGATGGAGATTCTACCTGCAGGTCAAACCATTAAAGGACAAATGTGATTGTGGTCTCCCCTACCCCCATAGATGGACAGATCACCCCGAGACGGAAAGACATCCCCTATGACTGGGCTCCTCCCTCCCCCGTGACTGAGCTCCTCCCTCCCCTGTCACTGGGCTCCTCCCTCCCCCTGTAGCTGGACTCCTCCCTCCCCCGTAACTGAGGTCCTCCATCCCCTCTTCATAACTGAGGTCCTCCATCCCCCGTAACTATCTTTGCTTGCTGCAGATTGGCATTGCATGCTGTCATCTACTAGGACCCCCAGATCCATCCTGGATGCCCCCAGAGGTCCCCCCTAGAGTGTAATTTGCATTTATATTTTTAGCCCCCAGGTGCATTACTTCACATTTCCTAAATAAAAATAAAGCTGCGCTCAATGTATATGAATGAAAAACGCTGAAAAAATATTGTTAGTGACAATAAATAATAATGTGACACAATTAATCCCCAATCTAGTGAAGATTGAAAAAAATACTCAATAGAAAAAATGTGCAAAAGATACAACATAATATAAAAGTCCCAAATCTCGGAGTGTAAGATCGTGAAATGAATAACGAATGTCCTCCACCGATAAGATGCAGAATATTCCTCCCCGGTGCTCAGTACACAAAGACACACTCTTACCAGAGATCATAAGACAAAGAGCCTGATAACATCGATCTTAGTCAGGGCTATCAGATTGGTGGACCTGGAACAATTGCTGGAGAGGTCTGTATGTATATCGCCCTCAAGTGTTGGATGCCCACAACGATGTCCTCAAGGATTATCATGCGGAACACAAAACAGCCTCCATAGCGTGATATTGTAAAAAGTATATAAGTAAACTCACATTGGAGAAGATAAAAAGCGCTATCACAAACAGCCGGCAAAAGAAAACACCGTCACCCGTCCTTCCGGGTTGTTGCGTTGTGACGTCAGCACGCCGGTCCCGACGCGTTTCACCACAGATGATGACGTCTTCTTGAATGTTTGTGATAGCGCTTTTTATCTTCTATACATACAGAGCTTTCCAGCAATTGTCCACCAATCCGATAGCCCTGACTAAGATCGATGTTATCAGGCTCTTTGTCTTATGATCTCTGGTAAGAGTGTGTCTTTGTGTACTGAGCACCATGGAGGAATATTCTGCATCTGATCGGTGGAGGACATTCGTTATTCATTTCACGATCTTACACTCAGAGATTTGGGACTTTTATATTATGTTGTATCTTTTGCACATTTTTTCTATTGAGTATTTTTTTCAATCTTCACTAGATTGGGGATTAATTGTCACATTATTATTTATTGTCACTAACAATATTTTTTCAGTGTTTCAATTTAGCGCAGCTTTATTTTTATTTGCTTATTTTTAGGTGTTTCCCACTTTTCAACTGCAGTTTTTTTGTTGTTGGTTGTATAGCACAGTTATTTTATTTATACACTTCACATTTCCTCCATTGCCCCTCCCCCTCCTCCTCCTCCTCCTCCTCCCTCCTCCTCCTCCTCCTCCTCCTCCCCCCTCCTCCTCCTCCTCCCCCCTCCTCCTCCTCCTCCCCCCTCCCCCTCCTCCTCCTCCTCCTCCTCCTCCTCCTCCTCCTCCCCCTCCTCCTCCTCCTCCTCCCCCTCCTCCTCCTCCCCCTCCTCCTCCTCCTCCTCCTCCCTCCTCCTCCCTCCTCCTCCTCCTCCTCCTCCCTCCTCCTCCTCCTCCTCCCCCCCCCTCCTCCTCCTGTATGGTTTCTATATCTTGCTGTGTAATAATCGCCCAGCCTTGGATCTCAGCGCCTCCAGGCCGGGAAGTTACCATCATCTTCCTATTGTAGGGGGATGGAACGCTGCCGCCATTATATGATCGATGTGCGCTGCAATGGCTGCTACGTCATCCTGGGAGAAGATCGCGCTCACTCCTCGCTCTCCGCCCTCATACAGTATCACCGCATAGTTGGTCTTCAGCCATATGGGGAAACCCTGAGAGAAGCCTGCCAGACGGTAAGTGGGGAACTTGGGTGACCACTGGGCGAAAGGACTTAGAGGTTAACTATATGGGGGTTGCAGTGAGACAGCAACCGATGATGGGGGAGGGGTCACATTAGAGGGGTCACTGGAGGGGGTCATGTGACACAGGGGTCACTGGAGGGGGGGTCACATGACACAGGGGCCACTGTAGAGGGGGGTCACATGACACAGGGGCCACTGTAGAGGGGGGTCACATGACACAGGGGCCACTGGAGGGGGGGGGGGTCACATGACACAGGGGCCACTGGAGGGGGGGGTCACATGACACGGGCCACTGGAGGGGGGGGGGTCACATGACACAGGGGCCACTTAAGGGGGGGTCACATGACACAGGGGCCACTGGAGGGGGTCACATGACACAGGGGCCACTGGAGGGGGTCACATGACACAGGGGCCACTGGTGAGGGTTATATGACACAGGTGTGAGGATCACATGACACGGGCCACTGGAGGGGGTCAAATGAATGGGGGGGCACTAGTGGGGGTCACATGACACAGGGGCCTCTGAAGGGGGGGGTCACATGACACAGGGGTCACTGGAGGGGGGTCAGATGTCTGTGATTGGGATGTCATGTGATGTCTGTTCTCTATAGACAGGGAACTGGGCTCCGGACTGTGAAGAGATAAAATTGCTGAGCAGAACTCTGTCTCTTGGAGATGAGAATGTTCCCTCTCCACCCGCTGACTCTGCATCCAACCAATCAGAAAACAAGAAACTGGAGAAGCCTTCCCTCCCCCTCCCCCGATTCCACAAATCCATCCGAAGAGCCATGCAGGAAATCCAGCAGGTGAGATAGTAGTAGAGTTCAGGGTGATGATGAGGATAGTAGTAGAGTTCAGGTAGATGATGAGGATAGTAGTAGAGTTCAGGTAGATGATGAGGATAGTAGTAGAGTTCAGGGTGATGATGAGGATAGTAGTAGAGTTCAGGGTGATGATGAGGATAGTAGTAGAGTTCAGGTAGATGATGAGGATAGTAGTAGGGTTTCAGCCGGGCCTAGGGGGTTAATGGGGGTCTGTAACCCTACCCCCACCCTCTACTGTGTGTATTATGAATGTTCCAAGCATGAAGAGCAGAGGTAGAGTAAGAAAGGGGAAAGTTTCCTCAACTCTCCTTCCCACTGACAAAGATGGCCGAGTGCCCAGTTCTGTTTATAAGATTTGGTGAAATGTTTGACTGTACCTGTGCCTCGTGTGATTGGATGTGCAGATAACCCCTCCCTGTGCCTCGTGTGGGACCATGGGACCCAGGCGGCACTTAGAGAGGGGCGGCCCCCGGCCGCCTCTTCTCTTCATTCGGCTATTACTCGATTGAAAAAAAAAAAGGGGCGGGGCGGCCGGCCTGACATGCACACTGCGCATGCGCCGCCGCCGCTCGGGAAAGCCCGTAAACATTCGGCTATTTCCGGGAATAGCCGAACATGTACGGGCTTTACCGAGCGGCGGCGGAGCATGCGCGGTGACGTGTTGGCGCCGGGCAGCGCCATTTTTAAATCCTAAGGCGCCTTTAGGAACAGGTAAGTGAGACTGGTCCACAGCCACACTACCTGCCATTATGTGGGGCTGCAGGCATACTACAGAAGATGCAGTGCTGTGGGCATGGTACACGCCCGCAGCACTGCATCTCCTGTAGTATGCCCGCACCCCTGCATTCTCCTGCACCATGTCTGCAGCCCCGCATTCTCCTGCACCATGCCCGCATCCCCCTGGAGTGTTTTGGAGTGGATGTGGAGCCCCCCTTCATCTGTTCCCCCCTACCTCCACTTATGCTGGGGCTTTAAAGGTGGTATGGTCCACCTCCTGGGGTGGGGGCAGGGCGCTATCATGGCGATGGGGGTGCGCCCCTTGCAACCAGACAATCGACTGTGCGGAAGGAGGGGGCAGTACTTGGTGGGGGCTCCTGTCAGTGCCCCCACTGTCTTGCCTGGGACTGTCCTTGAGGCTTAGGGATCCCTGTGGTGCCGCCATTTTGTTGTAGCCTGTGTGCTCTATGCACAGCGGCCATGTTTGTGTAGTCCAGTGGCCATTTTGTGGTGGTTTGAACATGGCGGCAGCCTATGGACAGCGATTTTGGCGGTGGGAGCCCCTCCTCATCCCCTGGTGCTGACTCCTGGATCTTTTCACTTCCTGATCGCCGCTCACATTATCCTGGAGGCTGCAGGTGCCTGTTTTTGCTGGGTGGTGAGTCTGGTGGGGTCCTTGCCCTCTCTGCTGAGGATCGCTTGGTGCTTCGTGCCTGACGACCAGGTGGTGCTGCCAGTGCGGTGGGGGTTGTCCCTTGCAGTGTTTTACACTTTTTGTGGGGTCCCCCTGATGACTCGTGTAGTCTTTGGAGCACATCTCCCCACCTGATCCTCTCTGTGAGGCTGCGGGGCCCTCCGGGTTCCAAC
Organism: Pelophylax lessonae; assembly: GCF_965119305.1. Classification (NCBI taxonomy): domain Eukaryota; kingdom Metazoa; phylum Chordata; class Amphibia; order Anura; family Ranidae; genus Pelophylax; species Pelophylax lessonae. The sequence goes on along the minus strand of NC_138768.1, from coordinate 895,635,884 downwards.
CATCCATCGATGCACTGACGGCAGTCCTGGAGTCCTTTGTGTCCCAGGTGGAGGTGGCTTTCAGGCGACGGGCTAGCAAAAAGCGCCCCCTGCCTCATCTGTCTCATCAGATCCTGAATCTGATTCGGCCTCCACGGACGTGGGTCTCCCTGCTGGGTTTGCGACCACGCGCCCAGAAGCCTCAGATAGTGAGGATGATTCCTCCACTTCTGCAACCGCACATGAAAAAGTGCTGGTAGAAGCACGGATTGTATCTGTGCGTGAGACCTTGAAGGTGGAGGACGTTGCTGCGACTGAGGCGCAGGTTCCCTTTGGCACTCATAAGCCATCCAGAGCAGCAAAGGGGTTTCCTTTCCCCGCCTATTTTGACATAATTGTCGCTAAGAGTGGGGGTGACCAATGCCTCCTCTTGGGGTCCCTAAGTGATTTACTAGGCGATACCCCTATGAGGAGCCCCTTATTATTTTCTGGACCCTCCGGTTTCCGGATTGAACAAGGCAGCCATGATTCGGTTGCCGGTTGAAGAGTCCCCGGCCTTTAAGGATCTGGCTGACAGGAAGGTGGAGGCTGTGACCCGCAATATGGACACTCTGGCTGGTTCGTCACGAAGGCTTACATTGCCCTGGTGTCGCAAACTCTGACCGAGTGGGCTAAGGTTTTACGCCATGTCCTGGAAGGAGAACGGCTCCCCCCGGCCTTAGCTGAGCTGGCGGACCAGCTGGCCCAGGGGCTGCATTTTCTCTGTGATGCCTCTTTGGATGCGGCTCCCCTAGTCGCTAGGCTCTCTTTCGGCAGTGGTCCTCTGGCGTGTCTTTGGGCTCAAATGCTGGTTTGCAGACCTTGCTGACTTCTAAAAAGGCTTTGACTGATCCCCCCTTTTAAGATCACCTGTTTGGAGCTACCCTGGATGACATCATTGAAGGCCTCACAGGGGGAAAGAGCGCCTTTCTTCTGCAGGCTACTAAGGGCAAGGAACCTCGTCATAGACGTAGGCCCTCCTTCTCGGCTCATAACAAGTTTTTTCTTCCCTTAGGGTCGATTGATAAGGGCTCAAAGCTTTTCAGGGCCTCCTCTGGAGGATCCAAACGAACCTGGTCTGGCAAGCCGAAAGCGGGCTTCTCCAGACCAGCAAACAAAGCTCCCTCAGCAGAAAGGTGCGCCTTCACCCGTATCGGGGGTGGGGGATGTCTTTGCTGGTTTCTGGACCTGTGAACTTCCCTGGTACAAGAAAAATGAGTCCACAAAGTGATACGGTCCGGCTGCAAGATAGAGTTTCGCTTTTACCCCCTGGCAAGGTTCTTTCCTTTCAACTTGTGCCTGTCCCTGGACCTCTTACAGGGTTTGTTTGGGGTGGTACAGGACCTGTTACATCAAGGGGTGTTTGTTCTAGTTCCGATTTCTGAATGTTTTCAGGATTTTTATTCAAACCTGTTTCAATTTCCCAGGAAGGAAGGCACAGTGCATCCAATCCTGGACCTCAAGGCGCTGACTTGCTTTTTGCGGGTGCTGATGTTCAGGATGGAGAGTCGATTTGCACGGTGGTGGCATCCTTGCATCAGGAGGATTTTCTTGCCTCTATTGACATCAAGGATGCTTACCTTCACAGTCCAATACGTGCCGGTCACCAGCGCTTCCTCCGCTTTGCCGTGGGAGAGGAGCATGATCATTTTGTGGCGTTATCCTTTGGTCTCACTTCTGCTCCTCGGGTCTTCACAAATGTGTTAGCCCCGGTGCTAGCAATGTTACGCCAATGGGGGATCACAGTACTGGGCTACTTGGACGACCTCCTACTGCTCTGGTGGAAAACCTGGAAATCATCATACGAACTCTGCGGGAGTTCGGCTGGATTCTGAATTTTCAGACTCGGCCTTAGCCAGAGTGTTCCTTCCTCGGGACAAACTCCAGAAATTGCAGGCTGCAGTTCGTCTCCTGCTGTCCAGCAGATGGTCATCCCTCCTGACTTGCATGCGGGTGCTGGGCCTGATGGTGTCTACCTTCGAGGCGGTTTCGTTTTGCACAGTTCCATACGTGGTCCCTGATAATGGTGGCTTCATTCTCCTGTGCTCTGGCAAGGCAAATACTCCCTCCCCTTGTACTGGACAGTGTTCACCTTGAATGCCAGCCTGTCCGGCTGGGGAGGCATCCTCAGCAAAAATTCTGCTCAGGGGCTCTGGACGCTGGAAGAATCCAGACTACCGATCAATGTCTTGGAACTCCCAGCAATTAGACTGTGCCTGGACCGTTGGATGGATCGTCTTCAGGGATGTCCAGTGTGCATTCAATCTGACAATGCCACAGCCGTGGCTTATGTCAATCACCAGGGGGGCACAAGAAGTGTTCTGGCAGCTCTGGAGGTAGCCGGCATTCTAAGTGAGCAGAACGGTTCGTTCCAGCCCTCTCCGTCGTACACATTTCCAGGGTGGAAAATTGGCAGGCAAATTACCTCAGTCGGCAGGCGTTGGACCAAGGAGAGTGGTCCCTTGATCCAGAGGTGTTTCATCAGTTGTGTCTCTAGTGGGGCATCTCGGAGATGGATCTGTTGGCATCTCAGGTCAAAAGAAAGGTCCAGAAGTTTGTGGCTCGGTCACGGGATCCTCTGGCCGATGCCACAGACGCGCTGGTGGCTCCATGGAGTCAGTATCATCTGATTTACACCTTCCCTCCTCTCACTCTTCTGCCAAGACTTCTACGCAGAATCGAGGCAGAAGGGATTCCGGTATTCTTAGTTGCTCCAGACTGGCCTCACCGGGCTTGGTATGCGGATCTGGTGCGGCTGATCACCGACATTACTTGGAAGCTTCCTGTTAGTCGGTGATTCAAAAGCTCTTAAAAGCTAGGAAATTTATGTCTAGGAAGATCTACCATCGTACGTGGAGTCTCTTGAGGTTCATCCTCGCTCCCTCTTTTGACCTTCCTTTAACATGGGGTTGAACAGACATTGGCTTTGAGTACCATCAAGGGCCAGGTATCGGCTTTGGCGGTCTTCTTCCAACGAACCTTGGCCTCACACTCTGGTGCGTATCCTTCTTTAAGGTGTCTGACAATTTTTCCTCCAGTGCGGTCTCTGTTCCCGCCTTGGAACCTCATTTTGGTGCTTTCGGTCCTCCAGAAACCTTTTTGAGAAGCTTTGGGAGATTCCCTTGCTTACGCTGTCTCAGAAGGTGGCCTTTTGTGTGGCTTTCTCCTCTGTGCTCAGGGTGTCGAAACTGGCGGCTTTATCCTTTTGTTCACCTTACCTGGAGTTTCCCAGAGATAAGGTGGTTCTTCGCCCCTGTTTGTCGTTCCTCCCAAAGGTTGTCTCTGATTTTCATTTGAATGAAGACATTGTGTTGCCTTTCCTGTGTCCCAGGCCAAAACATCCGAAGAAAATTGCCTTGCATGCCTTGGATGTAGTTTGGGTAATTAGAGTGTACCTGGCAGTTATGGAGTCGTTTAGGAAGTCAGACTCACTATTTGTTCTCACGGATGGGCCTCGGAAAGGGTTGTCCGCTTCCTCTGCGACCATTTCAAGATGGATCAGACAGACGGTGACTCTGTCGGGTTAGGTTCCTCCTTTACCCCTCAAGGCGCACTCTACTTGGGCGCTTAGTGTCTCCTGGGCCTTCCGTCATCAGGCGTCAGTGATGCAGGTTTGCAAGGGGCCACCTGGTCAATGGTGCACACTTTCACAAAGTTCTATAAAGTGGATGTGTTGGCATCTGTGGATGCTTCTTTTGGCCGCAAGGTTTTGCTGGCTGCTGTTTAGAGGACCTGGTCTACTGTTTAGCCTTGGGAATTTTTTGCTGTTCCCACCCCATACTGCTTTGGGACACCCCAATGGTTAAGAAGATGGGGGAGCTGTGTCCATCAATGAACGAAAGAGAAAATGGTATGTTTGACTTACCGTAAAATCCATTTCTCTGATGTTCATTGATGGACACAGCACCCGCCCCTCTGTGGACGGACACGGCACCCGCCCCTCTGTGGACAGACACGGCACCCGCCCCTCTGTGGAGTTGTAATAATTCTGACACTGCTTGTAACAAAACTGAGTACCTATAGCAGAGAGGGGGAGTTTACCCCCTGGGGCCGCCCATAGGCGTAGCCAGACTTTTTATCTGCTTAGTGTCCTACTCCTGTAGGGGGCAGTATAACCCAATGGTTATGAAGATCAGGAGCTGTGTCCTTCAATGAACATCAGAGAAATGGATTTTACAGTAAGTCAAAAATCCAATTTTCGTAATAAAGACCTCCGATACCCAACACAGTGTATTGTAACAGGAAGGCCAGTACAGAGTAGGGGCCAGTACAGAGTAGGGGCCAGTACAGAGTAGGGGCCAGTACAGAGTAGGGGACTGTACAGAGTAGGGGACTGTACATGACATTTACTGGGTGGAGGTTGAGACACCCCAGGGACATCCTACAATGTTACTCAATGCTAGATATTTCTTCTCTCTCCTGCAGGCGTCTACAGCACAGAAGACGTTGGAGGTGTAGTGGAGCCAAGTGTCTGCATTGTCCTGATTGGATGTCACAATCTCTGTGAATCTATTACTGTTGTGCGTGGAGAATCCCTATATACACCCGAGTGATGTCTGTTCCATGAGAAAAATATTGGGGGTGGGGGAGGGGTGTTGGAAGGACTGTAATGAGTGGAAGTAGTCCAATGCTCTTTCCTTTTCAGGATCACTGCTAATCCCTGGAAGATCCTTTTTTTTTTTTTTTTTTGAAAATTTGTATTTATTGAATCCCTGGAAGATCCTTAATCCTAATGAAAGTTCTGGGATTCTCTGTATTGTCTCTGTTCAGAAATGGGTTTCTCTACTTTTCCTTCCTGGCCTTTCTCTGATTTGCTAAGGGACTTCCACTTTCCCCTCCATGGTGGCCAATCAGTGATGGGAATTCAGTGTGCTCCGCCTGCCTTCTCACTCATCCAGCATTCGCTCTCAGACAGACTTCCTGATTGGTGAATTCTGTTCAGCAGATGAGACCACCCAGGTAGATGCAGCATGGAGGACATGTTGAAGTCCCATTGTGATGCAACACAAAGTGGTACAAGAATGTTTAAATTCCATGTGTGGAAGCCCATTGGATGGTCCAGAGTCTGTGGGGGGGGGGGGTGGAGGGCTTCCTAGATGGTCCAGAGTCGGGGGGGCACCCTGAATGGTCCATAGTCTGGGGGGGGGGTTCTCTTGAAGAATGATAGTGGATGGACAGGTCTGTTTCGTCACATACAGGAAGATCCACTGATCGGAGCTCTCGCTGATTGGTTCTATCACTGTATCGCATTTATTTTGTATTTGTACAGAAAATTTGTCTTTTCAAGGTGCCAATAAAATATAATCATTATATTTGTGAAATGTGAACTGTCTGTTCTTTTTACTGTTATCACAATAAGAAATGCTCAGAAAAAATGATCCTGTGTGCTTTAGTGCGGCAGCGCACAATCTGCTCATCCAATGCTGACCCAATGAGGAGTTATGCAGAGCAATCTAAATGTCATCCAGGATGGAGATGACCAACCTAACCCTGTACCTACCCAACCCCTAAGATGTCCCAATAACACGGTGAGGAGTGAGGACCAACCTAAACCTAACCTCTAAGATGTCCCAATAATATGGTGACAGTGGAGAACCAACCTAAACCAGTATTATGGTGACAAGAGGGTACCAACCTAAACCTATACCGACCCTTAACCCTAAGGTCCCCCAATAATATGGTGATAGGAGAGGACAAACCTAGACCCAACCCGAAGATGTCCCAATAACATGGTGACGGGAGAGGACCAACCTAGACCCAACCCGAAGATGTCCCAATAACATGGTGACAGGAGAGGACCAACCTAGACCCAACCCGAAGATGTCCCAATAACATGGTGACAGGAGAGGACCAACCTAGACCCAACCCGAAGATGTCCCAATAACATGGTGACAAGAGAGGACCAACCTAGACCCAACCCGAAGATGTCCCAATAACATGGTGACAGGAGAGGACCAACCTAGACCCAACCCGAAGATGTCCCTATAACAGGGTGACAGGAGAGGACCAACCTAGACCCAACCCGAAGATGTCCCTATAACATGGTGACAGGAGAGGACCAACCTAGACCCAACCTGAAGATGTCCCTATAACATGGTAACAGGAGAGGACCAACCTAGACCCAACCCGAAGATGTCCCTATAACATGGTGACAGGAGAGGACCAACCTAGACCCAACCCGAAGATGTCCCAATAACATGGTGACGGGAGAGGACCAACCTAGACCCAACCCGAAGATGTCCCTATAACATGGTGACAGGAGAGGACCAACCTAGACTCAACCCGAAGATGTCCCAATAACATGGTGACAGGAGAGCACCAACCTAGACCCAACCTGAAGATGTCCCAATAACATGGTGACAGGAGAGGACCAACCTAGACCCAACCCGAAGATGTCCCAATAACATGGTGACAGGAGAGGACCAACCTAGACCCAACCCGAAGATGTCCCAATAACATGGTGACAGGAGAGGACCAACCTAGACCCAACCCGAAGATGTCCCAATAACATGGTGACAGGAGAGGACCAACCTAGACCCAACCCGAAGATGTCCCAATAACATGGTGACAGGAGAGGACAAGCCTTAACCCTAAGATGTCTCAATAATACGGTGAGGAAAAAGCACCAACCTAAATCTGACCCCTAAGATGTTCCAATATGATGATGACAGGAAGATCTAGCCTAAACCTATACATAACCTAACCCTAAGATATCCAGAGAGGACCAGCCTAAACCCGAAGATGTCCCAATGTTATGGTGACAGTGGAGAACCCACCTACACCTTATGATGTCCCAGTAATATAGTAACAGGGAGAACTGACCCTAACCTCCTCGTATATCACTACCAATTCAACACAGCAAGAGTCGACCTCCTTCCTAATAAAACTGAGGTGCCGATTTCATCCATCCCTGGGTGCAGAATGAACTGATGAACCATTCCTCCCCTTCATCTCCCCATTGGGATGTGCTGTGTTTTTTCTTGCAGAGCATTTCACCCAGGGATTATTTGGAGGACGCCACCTGTCAGTAGCTCTGTTGAGGAGGCTCCAGTGTAGCTGCTGGTCACCCCCTTGTGATCTTGTCATCGGTGGAGGGAATTTTGTTTTACAGGGATTCTGTGTTCTGGAATGGTCATTTCCCAAGTCATCCTTCTGGGTGGTCACATGAGAGATAGGCTCCTCCTCCTACAGGAAACGCAAGCACAGTTAAGTTTGAAATGGCCGCCCCTTGGCTGCCCCTCAGATTTTTCTTATGTTTCCTGTTCTGCTTACACAAGGATGATGTACATTCATCCCCAGTTTATTTTCTTCCCCGTCCACGGCCGGCGTCCCTGGACACCTCCTCCCTCCACCTGTAGTCGGCTGGTGAGATCACCGTGCCCCAGGTGCGTCTTGGGGGTGAGGGAGGAGGGTTTCTTTAAGGGAGCTACCTGCACAGGACCCCCCTTCCTGGTCCTTGCTCCTAGATGCCTGCACTGTATCGGGATATAGAAAGTGGAGCTTTTGGAAGATGTATTCTCCCTAAAAAAGGTATTATCACTTACCTCTGCCTAGGGGGGTTCGAGTCTGCGGCAGCCATGGAGGGTCTTTCTCAGCCAGCCGGAGGTCCGTGCAGGGCTGTCTGCTGCCCCTCTTCTGATGGCTTCTCATGCGGGGCTCCAGGTAGTCTCAGCGTGCTGCGCGATGGCCAGCCGCACCGGTGGCACGGCGGAAGTGACCTATTCAAGATGGCGCCGTCACTGGAAGTAGCGCAGCAACCATCCTGGATTAGGGCAGTGCCTCACGTCTAGCGAATGAGATGTGAAACGGCTGATTGAAGGGGAGGGGAGGCCGGTATCCTGTGTGTGTGTGTGTGTGTGTGTGTGTGTATGTATGTATATATATATATATATATATATATATATATATATATATATATATATATACACACACAGCTGCAAGAAAAAGTATGTGAACCCTTTGGAATGAAATGTATTTCTGCACAAATTGGTGATAAAATGTGATCTGATCATCATCTAAGTCACAACAATAGACAATCACAGTCTGCTTACACTAATAACACACAAAGAATGAAATGTTGCCGCCATGTTTTTATTGAACACACCAAGGAAACATTCACAGTGCAGGTGGAAAAAGTATGTGAACCCTTGCATTTAATAACTGGTTGAACCTCCTTTGGCAGCAATAACTTCAACCAAACATTTCCTGTAGTTGCAGATCAGACGGCACAACGGTCAGGAGTAATTCTTCACCATTCCTCTTTACAGAACTGTTTCAGTTCAGTGATATTCTTGGGATGTCTGGTGTGAATCGCTTTCCTGAGGTCATGCCACAGCATCTCAATGGGGTTGAGGTCAGGACTCTGACTGGGCCACTTCAGAAGGCGTATTTTCTTCTGTTGCTGATTTACTTCTATGCTTTGGGTCATTGTCCTGTTGTCCCATCTTCTGTTGAGCTTCAGCTGGTAGACAGATGGCCTTAAGTTCTCCTGCAAAATGTCTTGATAAACTTGGGAATTCATTTTTCCTTCGATGATAGCAATCCGTCCAGGCCCTGACGCAGCAAAGCAGCCCCAAACCATGATGTCCCCACCACCATACTTCACAGTTTGGATGAGGTTTTGATGTTGGTGTGCTGTGCCTCTTTTTCGCCACACATAGTGTTGTGTGTTTCTTACAAACAACTCAACTTTGGTTTCATCTGTCCACAGAATATTTTGCCAGTACTGCTGTGGAACATCCAGCAGCAAACTGTAAAGGTGCAGCAATGTTTTGTTTGGACAGCAGTGGCTTCCTCTGTGGTTTCCTCCCATGAAATTCATTCTTCTTTAGTGTTTTACGTATTGTAGATTCGCTAACAGGGATGTTAGCATTTGCCGGTGACTTTTGTAAGTCTTTAGCTGACACTCCAGGATTCTTCTTCACCTCATTGAGCCGTCTGCGCTGTTCTCATCTTTACAGGATGGCCACTCCTAGGGGGAGGAGCCACAGTGCTGAAATTTCTCCATTTATAGACAATTTGTCTTACCGTGCACTGATGAACAGCAAGGCTTTTGGAGAAACTTTTATAACCCTTTCCAGCTTTATGCAAGTCAACAATTCTTAATCGTAGGTCTTCTGAGAGCTCTTCTGTGCGAGGCGTCATTCACCTCAGGCAATGCTTCTTGTGAAAAGCAAACCCAGAACTGGTGTGTGTTTTTTATAGGGCAGGGCAGCTGTAACCAACACCTCCAATCTCATCTCATTGATTGGACTCCAGTTGGCTGACATCTCACTGCAATTAGCTCTTGGAGATGTCATTAGTCTAGGGGTTCACATACTTTTTCCACCTGCACTATGAATGTTTACATGGTGTGTTCAATAAAAACATGGCGGCGACATTTCATTCTTTGTGTGTTATTAGTGTAAGCAGACTGTGATTGTCCATTGTTGTGACTTAGATGATGATCAGATCACATTTTATCACCAATTTGTGCAGAAATCCATATCATTCCAAAGGGTTCACATACTTTTTCTTGCAGTTGTGTGTGTGTGTGTGTATATATATATATATATATATATATATATATATATACAGTATATATATATATATCTATATCTATCCCCCTTTCTTGAAAAGTGGTACAATGTTTTCCCGGCAGCTGGCGTGATTACCTTCCCTCCAGGCGGTCCTAATGGCGGAGGACCTGGCCCCCCCTCCTTTCAGAGGCTGCTGACTCAGGCCCCAGCCTTTCAATGTGGAGTGAAGGGGAGATGCTTTGTGGGGAAGCTGGACCTTGCAAGGGGCGAGGGGGGGGCTCCGGGGGTTAAATTTTTTTTATCTTTTCAAGGGGGGCGTGGGGGTTTGCTAGCGGTACCTTACCTTATGCTGACTATGCTCCCCTCCTGTATCTTTTCTTTCACCAGCCCAAGTCCTCAGAGGTTACAATACCGGTGGTTAAAGCTAAGAAGAAGTATTGCTGCACCTGCGGGGTTAGGATGCATCCGGATACAGACAAGTTGTTAAGTCATAAATGCATCAAGAGAATCATTAGTGAAGAATCCAAACCTCCGGGGAAAGATTTTTTAGATTTAAAAAAAAAAGTTACCACTATTATAAAATCACTTCAGTCTTCCATCTCTGAGATTAAAAATGCAGATAAACTCTCTACTTCAACAAATACCTCGGGAGGTTCCCAAACAAAGATTACTACAATTACTAATTACTAGAACAGCAACTGTGCCTCCGGTACGTTTGGATTCCTCCAATTCAGATTCACTGGAGGAGGAAGGGGAGGTCCTGATGTTGGTCCTGGGAGGGCCTACAAGAACCCAAGACCAGAACCTTTCCGGTCCAACAATCCTTGAAGAGGATAATCAACAAAGAATGGGAGTGCCCAGAAAATAAGCTTTTTTACCCCAAAACTTTAAGATTCCCCTTCGAAGAGTCGGAAGGAGTGTCACCCAAATGCCCCAAACTCAACACATCATTTGCCAAATTCTCCAAAAAGTCGGATTTGTCCTTCGAAGACATGGACCTACTTAAAGATCCCATGGACAGAAAGATCAGCGTGACGCTTAGAAGGGCGTACGAAGCGGAGGCAGCAGCATTCCAACCTTACATGGCTAACACTTGTGTATCCAGGTAGGTGGCCTTCTGACTGGAGAAACTCAGGGGGCACTTAGAGAAAGTCCCAGGTACGGATGAAGCTCAGGACTCCCTACTTCTTATTGAAAAAGGAGTAGCTTACATGGCAGATGTGGCTGCAGAGGCAGTCAGGATATCAGCCCCGACCACAGGCCTGATCCACTCAGCCAGAAGAGCCCTCTGGCTCAAGACTTGGGATGGCAACTATGCTTCACGAAACAAGCTATGCAATTTACCTTTTGACAGAAACCTTCTGTTCGGCCAGGAGCTGGACAAGGTTTTAGCGAGATCGGCAGACAAGTCTAAAGGTTTCCCATCTAAAAGAAAGGGGAAACCAAAGAGATTTTTTCGTCGCCAAAAGGAGAGACCCAATCCAGAAGTCAGAAGCCAAACCCCCAAAGGAAATGGGTGTTCAATACGAACAAAGGGAAACCAAATGTTCTTTTTCCCAACCCCAGAGGCAACAGTAGCAAACCCCAGTGATGCCAGCTTCCCAGTGAGCGGGGGGAACTTTGACACTTTTTTCAACAATGGCAGAACTTTTGTTCAAACCCCTTCATCTTGCAAATCATCAAGGGGGTACAAAATAGAATTCACAGCAAAACCTTATCCCAACTTCCGGGATCACATCCCTTCCAGAGTCACCCTATGCAAGGGAAACCATGGAGATGGCAGTCGAGAATCTGCTAGTCGAGGGCGTGGTCAAGGAAAATCATCTTTCTCACCACTCATCTGTTTTTTTTTCTCTCGGATCTTCCTTGGGCCGAAACCCTCGGGCAAACAGATTAATCCTGAATCTCAAAGACCTCAACCGCTTTGGGTGGTACAGGAAATTCAAAAATGGAGTCCATTTTCTCAGTGAGAACCTTGCTCCCGGAGGGGGCTTTCCTGTTAACTTTGGATCTAAAGGGCACTTACCTACATGTCCCGATCCATCCAGACCATCAGACATTTCTGAGATTCGCCATCCGTTCAGGAAGGCAGATTCGCATGTTTCAGTTCCAGGCTCTCCCCTTTGGAATCTCTTCAGCTCCCCGGATGGGAGGGGGAGGTAATGCAGGAACTCAGACTAAAAGGGGTCCGTATAGTCCCCTACTTGGACGATTTCCTCATCTACGGGCGGACAGAGGCAGAGGTACTGGCAAATCTCCATACGACAGAGAATTTCCTGACCTCCTTGGGGTGGGAAATCAACAGTCAGAAATCCAACAGAACCCCATCACAGAGGGTGGTGTTTTTTTGGACTACATAATAGATACAGTAGCCCAAAGAATCTTCATACCGGAAGAAAAAGTGACAAAGCTCACGGAGGCGACAAAACAATCTCGATACCAAGGGTCACAGGGACATAATGGTGGTATTAGGCCTCGTGTCGGCCTCCATCCCAGTGGTCCAGTGGGCTCAACTCCACATGAGACCGCTTCAGTGCCATCTCTTGGGTTAGAGTTACCAGAGTTACCACCGACGCAAGTGCCTTTGGTTGGGGGGCACACATAGAGCACCAGGTGTGACAAGGTACCTTGTTCCACTCTAGGGCGGAAATTTCTTTAAATGTAAGGGAGCTGGCAGCAGTGCAGGAAGCCCTTTGTGCATTTCAGGAGGAACTGTCAGCAGACATGTTCAGATACTCTCAGACAACATCACGACAGTAGCTTATATCAACCACCAAGGGTGGACACGTTCAAAACCGCTAATGAGAGTTGTACACGACATACTTTAATGGGCAGAAACTCACCTGCTCTCTCTATCTGCCATCCACATAAAAGGGACGACCAATGCTCTCCCGGACTTCCTAAGTGGCAAACCGCTGGATCCAGCAGAGTGGGAATTTCATCATCCGATTTTCAGAGTTCTCACTCAGAGATGGGGGGGGGGTCCTGACATCGATCTATTTGCCACTGCAGACAACAAGAAGGTAACAAACTTCTTCTCCCTGCACAAGGAAAGGAATGCTCTAGGAATAGACGCATTGGGGTTTCCATGAAAATTTAACCTCGCTAATGCCTTTCCCCCTATCCAACTCATTCCCAGAATCATCAGGAAAATCTGGTTCGAGAGAGTAAGGGTGATCTTAGCTCCTTACTGGCCGTAGCGAGCTTGGTTCACACCAGGATGGGCAGAGAAGATGGTGGAGGAGGACCCCTGGATCCTCCCAATCCTGAGCGACCTCCTAATACAAGCCAAAGGCCATCATCCGCATATTTGAACATTTAATTTAGCATCTTGGATCCTGAACGGTGCCTGCTACTAAACAAAGGCCTCTCTACCAGAGTTACGGATACCTTGCTCCAAAGCCGGTAACCAGGAAAATCTACAACAAGGTATAGAAAGTATACAGGGCCAAAATGCAGCCCAAAGACAGGAATTTGGGAGACATTGGCACCATCTTAGACTTTTTACTGAATGGAGCAGAAGGGGGTTTAGCCGTGAGTACGCTTAGGGTACAGGCGGCCGCCTTGTCAGTCTTTTTGGATATGCCGGTTGGGGACAATCCACTGGTTAAACATTTTTTTTTAGATCTATCGAAAGATCTTGTCCCAGTAAACATTTAAGAGTGCTCCCCTGGGATCTCTTATTAGTGCTTCAGGCCCTCACCAGGGCCCCGTTTGAGTCTCTAGTAGACTCTTCTCTGAAACATCTTACTTTAAAAGTCGCACTCCTGGTCGCCATCACTTCAGCTAGACGTGTGAGTGAGTTACAGGCACTTTCCATAAAAGAACCCTTTTTGACTGTCTTTCCGGATAAATTGGTGCTTGGAACAAACCCCCTCTTTCTTCCAAAGGTGGCTTCAGCTTTTCATCTCTCACAGGAGGTGGTCCTTCCATCCTTTTGTCAAAAATCTGTCTTCCCAGGGGGAAGAGCTTTTCGCCACATTGGACGTTAGAAGGTGCGTTCTGCACTATTTAAAAGCTACTAAGTCGTTTAGGAAATCTTCCAACCTTTTTATAATATTCTGAGGTGCTCAGAAAGGTAAAGCAGCCTCAAAGACCTCCATACTCAGATGGATCAAGTCGGCTATTAGTACAGCCTATGTAGCTCAACGCCAGTCCATTCCATCGGATATGAAGGCAGATTCCACCTGGTCTGTATCTACCTCTTGGGCAGAGAAGGCTGGGGCTTCTATTGACTACCTGGTCCAGTGATTTGACTTTCGCGAAGCACTATAGGGTCGATCTGGTCTCCGCCCAAGTTCTACAAGCTGTAGTCCCACGCTAGGTACACATCGTTGGGGTCTCGTATGACCATCCTGGAGGATGACTTGGGAAAGTTTGAGTTATTACCGGATAACTCCCTTTCCAGGAATCCTCCAGGACGATGGACCCCAACCCTACTGATATGTTTGATTATTGGGGTTTTATTTCAGGCTTAAGCCTAAGCTGTCCAGTCCATCTTTATACAACTGCAGGGCAGCCTAGGGGCGGCCATTTTAAACTTAACTCTGCTTGTGTTTCCTGTAGGGGGCAGAGTCTCTCATGTGACCATCCTGGAGGATTCCTGGAAAGGGAGTTATCAGGTGTTAACTCAGACTTTTTGTAACCCAATCTCTTTGGAAGAGGTCTTAGGTGTGCAGGCTGTGTGCTGGGGGTTTAAACCCCAGGGCTGGAGTAGAGGCATAGAGGGTATCCCCTTCATCTTTGAGGGAAGACCATGTGGGTCCAGGAAGAGATCTGATGCTTGAGTCATCAAGCATCATGGAAGGAATATGATAAATGATACAAATTAATCTGTAACAAGTGTGGCGTGCATTCGTATTTACCCCCTTTACTCTGATACCCCTAACTAAAATCTAGTGGAACCAATTGCCTTCAGAAGCTACCTAATTATTTAAAAATGTTGAAAAACAGTTATCATTTTCCTTCCGCGTCACAATTATGGCCACTTTGTGTCGGTCTATCACAAAATTTACATTTACGTTTTTTGGGTGTAACATGACAAAATGGGGTATGAATACTTTTTCAAGACACTGTAGATGCTGGGACCCCCCCCCCCCCCCCCACTGACTGCTACCAAAAGAAGTAGGAGTCCCATATGGGTTTTGGGTATTTCACCTACTTTTGTCCTCCTGTCCTACCAGGTTCAAGAAAAACATTTATAATAATTTGTGGACCTATATCCTTCAAGGGCAAATATCTATCCTGGGGACTATGTCCTAAGTGGGAGTCCCTATTTGCACCAGAAGATCCTTTAGGTGGAGGCACTCTCAAGATTTAAGAACATCACTACTGTTGCTGGTAAACTCTCCAGTTAATGGAGGCTCAGAAATGATCCCCTGTTGCTCGGGTGCCACTATAGCAAAGGGGATGGAATGGCTGCCAGGTAGGGGCTCATCTTGAACTGCTTGTATTAGAATGGGGGTAAACCGGAAGGAGTCAAGAGAAGCAGAGAACATAAGAATGTAGGATCTCTAGCCCAGACCTGGGAAAGCACGCTGCCATCGCGGACAAATTACAGACTTTGGTCTCTTCTGGTCAGAGAGCTCTCTGGCACATACTGTGGGGGCTGTTGGTCAGAGAGCTCTCTGGTGCAGACTGCGGTCGCTTCTGGTCTGAGAGCTCTCTCTCCGGCACAGACTGTTTGCTTCTTGTCCGAGAGCTTTCTCCGGCACAGACTGCGGTCCCTTCTGGTTCGAGAGCTCTCTCCAGCACAGACTGCGGTCGCTTCTGGTTCGAGAGCTCTCTCCGGTGCAGACTGCAGTCCCTTCTGGTTCGAGAGCTCTCTCCGGCACAGACTGCGGTCGCTTCTGGTCCGAGAGCTCTCTCCGGCACAGACTGCAGGTCGCTTCTGGTCTGAGAGCTCTCTCTCCGGCACAGACTGCGGTCCCTTCTGGTCCGAGAGCTCTCTCCGGCACAGACTGCAGGTCGCTTCTGGTCCGAGAGCTCTCTCTCCGGCACAGACTGCGGTCGCTTCTGGTCCGAGAGCTCTCTCTCCGGCGCAGACTGCGGTCGCTTCTTGTCCGAGAGCTTTCTCCGGCACAGACTGCGGTCGCTTCTGGTCCAAGAGCTCTCTCCGGCACAGACTGCGGTCGCTTCTGGTCCGAGAGCTCTCTCCGGCACAGACTGCGGTCGCTTCTAGTCTGAGAGCTCTCTCTCCGGCTCAGACTGCGGACGCTTCTGGTCCGAGAGCTCTCTCCGGCACAGACTGCGGACGCTTCTGGTCCGAGAGCTCTCTCCGGCACAGACTGCGGTTGCTTCTAGTCTGAGAGCTCTCTCTCTCCGGCACAGACTGCGGTCGCTTCTGGTCCGAGGGCTCTCTCCGGCATAGACTGCGGTCGCTTCTGGTTTGAGAGCTCTCTCTCCTGCTCAGACTGCGGTCGCTTCTGGTTTGAGAGCTCTCTCTCCAGCTCAGACTGCAGACGCTTCTTGTTTGAGAGCTCTCTCCAACACAGACTGCGGTTGCTTCTGGTCCGAGAGCTCTCTCTCCGGCACAGACTGCGGTTGCTTCTGGTCCGAGAGCTCTCCGGCGCAGACTGTGGTCGCTTCTGGTCCGAGAGCTCTCTCTCCGGCGCAGACTGCGGGTCGCTTCTGGTTCGAGAGCTCTCTCTCCGGCGCAGACTGCGGTCCCTTCTGGTCCGAGAGCTTTCTCTCCAACACAGACTGCGGTCGCTTCTGGTCCGAGAGCTCTCTCTCCGGCGCAGACTGCGGTCGCTTCTGGTCTGAGAGCTCTCTCTCCGGCGCAGACTGCGGTCGCTTCTGGTCTGAGAGCTCTCTCCAACACAGACTGCGGTCCCTTCTGGTCCGAGAGCTCTCTCTCCGGCGCAGACTGTGGTCGCTTTTGGTCCGAGAGCTCTCTCTCCGGCATAGACTGCGGTCGCTTCTGGTCCGAGAGCTCTCTCTCCGGCGCAGACTGCGTTCGCTTCTGGTCCGAGAGCTCTCTCTCCAGCACAGACTGCGGTCGCTTCTGGTCTGAGAGCTCTCTCTCCGGCGCAGACTGTGGTCGCTTCTGGTCTGAGAGCTCTCTCCAACACAGACTGCGGTCCCTTCTGGTCCGAGAGCTCTCTCTCCGGCGCAGACTGTGGTCGCTTTTGGTCCGAGAGCTCTCTCTCCGGCGCAGACTGTGGTCGCTTCTGGTCCGAGAGCTTTCTCTCCGGAGCAGACTGCGGTCGCTTCTGGTCTGAGAGCTCTCTCTCCAACACAGACTGCGGTCGCTTCTGGTCCGAGAGCTGTCTCTCCGGCGCAGACTGCGGTTGCTTCTGGTCCGAGAGCTCTCTCTCCGGCGCAGACTGCGGTTGCTTCTGATCCGAGAGCTCTCTCTCCGGCGCAGATTGCGGGTCGCTTCTGATCCGAGAGCTCTCTCTCCGGCGCAGATTGCGGGTCGCTTCTGATCCGAGAGCTCTCTCTCCGGCGCAGATTGCGGGTCGCTTCTGATCCGAGAGCTCTCTCTCCGGCGCAGATTGCGGGTCGCTTCTGATCTGAGAGCTCTCTCTCCGGCGCAGATTGCGGGTCGCTTCTGGTCCGAGAGCTCTCTCTCCGGCGCAGATTGCGGGTCGCTTCTGATCCGAGAGCTCTCTCTCTCTGGCGCAGATTGCGGGTCGCTTCTGATCCGAGAGCTCTCTCTCTGGCGCAGATTGCGGGTCGCTTCTGATCCGAGAGCTCTCTCTCTGGCGCAGATTGCGGGTCGCTTCTGATCTGAGAGCTCTCTCTCCGGCGCAGACTGCGGTCGCTTCTGGTCCGAGAGACATTTTTTTTAACCTTGTGTTTCTTGTATTTTGTACTTTTCATATACATTTGATTGTTTTGTGTCCTGTCACGTGGTGTAAAAGATTAAAGGTGTCTGAGAGGCCACTTTGGCTCAAGAACAAGTCTAGGATAGAGAAAAGGAGCTTCCATACCCTTTAGGAGCCATTTAAAGCCCACCGTATCCCTAAAAGCCACCTTCACCTTCCCCATTTACTCCAATCCATTTTGCCTCAACTGCTACATTTTACCAAAAGAAGTTTTCCCAAAGTGTGAGAAAAGAAACTTTGTTTTATTATTCCCTTCTTCCATGATAACCCAATCGCTTCAAATAAAAACTTTTCCCAGCACACATCACAACCGGTTCCCTTTTAATTAATGGCCACTTTGGAGAAATCAACAAGCGGAAAGTCTTAAATTTATATTTAATATTCAAAATGGTGGCAGCCATATATACAAAAGTTACAGCAGGTTACATAACAGACACATACATGTTAATCACTTCTTTAAATGAAAGATTACGATAATCGAAATCCTCCTCTGCTTGCACAGATTTGGAGACAAAATGTGAGGACCTCTCACATGGACAGTGATTGCCATTTGCCAGCTCCATGCCAAGCCAAACTCCTATAGAACTATTTTATTATCACCCAGCAACTGATCTCAAATTGCTATAACTGTGCAATGCCAGGTTGGGAGATGGACATTTGCTGGTGGCACCTCTGTCCATGGAGACACAGCGCATCTAGTCTACCCTTTGAGTTGGCCTCAGCTGTCTGCTGCTGTGAGATCTTTGTTCTTCATGTATATTTCCATTGATTGGTAGATCGGTGCTAAATGATTCTCTACATGATATAACCGCCCCAGGAAGGATTTCCCCATATTGTCCACGGATTACTCATACTGTACTTCTATAATGTCTGCTTTGTGGATCTTATCCTAGATGTATTATGGACTCTAACATTTTTATAACATTTATATACTGGTTTCTTTATTTGCACAATTGTAGTATTAGTTTTTTACACATGATATAAAATGTGTTTCATATTCCCCCATCAGCTGGTGGCAGTTACTTCATCTCCGTGTCCGGAACTCTCTTGTGCTTCTGCTGCTTCATCTTCTTCCTGGAACCAAAATATGAGAAGGTGGTGAGATGAAGAAATATGGAAGATTGTTCGGTGAAAGAAGAGGCATTGGTGAGAGGAGGTGGAGAAATTAAATGGAGATGATAGGAAGATGAAATGGAGAGGATGGGAAGATGATGGAGGAGATGGAGAGATGAAATGGAGAGGATGGGAAGATGAAATGGAGAGGATGGGAAGATGATGGAGAGGATGGGAAGATGAAATGGAGAGGATGGGAAGATGATGGAGGAGATGGAGAGATGAAATGGAGAGGATGGGAAGATGAAATGGAGAGGATGGGAAGATGAAATGGAGAGGATGGGAAGATGATGGAGGAGATGGAGAGATGAAATGGAGAGGATGGGAAGATGAAATGGTGAGGATGGGAAGATGAAATGTAGAGGATGGGAAGATGAAATGGAGAGGATGGGAAGATGATGGAGAGGATGGGAAGATGAAGGGGAGGAGATGGTGAGGATGGGAAGATGAACGGGAGGAGATGATGGGACGAAGGGGGGAGAATGGTGAGAGGAGGTGGAGAAATTAAATGGAGATGATGGGAAGATGAAGGGGGAGTGGACGGTGAGATGAAGGGGAGGAGTTGGAGAGATGAAATGGAGAGGATGGGAAGATGATGGGGAGGAGATGGAGAGATGAAATGGAGAGGATGGGAAGATGAAGGGGGGGAGATGGAGAGATGAAATGGAGAGGATGGGAAGATGAAATGGAGAGGATGGGAAGATGATGGGGAGGAGATGGAGAGATGAAATGGAGAGGATGGGAAGATGAAGGGGAGGAGATGGAGAGATGAAATGGAGAGGATGGGAAGATGAAATGGAGAGGATGGGAAGATGATGGGGAGGAGATGGAGAGATGAAATGGAGAGGATGGGAAGATGAAGGGGAGGAGATGGAGAGATGAAATGGAGAGGATGGGAAGATGAAATGGAGAGGATGGGAAGATGAAGGGGGGGGGGAGATGGAGAGATGAAATGGAGAGGATGGAGAGATGAAATGGAGAGGATGGGAAGATGATGGGGAGGAGATGGAGAGATGAAATGGAGAGGATGGGAAGATGAAGGGGAGGAGATGGAGAGATGAAATGGAGAGGATGGGAAGATGAAGGGGAGGAGATGGAGAGATGAAATGGAGAGGATGGAAAGATGAAATGGAGAGGATGGGAAGATGATGGAGAGGATGGGAAGATGAAATGGAGAGGATGGGAAGATGATGGAGGAGATGGAGAGATGAAATGGAGAGGATGGGAAGATGAAATGGAGAGGATGGGAAGATGAAATGGAGAGGATGGGAAGATGATGGAGAGGATGGGAAGATGAAATAGAGAGGATGGGAAGATGATGGAGGAGATGGAGAGATGAAATGGAGAGGATGGGAAGATGATGGGGAGGAGATGGAGAGATGAAATGGAGAGGATGGGAAGATGAAGGGGAGGAGATGGAGAGATGAAATGGAGAGGATGGGAAGATGATGGGGAGGAGATGGAGAGATGAAATGGAGAGGATGGGAAGATGATGGGGAGGATGGGAAGATGAAATGGAGAGGATGGGAAGATGAAGGGGAGGAGATGGAGAGATGAAATGGAGAGGATGGGAAGATGAAGGGGAGGAGATGGAGAGATGAAATGGAGAGGATGGGAAGATGATGGAGAGGATGGGAAGATGAAGGGGTGGAGACGGTGAGATGAAATGGAGAGGATGGGAAGATGAAGGGGAGGATGGGAAGATGAAATGGAGAGGATGGGAAGATGAAGGGGAGGAGATGGAGAGATGAAATGGAGAGGATGGGAAGATGAAGGGGAGGAGATGGAGAGATGAAATGGAGAGGATGGGAAGATGATGGAGAGGATGGGAAGATGAAGGGGTGGAGACGGTGAGATGAAATGGAGAGGATGGGAAGATGAAGGGGAGGAGATGGAGAGATGAAATGGAGATGATGGAGGAGATGGGAAGATGAAATGGAGAGGATGGGAAGATGATGGGGAGGAGATGGAGAGATGAAATGGAGAGGATGGGAAGATGAAGGGGAGGAGATGGAGAGATGAAATGGAGATGATGGAGGAGATGGGAAGATGAAATGGAGAGGATGGGAAGATGATGGGGAGGAGATGGAGAGATGAAATGGAGAGGATGGGAAGATGAAGGGGAGGAGATGGAGAGATGAAATGGAGAGGATGGGAAGATGAAATGGAGAGGATGGGAAGATGAAATGGAGAGGATGGGAAGATGAAATGGAGAGGATGGGAAGATGAAATGGAGAGGATGGGAAGATGAAATGGAGAGGATGGGAAGATGGAGAGATGAAATGGAGAGGATGGAGTATGAACCCCAGTGCAGAGTTCCATCTATATAATAGGATAAAGTGTGTGACGGAATCCGGACACCACCGACTGGGTATCTCCGCCAGTAACCTGCTTCCTAAGCTCTGGAACATGGGATCCGTGATTCTGGCTATAGTTACCCCAAGAACTAGACAGTACAAGTTTTGGAGTGAAACCAGAATGGACTGTTTATTAAAACCAACTCACAGACTTTTATACATTGGAGAAGTATGTCATTGGCCAGTCAAATATTTACACAAAACATCACACAATAGCTACGATAAAGAGGTAGGGCTGACCATGATATCATTAACATACCAATTAACTGAGCACTTAAATCAGCCTAGGCGGAATGCACAGAATGCTAGCAGGCAAACAATAGATGACACAAACACCTGAACATTCAGGAATCTCATTCAAGGCCAGACACACCGGCATCGAGATCCCAAAGAACAATAGACAGCATTAAAGTGTGACACATCCCCATAGCAGACGATGGGCTGCTGTGTGAAAGACAGATGGCTTGAGTTGATGAGACTACCAAAAAGAATTGCTCCTCACAGACAGTGGCTAGGAGTCTAGCTTCCTAATTCTGTGACAATACTTCCCCCCTGTTCCATAGTCCGGCAGACCCAGCTAGATCCAATACGGGTCAGCTTGGGGATGTCCGGGAGCCATACTACAATCACAGTTCAGTTTGCAGAGAAAGTCCATCTGCATTGCCATTTTGTCGTCCCGGCCTGTACTGTAGTTTTTGGTCACCCTGTGCCCCTTATAGACACAGGGTGATTTACACATAAGAAGGACTGGGGATGCTGGACAAGGAGTCTCCCACCCTCCCTAAAGCAATTGGGGTTTCACAAGCCCCCCAACCAAAGTGACTCACGTCACATATCTCCCCTTTCGGCAGGAGACTAACACAGAAGGAGACCCCAAACGGGTTGACTTTGAAGTTAGTCCGTAGTTCCAGTCCCCCAATGTCTGTACCCACACAGCACCTCATACAAATTGTCCGGAACAGATCATTACTCACCCAGCCAACCTCTGCCTCTCTTGTAGAACACAACCCCTGCTGGGGAGAAGTGTGGACTGGTGCTTCTCCCTGGAGTCCATTTAGCCGCTGGAGAGAAGACAGGGTGACTGGGATCACTCCATCATGCTGTTGGGGATCTGGGCCGACTGCCCAGTATCCATGGGGTATGCAGGTGGAGACTGTAGTCTCATATACTTTTTCTGTATGAAAATCCACCAGTGATTGCACAACAAGGCTGACATCCTCCTGTCCCAATGCCAGACCTTTTCCTGGGGTTGTGTAAGTGGGAACCAAAGTCTCATCCACTACCACAGGGAATCCATCTTCTATTAGTTGGGGGCAGAGGCCAGCAGCACTCTGCTCTGTTGCCAGCCCTTCTGCTGGGTTGGGGTTGGCGAATACTACCCCCAGAACCTGGTTGGGGGTCTGCTGTAGAGAGGAGGGATCACTTACCTCCTCCTCCTTGTATTCCTGCGGGGTAGGTGGGGGATCTGGACCGGCCGTCCAGCATCCCTGTAGGTCTGGTAGAGAGACCTCGGTCCCATCTCCACCTGCCATCGGTGGGTCTTCACAGTACCCCCAGTCTGTACTGTCTCTCCAACCAAGGAGAGACTGTTGTGGGCAGAGGCCAGTAGCGTTCTGCCCAGCTTCCAGCTTTTCCACTGTGAAGTAAATTGAAACATCGGTGACCTTGCACACATCCTTCAGGGCCACCGATTGTTGTATACAGGGGTCCACAGCGCCATGCTCTGAAGTGAGCTGTTCTGCAGGAGTCTCACCGGGTTGTTCCTCCTCAATAGAAAAGTCTATTAAATCCCCAGTCTCTGGTGGTGTCTGGGGATCGAGGTTCACCATCCCCTTTCTGTGGAATCCAGATGATGTTACTGGTGCTGGGCAGAGGCTAGCAGAGCTCTGCCCTGTTGTCAGCACTTTAGCTTTGGGAACAGCAATCTCCGGAGTTTCCACTGCCGACTCATAGGCATGCTGCTGAACGTGTTCTAGCAGTTTCCTGTATGCCCTTTCCAGATGCTGTTCTTTCCTTAGCAAGTGTTCTAGATCAGGTTCAAGCTCTGAGACCCCTGTGAGACGGAGCATAGCCTCTCTGTATTCTCGCAGGTTATCAAGGGTAGGTTCCCCTTCATCCCCAAACACAAAACCATCTGTAAGGCTCTCCCACAGCAATCCAGGGCCACCAAAGTCATTTCCCTCCGGAGAGCATTCTGATGTCTCTCCTAAATATTTCTGCTCTGCGTGCCATTGCAGAGCCCGATATTGATTGTCCAGCTCTATCTCCTGCTGGACCAGCCTGTCCAACTCGGATACCCATTGCTCCTGGGGCCGCTCTCCCAGGAATGCCATCCGCAACTTCCGTTGATCACTGGCCTGTTCCCCTGGGGTTGGAAAGCACTTTCCCTGGTATATACCAGCAAGCTGGAGGGCTCCAAGCCAGAGCCCCACCCGAATCTGCTGCCTGAGCTCCAGGTATTGATCCGCAGATATTGTCCTGGGGTATACAGAAAGGGAAATCCGCAGCACCCCCTCAAACTCTGATGCCAGGTCCATATCTCCGTTGTAGCCACCAAAGTCTGCTATCCCGATCTTGGATCCCGGTGGAGGTTTGGATGTCCCAGACTGCAGGAAGCGTCCCACCGCTTGCCACCAATGTGACGGAATCTGGACACCACCGACTGGGTATCTCCGCCAGTAACCTGCTTCCTAAGCTCTGGAACACGGGATCCGTGATTCTGGCTATAGTTACCCCAAGAACTAGACAGTACAAGTTTTGGAGTGAAACCAGAATGAACTGTTTATTAAAACCAACTCTCAGACTTTTATAGATTGGAGAAGTATGTCATTGGCCAGTCAAATATTTACACAAAATATCACACAATAGCTACGATAACGAGGTAGGGCTGACCATGATATCATTAACATACCAATTAACTGAGCACTTAAATCAGCCTAGGCGGAATGCATAGAATGCTAGCAGGCAAACAATAGATGACACAAACACCTGAACAATCAGGAATCTCATTCCAGGCCAGACACACCGGCATCGAGATCCCAAAGAACAATAGACAGCATTAAAGTGTGACACATCCCCATAGCAGACAATGGGCTGCTGTGTGAAAGACAGATGGCTTGAGTTGATGAGTCTACCAAAAAGAATTGCTCCACACAGACAGTGACCAGGAGTCTAGCCTCCTAATTCTGTGACAATACTTCCCCCCTGTTCCATAGTCCGGCAGACCCAGCTAGATCCAATACGGGTCAGCTTGGGGATGTCCGGGAGCCATACTACAATCACAGTTCAGTTTGCAGAGAAAGTCCATCTGCATTGCCATTTTGTCGTCCCGGCCTGTACTGTAGTTTTTGGTCACCCTGTGCCCCTTATAGACACAGGGTGATTTACACATAAGAAGGACTGGGGATGCTGGACAAGGAGTCTCCCACCCTCCCTAAAGCAATTGGGGTTTCACAAGCCCCCCAACCAAAGTGACTCACGTCACAAAGTGCTTGTTGCATCCATATAATATATAATCCCTGAGATAAGATTCATATTTGTACATGGACACACAGGGGTTGCAGGTCCACCAAACCTGCTGAGTGGTAGCACGACAATGCGTGTATACTGTGTGTATGTATACAGTATATATACAGTGGGTACGGAAAGTATTCAGACCCCCTTAAATTTTTCACTCTTTGTTATATTGCAGCCATTTGCTAAAATCATTTAAGTTCATTCTTCTTCCTCATGAATGTACACATAGCACCCCATACTGACAGAAAAACACAGAATTGTTGACATTGTTGCAGATTTATTAAAAAAGAAAAACTGAAATATCACATGGTCCTAAGTATTCAGACCCTTTGCTGTGACACTCATATATTTAACTCAGGTGCTTTCCATTTCTTCTGATCATCCTTGAGATGGTTCTACACCTTCATTTGAGTCCAGCTGTGTTTGATTATACTGATTGGACTTGATTAGGAAAGCCACACACCTGTCTATATAAGACCTTCCAGATCACAATGCATGTCAGAGCAAATGAGAATCATGAGGTCAAAGGAACTGCCTGAAGAGCTCAGAGACAGAATTGTGGCAAGGCACAGATCTGGCCAAGGTTACAAAAAGATTTCTGCTGCACTTAAGGTTCCTAAGAGCACAGTGGCCTCCATAATCCTCAAATGGAAGACGTTTGGGACAACCAGAACCTTTCCTAGAGCTGGCCGTCCGGCCAAACTGAGCTATCGGGGGAGAAGAGCCTTGGTGAGAGAGGTAAAGAAGAACCCAAAGATCACTGTGGCTGAGCTCCAGAGATGCAGTCAGGAGATGGGAGAAAGTTGTAGAAAGTCAACCATCACTGCAGCCCTCCACCAGTCGGGGCTTTATGGCAGAGTGGCCCGACGGAAGCCTCTCCTCAGTGTAAGACACATGAAAGCCCGCATGGAGTTTGCTAAAAAACACCTGAAGGACTCCAAGATGGTGAGAAATAAGATTCTCTGGTCTGATGAGACCAAAATAGAACTTTTTGGCCTTAATTCTAAGCGGTATGTGTGGAGAAAACCAGGCACTGCTCATCACCTGTCCAATACAGTCCCAACAGTGAAGCATGGTGGTGGCAGCATCATGCTGTGGGGGTGTTTTTCAGCTGCAGGGACAGGACGAATGGTTGCAATCGAAGGAAAGATGAATGCGGCCAAGTACAGGGATATCCTGGACAAAAACCTTCTCCAGAGTGCTCTGGACCTCAGACTGGGCCGAAGGTTTACCTTCCAACAAGACAATGACCCTAAGCACACAGCTAAAATAACGAAGGAGTGGCTTCACAACAACTCTGTGACTGTTCTTGAATGGCCCAGCCAGAGCCCTGACTTAAACCCAATTGAGCATCTCTGGAGAGACCTAAAAATGGCCGTCCACCAACGTTTACCATCCAACCTGACAGAACTGGAGAGGATCTGCAAGGAGGAATGGCAGAGGATCCCCAAATCCAGGTGTGAAAGACTTGTTGCATCTTTCCCAAAAAGACTCCTGGCTGTATTAGATCAAAAGGGGGCTTCTACTAAATACTGAGCAAAGGGTCTGAATACTTAGGACCATGTGATATTTCAGTTTTTCTTTTTTAATAAATCTGCAACAATGTCAACAATTCTGTGTTTTTCTGTCAGTATGGGGTGCTATGTGTACATTCATGAGGAAGAAGAATGGCTGCAATATAACAAAGAGTGAAAAATCTAAGGGGGTCTGAATACTTTCCGTACCCACTGTATATATATATATATATATAGTGAGAAGTGGCTTCAAGTGATGAAGATGTATTGACTCAACCGTTCGCTTTCTTCTTCTTTGTCGGCTTTTCTTGCCCCATTGTATTAATAGAAAGTTCCAGAAAACAATATCCATGTGTTTTCCTGGCAGGGGATTGTAAAACTATGAATGGTCGTCCTCCTGGCTTACACATCCATTACTGCTGCTCTGGCCATACTCTTCGGGCCCTCTCTTGTCTCCTATGGACCATCCTCTCACATACACTTAGGGGCCCCTCTCTGCTCTGCCTCCCACCTCTCCTGGGCAGGAAGCTCCTCTGTCTGCGGGGGTGGAGCTCAAACCCCCGGTCCTGACTACAAAAATCCCAGTGCACACACCTACCCAATCAGTGTGCTGGTTATTCACAAAATACAGACCCAGGATTGGAGATTTCATCCCTTCCAAATCTCTACGAAATCTCCGGGCCCCGAACCAGGTTTTATCAACTGATGAGAAAACTGAAAGACACTTTCCTGTGGATTAGGTACCCCTCCCCCCTCAGCCTGCCTGGATGAGGATTCTGAGTCATTGTTTTCACCCCATGGCGGGGGCACAGCACTGGATGGACAGATTAGGTAAATAGAATGATGATATGGACACACCCTTCTTCTATTCATAGCTCCAATCCCCATCTCTGTAGGGGTGAGATCCCCGTCTGGCTTACCTCTGTACCAGGTACATAGTCAGGGTGACCAGGAACGCCACTCCAAATACAACACCGAACACGACTCCGACAACGAGACCTGGAGGAGAGGACCAGAGAGAGGACTGAGTGAGGGAAGGACCGAGTACAGAAAATGGGGTGGGGAACACAGAGATGGTAGTGGGGAACACAGAGATGGTGAAGGGGGGTAGGGAAGATGGGGACAGTGGTGGGGGGTGGGGAACACAGAGATGGTAGTGGGAGGGTTGGGAACACAGGTGAGGGTGGGGAACAAAGAACACAGAGTGGTGGTGGAGGGGGTTGGAAACACAGAGATAGTGGTGGGGGGGTTGGGAACACAGATACAGTGGTTGGGGGGGGGTTAGAACACAGAGACAGTGGGGGGGGGGGTTGGGAACACAGAGACAGTGGTAGGGGTGGTTTGGAACACAGAGGAAGTGGGGGGGGGGGGGTTGGAACACAGACAGTGGCTTGGGGGTGGGGAACACAGAGACAGTGGTGGGGGGTTGGGAAGGTTGGGGGTGGGGAACACAGGGAGGGTTGTTACCGGCATCACTCTGTGAAGGGGGAGTTTCATTGGAGGAGCCCGCTCCGGACCTTCCTGAAAGTCGATAAAATAAAATAATCCATCATTCCGGAATTCCGGGAATAAATCACTTATTATATTATTCAGGATTTTTGAGTTTTTTACTTAAAATACCAAAAAAAGTTCTACAAATTTTATTTGTCAGAATTTCCTCTGGTAGGAGGAGCTCTGATGTCAGCAAGTTTTGCAGAAGGTAATTGGATTTCTCTTTTGTTCATGGACGGACACAGCACTCCATTAATCATAACTATTGGGTTATAGTGCCTCCTCCAGGAGTAGGACTAGGCAGCACAAAAAACACCTGGCTACGCCCATGGGCCATCCTCAGCTGGTATATAACCCCGCCTCTCTGCTCTGGGCATTCAGTTGGTTTCTGTCTAGCCAGGAGTAAGGACCTAGGCTCCCGGCTGGGATCTCTTGGTAATAGCATTTTTTTCTCCTTCCTTACATCTTTTTTTTCTCTTTGGGGATCTACAAACAACTGTCGGGCTAGGGGATGGGCTGGATAATCTAGATCCAGCGGTTCCCCCCAGCCAGCGAGCGCATGCAGACCACAGTTACACGCTAGGTCAGCCGCAACATAGCCTCACAGACAGAGGCTGGCCCGCGAATTAAATATTGTGACGTGAGTCACTGTGGTTGGGGGGCTTGTGGAACCCAGATTACTTTAGAGAAGTTGGGAAACTCCTTGTCCAGCTTCCCTGAACCCTCTTATGTGTAAATCACTGTGACGGTACTCACTGTCACTATGAGTAAAAAACAGATACTTAATGGTTTGGATTGCTTCAAATGGGGTCTGTATTAGGCTTGTGACGGTATCAGATTTCCATGCTGCGATTAATTGATTAAGGTTTTGCCACGGTATACTGTATTATCACGGTATTCTATTATAATTATTACATTTCTACCTCACTTCAATTTCATTGCTGAATTTAGGGGCTTTGGTTCACTTATGCACATTATTATATAGTCAGTCAGTACAGACTCTGTGAACCAGGCCTAAAATAGGTCATCAAGCAGTGTCTGGTCTAACTGGTGATAACTGGTCCTGGCGCTCGGCTCCGATCCGATGGCCTGGTCATTAAGAGGGCAAATCCTTGTGGTCAAGAAGTGGTTAAACCTGAAGGAGGTGTTGTTTATAAATGACTTTACTATTGCTTTAGGCCTGGTTCACATGTATGCGGGTTGGCGGTTCACATGTATGCGGGTTGGCGGTTCACATGTATGCGGGTTGGTGGTTCACATGTATGCGGGTTGGTGGTTCACATGTATGCGGGTTGGTGGTTCACATGTATGCGGGTTGGTGGTTCACATGTATGCGGGTTGGCGGTTCACATGTATGCGGGTTGGTGGTTCACATGTATGCGGGTTGGTGGTTCACATGTATGCGGGTTGGTGGTTCGCATGTATGCGGGTTGGTGGTTCACATGTATGCGGGTTGGTTGTTCACATGTATGCGGGTTGGTGGTTCACATGTATGCGGGTTGGTGGTTCGCATGTATGCGGGTTGGTGGTTCACATGTATGCGGGTTGGTGGTTCGCATGTATGCGGGTTGGTGGTTCACATGTACGCGGGTTGGTGGTTCGCATGTATGCGGGTTGGTGGTTCACATGTATGCGGGTTGGTTGTTCACATGTATGCGGGTTGGTGGTTCGCATGTATGCGGGTTGGTGGTTCACATGTACGCGGGTTGGTGGTTCACATGTATGCGGGTTGGTGGTTCGCATGTATGCGGGTTGGTGGTTCACATGTATGCGGGTTGGTGGTTCGCATGTATGCGGGTTGGTGGTTCACATGTATGCGGGTTGGTTGTTCACATGTATGCGGGTTGGTGGTTCACATGTACGCGGGTTGGTGGTTCGCATGTATGCGGGTTGGTGGTTCACATGTATGCGGGTTGGTTGTTCACATGTATGCGGGTTGGTGGTTCGCATGTATGCGGGTTGGTGGTTCGCATGTATGCGGGTTGGTGGTTCACATGTATGCGGGTTGGTGGTTCGCATGTATGCGGGTTGGTGGTTCACATGTATGCGGGTTGGTGGTTCACATGTATGCGGGTTGGTGGTTCGCATGTATGCGGGTTGGTGGTTCACATGTATGCGGGTTGGTTGTTCACATGTATGCGGGTTGGTGGTTCACATGTATGCGGGTTGGTGGTTCGCATGTATGCGGGTTGGTGGTTCACATGTATGCGGGTTGGTTGTTCACATGTATGCGGGTTGGTGGTTCACATGTACGCGGGTTGGTGGTTCGCATGTATGCGGGTTGGTGGTTCACATGTATGCGGGTTGGTTGTTCACATGTATGCGGGTTGGTGGTTCGCATGTATGCGGGTTGGTGGTTCGCATGTATGCGGGTTGGTGGTTCACATGTACGCGGGTTGGTGGTTCACATGTATGCGGGTTGGTGGTTCGCATGTATGCGGGTTGGTGGTTCACATGTATGCGGGTTGGTGGTTCACATGTACGCGGGTTGGTGGTTCGCATGTATGCGGGTTGGTGGTTCACATGTACGCGGGTTGGTGGTTCGCATGTATGCGGGTTGGCGGTTCACATGTATGCGGGTTGGCGGTTCACATGTATGCGGGTTGGCGGTTCACATGTATGCGGGTTGGTGGTTCACATGTATGCAGGTTGGCGGTTCACATGTATGCGGGTTGGCGGTTCACATGTATGCGGGTTGGCGGTTCACATGTATGCGGGTTGGTGGTTCACATGTATGCGGGTTGGTGGTTCACAGGTATGCGGGTTGGCGGTTCACATGTATGCGGGTTGGCGGCCCACATTTGCACAGGCATAGCAGCCCATTGATTTGAACGGGCTGCTATGCCCTCATTTTCCGCAGAAAAAAGGTGCATGCAGCATTTTTTTAAAATTCAGTGGCCTTGAAATCCATCCTGCTTTTGCACCATGCGACTAACCTGCAGTTCCTGCTCTGGCAAGCTTTCTGCATTTTTTGTATACGTGGGCACGGCATTTAAAAACAGTTTGCGTGTGCAGCAACGGCAGGTAAGTCGCATGGTGCAAAAGAAGGATGGATTTCATGGCCACTGCATTTTTTTAAATTCTGCATGCACCTTTTTTCAGCTGAAAACGCAGGCATAGCAGCTCAAGCCCATTCACATCAATGGGCTGCTATGCCTGTGCAAATGTGGGCCGCCAACCCGCATACATGTGAACCACCAACCCGCATACATGTGAACCGCCAACCCGCATACATGTGAACCACCAACCCGCATACATGTGAACCACCAACCCGCATACATGTGAACCGCCAACCCGCATACATGTGAACCAGGCCTAAAGCAATAGTAAAGTCATTAATAGATAAAAACACCGGTCCTCCTGCAGGTTTAACCACTTCTGGATCGCAAGGATTTGCCCCTTTAAAGACCAGGCCATCGGATCGGAGCGCCAGGACCAATCATCACCAGGTAGGCCAGACACTGCTTGATGGCTATATAATAATGTAATGTGGGCTGCTATGTGTGTGTGTGTATATGTATATGTATATGTATATGTATATATATATATATATATATAATTAGAGCTGCACAATTCTGGCCAAAATGAGAATCACGATTTTTTTAGCTTGGAATAAAGATCACGATTCTCTCATGATTCTCTGTGTAACAAAAAAAAAAATTGGGATAACTTACTGTTACGTTTTTTTTTTTTTTTTTTATTCATTAAAGTCTATTAATTGCGTTTGAAAGACTGCTGCGCAAATACAGTGTGACATAAAATATTACAACAATCGCCATTTTATTCTGTAGGGTCTCTGCTAAAAAAAATATATAAAATGTTTGGGGGTTCTAAGTACTTTTCTAGCAAAAAAAAAAACTGATTTTAACTTGCAAGCAACAAGTGTCAGAAAAAGGTCCAGTCTTTAAGAGGTTAAACTTCCTTTCTCCCTGGCAGAGGGAAGGAAAAGATACAATGTAATCATTTTTGTTTATAGTTACTGGGAGAGCTGTGTGAGTGAATGAGTCATCCAGCTCACTGAAATTTATCAATTCACAAGTCAGACCCAGGAGCAGAGAAACTCGGTATTTTAAAAATGCCACAATAACAATACCGTGGCTATGCAATACCGCGATATATCGAATTACCGAAAACCGGCATATGTCTAGTCTGTAATTACAAGTGATGCTAATGTGCATTGTACTTCAATATCAGCAATAGAAATATGAAGATTTAATCCTACACTGGGAGACTGACTGTTATAGACCATTGCCATGAAGTCTGACTGCTAGATAATGTGTATTCCAGCTTCAATGTGAGAGAGACACACAGACTGTCACTAGCAGCCTTGTCCTATTGTTTGTGTATTGAAATGAAATGTGTATTGTGTCAAAGTTTACCTGTCCCATTGTTAAATGTTAATTACCCCTCTTGTTCTGTCTGCCTTAAGATAAACTTATTATGGGATGTATATGTGTATTTGGATTGGCTGCTAAGGGGGGGGGGGGGGTTCCCACAATGTATATCTTTGTATACACTGTATGGGAGTGTAAAACTCTGTTTTCATTGGATTGTGATTATCAGGGCCTGTTTTCAACAAGGTCCACCTGGGTGGTAACCTTGTGGGGGAAAACTGTATAAAAGTCTTGTTTCTTGTTCAATAAAGTTGAGTTCTAGTTCACCCTTAATCTAGAGTCCTGTCTCTCATTGGGGGAATTTTCTACAAGGGATTGCTATGGTCTTCCATACTCCCTTGGATAATCAGTAAGCTCTTGTAAGAGCTTGTGTAGCGTTTTTTCCTTTTTCACTCTCTGGTGAAAGAGAGGTTCACCCATGGGAACCTGGAGCCTTGTCGTAGGTCCTGGGTGGGTAGGAGACGGTGAGACCCCAAACCAAGCTGCGGTGGTTCGTGGGTCTGAGGCGGTTATGGTGTCTGGTGGAGTGCTTGGAGCCCTCTGGAAGCACTAGGAGCATCCGTCAACAGAGGTACCCGGTCGGAGTGCCGGTTGATCCATTACAGTCCCCTGGGTCTATTAGGGGCACAGGGTGACCAAAAACCCCAGTCGGGTCTGCACTAATTAGACTCGCTGTACAACCACACTGGACTCAGCATTTGCTGTTACCCCGGTTATCCTGGGTTCTATATGTGTGGCTTGTGTTGAAAGAGTGAGGGGGCCCTTTTCACTTGGGACAATAATATTTCTGGACAATGTCCCTCAGGAAATATATGAAGATGAACGGTTTGACTTTTCAGATTGCTAGAATATTGCAGGAGTGTCTCAGACTCTTGCTAGATAGTGAGATGGGGTGGGCTTTGGTATTAAGTGCCTGTATCCCATTGTTTTATTGTTTCTGTCTGCCTTAAGATCAACTTATTATGGGATGTATATGTGTATGTGGATTGGCTGATAAGGGGGAGGGGGGGGGGGGGTTGTCCCACAGTGTATATCTCTTTGTGCCTGTGTTTCAATAAACAGTTCATTCTGGTTGACTCCAAAACTTGTACTGTCTAGTTCTTGGGGTAACTATAGCCAGATTCACGGATCCCGTGTTCCAGAGCTTAGGAAGCAGCTTCTTGGTGGAGATACCCAGTCGGGGTGGCTGGAGACCATCACAAATATCTTGCAGGGTTGCATACGATCGGGAGCTGCTCCGAATCGCAGCGTCCCCTTGGCCAACAGCTTCCCCACTGGTGGCAAGGAGTTCTGTCTGTAGCATCGCCCCCACCATGGAATTGTAATTACAGTCCCCCCCCCTCTCCGCCTTTGGGTGGTTTGGGGTGGACGTGGGTACCCTCCAGGGATGGCCAGGCCTGCCTGCTAGTTCCTTCCTCCCATCCTAAAGTCCCTCAGTGAGCTGGGCTTTCCCCCTCCCTCCCCCCTGTTAATGTCCCAGAACTAGAGGTTTGTGGGGGTCCCAGGGCAGGCAGGGGAGACCCCTGGGTGTCTCCCCCGCCATTCCCCTTCTGTAAAGGTCTTGGGGTGGTGTGTGTCCTGCCCTGGTGGTATGGGTCGCAGTACCTTGGTCTGGTGAGGTCCCAGTGCAGAGGGCACAGCAGAGACCGCTAGGTGCATGCCCTACTGTGTGCAGTATGTGGTATAGTGCAGTTTGGGGGTCCCAGTGCAGAGGGCGCAGTGGAGGCCGCTAGGTGCATGCCCTACTGTGTGCAGTATGTGGTATAGTGCAGTTTGGGGGTCCCGGTGCAGAGGGCGCAGCGGAGATCGCTAGGTGCATGCCCTACTGTGTGCAGTATGTGGTATAGTGCAGTTTGGGGGTCCCGGTGCAGAGGGCGCAGCGGAGATCGCTAGGTGCATGCCCTACTGTGTGCAGTATGTGGTATAATGCAGTTTGGGGGTCCCGGTGCAGAGGGCGCAGCGGAGATCGCTAGGTGCATGCCCTGCTGTGTGCAGTATGTGGTATAGTGCAGTTTGGGGGTCCCTGTGCAGAGGGCGCAGTGGAGATCGCTAGGTGCATGCCCTACTGTGTGCAGTATGTGGTATAGTGCAGTTTGGGGGTCCCGGTGCAGAGGGCGCAGCGGAGATCGCTAGGTGCATGCCCTACTGTGTGCAGTATGTGGTATAGTGCAGTTTGGGGGTCCCGGTGCAGAGGGCGCAGTGGAGGCTTCTAGGTGCATGCCCTACTGTGTGCAGTATGTGGTATAGTGCAGTTTGGGGGTCCCAGTGCAGAGGGGCAGCAGAGACCGCTAGGTGCATGCCCTACTGTGTGCAGTATGTGGTATAGTGCAGTTTGGGGGTCCCAGTGCAGAGGGGCAGCAGAGACCGCTAGGTGCATGCCCTACTGTGTGCAGTATAGTGCAGAGGGGGCAGCGGAGCCTTGCCTGGTGGAGTACAGTACCTTGCAGAGGGTGCAGAGGGCACAGGAAGGATTATGGCAGCATGCTTCTCGGCGTCCATGTCAACCTGGCAGCCATTATTGTGTAGCCCCGATGATGTCACGGCGGCCATTTTCCCTTAGTTTGGCAGGACGTTGGAGACAGCCGGAGCCGCGTGGAGATGCTGGGGGTCTTCTTCCTGTGCTCGGGATATATGAAGTGGATGGCGTCCATAGTGGTTGCTGGGTCCGAATTGTGGTTCTATTATCCAAACTGACCACCCTATGTACAACATAATCCTTAACCACATGACCTCTGGAAGATTTACCCCCATCATGACCAGGCCATTTTTTGCATTTCTTCACCTGACAATTGCGCGGTCGTGTGACGCTGTACCCAAATAAAATTGATGTCCTTTTTTTCCCCACAAACAGAGATTTCTTTTGGTGGTATTTGATCACCTCTGCGATTTATATTTTTTGTGCTATAAACAAAAAAGAGCGACAGTTCTGAAAGAAGAAATATTTTTACTTTCTGCTATAAAACATTCCCAATAAAAAATGTAAAAAATCAAATTTCTTCATCAATTTCTTCCAATCTGTATTCTGCTATAGATTTTTTGTAAAAAAACAACAATAACTGTAAATTGATTGGTTTGCATCTACAATCTATGGGAGATTTCTATTATTATTTTTATTTATTTTTATACCAGTAATGGTGACAATCAGCGACTTGTACCAGGACTGCGATGTTGTGGCAGACAATCTGACACAAACTGACACTTTGTGGGAATCAGTGACACTAATACAGTGATCAGTGCTAAAAATATGCACTGTCACTGTACTAATGACACTGGCTGGGAAGAGGTTAAACATCAGGGGCAATCAGAGGGTTGACTGTGTGCCTAGCCAGTGTTTGTGTACTGTGGGAGGTGCTTTTGCTAAGGGAAGTGATGGATTTTATTCCCTGCTTTGTATCCCTTCCCCCCTGTCAGAATGGAGATCTGCCTTGTGTGTCTCTGCCCGATGGTCAGCTAAGTGGTCATAGCAGACGCAGCGCCCCCCCCCCCCCCCTAGGCAGAAGTGCAGAATCACATATACAGTATCTGACAAAAGTGGGCCCAATTAGCCATTTTCCCTCCCTGGTGTCATGTGACTGTAGCGGACTGCCATTCTTGATAATGCAGACTTACCCTCTGTGCACCTTTAAGACTGCTTGCAGAAGAGATCAGCCTCTCACAGGAAGGGGAAGAACAGGATTGTGGGAGATATAGTTCTGTAGTGAGAGCAGACTGTTACCTGGATGACTGAGGAAACTACACTCCCAGGGAGCAACGGGGGAAGGGTAGGACCAGAGCAGAGTCTATAAACTTGTCTGCTTCACAGCGTGCTTTCTCTCTTGCTTCCGGGACTCAGTGAGGATAGACCGGCCTGAGAGGTGTGTCGGGACACTGTCAGTGATTGAGGCCTAGTACATGTGGTCTGGTGAGAACGGAGCCCATCCTCAGCAGTGCCGATGCTGGTAAATACACTGCGGTAGCAGATCCAGCCGAGCTGAACGGAGAGCGGGCGGACGCTGAGCTGACTGACTGAGACAGCAGAGCATGGAGTATTCCTGTGACACATCATCGGGAGGAGAGGTCCCGTCTAGGGATGGACTGTCACATGTGGACACTGCCGCTACACAAGAGTGCCTGGTGACACCTGTAACCACAAGTATACCTCTGCATACAGAATACACTGACACCATACCTCCCAACTGTCCCGGATTCTGCGGGACCATCCCGATATTTAAAGTAAGTCCCGGCGTCCCGCAGATGTCGGCTGAAGTCCCAGATTTTCGGCATTGGGCTCCACTCAGTGGAGGTATAGCCAATGGGTGCAATGTGTGCTCTCACACTGCACCCAGTGAAAATGGCTGTGAGCAGGACACCTCCGCTTCTACCTCACCCCTCAGACTTCTTTGCAGTGACTGGTTGCCAGGACCGCCCGCGTCCTGGCAACCGATAACACCCTTTGCGGGTGCGCACTGTAGAACAAACAACCTCTGTGCACGGCTCCACCTCCCAGCTCCGCCCCCCGACTTCTCACTTCAAGTTTCTCCTTCAAAGTAAGGTAAGTGCAGGTGGGAAAAGGGGTACAAGTTATACCAGAGGCACTTTCACAGGCGGTGGAGCTGGCTCCCCTCCTCCCATCACTCAGCACTGTGGATGGCGATCGGGTGATGGAGGTCCCTGCCTGCAGCCCAGTGAGAAGATTCTGAGACCTGACCCCATTCCTGCCCCTGTCTTCTATCACCATGCAGCACCGCTGTGATCCTCTCCTGCCTCTGTGATCCTCTCCTGCCTCTGTGATCCTCTCCTGCCTCTGTGATCCTCTCCTGCCTCTGTAGTCTGTGCTAACGGAATGTGCTTTGCAGAAGGTAAATGAGAGAATCTTTCCCCATGATAAATCCCCACACCCGTTCCTTCTGTCCAGCTGCTCACTGTCTCCTCTCTCCTCTGTCCAGCTGCTCACTGTCTCCTCTCTCCTCTGTCCGGCTGCTCACTGTCTCCTCTGTCCGGCTGCTCACTGTCTCCTCTGTCCGGCTGCTCACTGTCTCCTCTGTCCGGCTGCTCACTGTCTCCTCTCTCCTCTGTCCGGCTGCTCACTGTCTCCTCTCTCCTCTGTCCGGCTGCTCACTGTCTCCTCTGTCCGGCTGCTCACTGTCTCCTCTGTCCGGCTGCTCACTGTCTCCTCTCTCCTCTGTCCGGCTGCTCACTGTCTCCTCTCTCCTCTGTCCGGCTGCTCACTGTCTCCTCTCTCCTCTGTCCAGCTGCTCACTGTCTCCTCTCTCCTCTGTCCAGCTGCTCACTGTCTCCTCTCTCCTCTGTCAGGCTGCTCACTGTCTCCTCTCTCCTCTGTCCAGTTGCTCACTGTCTCCTCTCTCCTCTGTCAGGCTGCTCACTGTCTCCTCTCTCCTCTGTCCGGCTGCTCACTGTCTCCTCTCTCCTCTGTCCGGCTGCTCACTGTCTCCTCTCTCCTCTGTCCGGCTGCTCACTGTCTCCTCTCTCCTCTGTCCGGCTGCTCACTGTCTCCTCTCTCCTCTGTCAGGCTGCTCACTGTCTCCTCTCTCCTCTGTCCGGCTGCTCACTGTCTCCTCTCTCCTCTGTCCGGCTGCTCACTGTCTCCTCTCTCCTCTGTCCGGCTGCTCACTGTCTCCTCTCTCCTCTGTCCAGCTGCTCACTGTCTCCTCTCTCCTCTGTCCAGCTGCTCACTGTCTCCTCTCTCCTCTGTCCGGCTGCTCACTGTCTCCTCTGTCCGGCTGCTCACTGTCTCCTCTCTCCTCTGTCCGGCTGCTCACTGTCTCCTCTCTCCTCTGTCCGGCTGCTCACT
Organism: Pelophylax lessonae; assembly: GCF_965119305.1. Lineage (NCBI taxonomy): Eukaryota > Metazoa > Chordata > Amphibia > Anura > Ranidae > Pelophylax > Pelophylax lessonae. Next base: position 895,598,340 of record NC_138768.1, on the reverse strand, counting down.
GTCTCCTCTGTCCGGCTGCTCACTGTCTCCTCTCTCCTCTGTCCGGCTGCTCACTGTCTCCTCTCTCCTCTGTCCAGCTGCTCACTGTCTCCTCTCTCCTCTGTCAGGCTGCTCACTGTCTCCTCTGTCCAGCTGCTCACTGTCTCCTCTCTCCTCTGTCCAGCTGCTCACTGTCTCCTCTCTCCTCTGTCCGGCTGCTCACTGTCTCCTCTCTCCTCTGTCCGGCTGCTCACTGTCTCCTCTCTCCTCTGTCCGGCTGCTCACTGTCTCCTCTCTCCTCTGTCCGGCTGCTCACTGTCTCCTCTCTCCTCTGTCCGGCTGCTCACTGTCTCCTCTCTCCTCTGTCCGGCTGCTCACTGTCTCCTCTCTCCTCTGTCCAGCTGCTCACTGTCTCCTCTCTCCTCTGTCAGGCTGCTCACTGTCTCCTCTCTCCTCTGTCCAGCTGCTCACTGTCTCCTCTCTCCTCTGTCCGGCTGCTCACTGTCTCCTCTCTCCTCTGTCCGGCTGCTCACTGTCTCCTCTGTCCGGCTGCTCACTGTCTCCTCTCTCCTCTGTCCAGCTGCTCACTGTCTCCTCTCTCCTCTGTCCGGCTGCTCACTGTCTCCTCTGTCCGGCTGCTCACTGTCTCCTCTGTCCGGCTGCTCACTGTCTCCTCTGTCCGGCTGCTCACTGTCTCCTCTCTCCTCTGTCCGGCTGCTCACTGTCTCCTCTCTCCTCTGTCCGGCTGCTCACTGTCTCCTCTGTCCGGCTGCTCACTGTCTCCTCTGTCCGGCTGCTCACTGTCTCCTCTCTCCTCTGTCCGGCTGCTCACTGTCTCCTCTCTCCTCTGTCCGGCTGCTCACTGTCTCCTCTCTCCTCTGTCCAGCTGCTCACTGTCTCCTCTCTCCTCTGTCCAGCTGCTCACTGTCTCCTCTCTCCTCTGTCAGGCTGCTCACTGTCTCCTCTCTCCTCTGTCCAGTTGCTCACTGTCTCCTCTCTCCTCTGTCAGGCTGCTCACTGTCTCCTCTCTCCTCTGTCCGGCTGCTCACTGTCTCCTCTCTCCTCTGTCCGGCTGCTCACTGTCTCCTCTCTCCTCTGTCCGGCTGCTCACTGTCTCCTCTCTCCTCTGTCCGGCTGCTCACTGTCTCCTCTCTCCTCTGTCAGGCTGCTCACTGTCTCCTCTCTCCTCTGTCCGGCTGCTCACTGTCTCCTCTCTCCTCTGTCCGGCTGCTCACTGTCTCCTCTCTCCTCTGTCCGGCTGCTCACTGTCTCCTCTCTCCTCTGTCCAGCTGCTCACTGTCTCCTCTCTCCTCTGTCCAGCTGCTCACTGTCTCCTCTCTCCTCTGTCCGGCTGCTCACTGTCTCCTCTGTCCGGCTGCTCACTGTCTCCTCTCTCCTCTGTCCGGCTGCTCACTGTCTCCTCTCTCCTCTGTCCGGCTGCTCACTGTCTCCTCTGTCCGGCTGCTCACTGTCTCCTCTCTCCTCTGTCCGGCTGCTCACTGTCTCCTCTCTCCTCTGTCCAGCTGCTCACTGTCTCCTCTCTCCTCTGTCAGGCTGCTCACTGTCTCCTCTGTCCAGCTGCTCACTGTCTCCTCTCTCCTCTGTCCAGCTGCTCACTGTCTCCTCTCTCCTCTGTCCGGCTGCTCACTGTCTCCTCTCTCCTCTGTCCGGCTGCTCACTGTCTCCTCTCTCCTCTGTCCGGCTGCTCACTGTCTCCTCTGTCCGGCTGCTCACTGTCTCCTCTCTCCTCTGTCCGGCTGCTCACTGTCTCCTCTCTCCTCTGTCCAGCTGCTCACTGTCTCCTCTCTCCTCTGTCAGGCTGCTCACTGTCTCCTCTCTCCTCTGTCCAGCTGCTCACTGTCTCCTCTCTCCTCTGTCCGGCTGCTCACTGTCTCCTCTGTCCGGCTGCTCACTGTCTCCTCTCTCCTCTGTCCGGCTGCTCACTGTCTCCTCTCTCCTCTGTCCGGCTGCTCACTGTCTCCTCTCTCCTCTGTCCGGCTGCTCACTGTCTCCTCTGTCCGGCCGCTCACTGTCTCCTCTCTCCTCTGTCCGGCTGCTCACTGTCTCCTCTCTCCTCTGTCCGGCTGCTCACTGTCTCCTCTGTCCGGCTGCTCACTGTCTCCTCTGTCCGGCTGCTCACTGTCTCCTCTGTCCAGCTGCTCACTGTCTCCTCTCTCCCAACTGCTAGTTTGGTTCTCACTACACCCCCAGCAGCCCCCCTCCCCCTTCACATTCAGCATTTCCCGGTCTTTCTGCAATAGTTTTATCACTTTTTAACCCTTTATGTCAAGAAATCCTCTCACCAGTGGTCCATCCCATCTGCCAATCCTGACAGCATTCCATTCATACAGAGTACCTCATTGCTCCTTCATCCTGCCAGAACTTTTATTTTCCTCCACTTCAGGAGCGTAACTACGGGGGTCGCCATTGCGACCCGGCATGATGCTCCAAGGGGCCCATGTGGCTACCTTCTAAACCAGGAGAGGAGGGGTAACATATAGAGGGACCGATGCCCTCCGTGTTCTTCCTGCAGCTGCTAAATGCCTGCAGGAGGGAGAGGAGGAAAAGTAGGCATTTAGCAGCTGCAGGAAGAACATGGAGGGCATCGGTCCTTCTATATGTTGCCAATCCTCTCCAGCTTCCTTCTGTTGCCCACAGGCCCCTCAGCTCTCTCCTGGACCCTCTGTGATCTTACCTAGTAACTTCTCTGCTCTTTCCCCCCCCATACCTCCCAACCGTCCCGGAATCCGCGGGACTGTCCCACAATTTGAAGCGGGTCCCACGGAGCTGGGCTGAAGTCCCGGAAAATCTGGGCGCTGGTGTCCTGTCAGATAATGTCTCCGATAATGTCTCCCATCCATCTCTGCTGCCCGCCCCCTCCTCCTCCCAGCTCCGCCCTCTTCTTCGGCTCTCGATCAGAAGGGTGGACCCGGGGTGCAAAGCAGTGCACCCCGAGTCCACACATTGTGTGACAATAGCGAATGAAAATTCGCTATTGTCACACAGATCCTCCTCCTGGCCAATCGGGAAGCGGGTCTTTCTGATTGGCCGAAAGGCAAAACCATGCCATTGGCTGAGGAGGAGGCAGAAGGACTCGAGGAGATGCCGGGGGACAGAGGAGAAGCCACTGCAGGTAAGTGCACCGGTCTCGGTGGGGGGGCACGGCACATTGGTCATTATGCATTAAGGAGTCACGTGGGTCATTCTGCATTAAGGGGTCACGCTGGTCATTCTGCATTAAGGGGATCACGCTGGTCATTCTGCATTAAATGGGTCACGTGGGTCATTCTGCATTAAAGGGGTCACGCTGGTCATTCTGCATTAAGGGGGTCACGCTGGTCATTCTGCATTAAAGGGGTCACGCTGGTCATTCTGCATTAAAGGGGTCACGTGGGTCATTCTGCATTAAAGGGCTCCCGCTGGCCATTCTGTACTAAAGGGATCACGCTGGTTATTCTGCATTGAAAGGGGGCACACTGGTCTCTCTGCATTGAAAGGGGCACACTGGTCTCTCTGCATTGAAAGGAGGCAGGCTGTTTATTCTGCATTGAAAGGGGTCATCCTGGTCATTCTGCATTGAAAGGGGGCACGCTGGTTATTCTGTATTGAAAGGGGGTACGCTGGTCGTTCTGCATTGAAAGGGGGCACGCTGGTCTCTCTGTATTGAAAGGGGGCACGCTGGTCCCTCTGCATTGAAAGGAGGCACGATGATCTCTCTGCATTGAAGGGGGGCACAGCATGCTAGTCATTCTGCATTGAAAGGGGGCACGCTGGTCATTCTGCATTGAAAGGGGGCGCACTGGTAATTCTGCATTGAAGGGGGCACGCTGGGCATTCGGCATTGAAAGGGGGCGCACTGGTAATTCTGCATTGAAGGGGGCACGCTGAGCATTCGGCATTGAAAGGGGGCACGCTGGCCATTCTGCATTGAAAGGGGGCACGCTGGTCACTCTGCATTGAAGGGGGCACACTCTACCTTGATTACTGAAGGCCCCTTTCACACTTTTGTGACCTCAAAGTCACGCAATTTTTAACAGCGTTTTTTGCCGCAAAGCAATGCCTATTACATCTTTCTGTTTGCGCCCCCCAAAAGGGGAAATTTGGGTTGGATGGAGCTGGGGGCATTTGGGGTGGATGGAGCTGGGGTGGGCATATGGGGTGAATGGAGCTGGATTGGGGGTGGATGGAGCTGGGGTGGGCATTTGGAGAGTTTGGAGGTTGGATGGGTGTTTGGGATAGATAGTGCTAGGGTGGGCATTTGGGGTGGATGGAGCTAGGGTGGGCATTTGAGGTGGATAGAGCTGCTGGGGGCATTTGGGGTGGATGGGGGGGTGTATGGAGCTGGGTGGGCATTTGGGGTTTATAGAGCTTGGGGGGGGGGTGGATGGTGCAGAGTCCAACCCCTGCATTCTGTACATTACATACTCCTGTCTCCTGCATTCTGTACATTACACTCTCCTGTCTCCTGCATTCTGTACATTACATACTCCTGTCTCCTAAAGTTCTTCTTTAAGGTAGGCTGAGCAATCAAAGCATATTTTATGAGTACTAGGAAGTCTGGGTTTTGTTTACCCTATCCCCTATCCCTTAAGCCCCTCCCACTGCTAAGCAATTGGCCACACCCACAATTTGCCACAGGTATTATTTCTCTTTCAGTGTCCCTCATTGCAAAGTTAAAAAGTTGGGAGGTATGCTGACAGCAGTTAGCATTTCACAAACATCTTTATACCTGGATTTACAGATATCACACAGAAGAGTGATAAAGAGCTCCAACTGCCGGTGAAGAATCTGCAAGGCCTTGCTAGAGTACAAACTTCACTTCTCATAGTTCTTAACCACTTGCCGACCACCGCAAGTACATTTACTGCGGCGGTCAGCCCCTCCTGGGCAAAGTGACGTAGTACTACGTCGCTCGCCCAGGAGCCTGCAGGGGTGAGTGCGCGCCACCAGAGGCGTGCTCCCACCCCCGCTCGTTCACTGAGATCCCTGCACGAGTGACCGGCCACTTGCGATCTCCCGCTGGAGAGGGAGAAAGGCAGGCGGCTGATGTAAACAAAGCCGTCTGTCATTCTCCCTGATGTAACAGCAGAGATCATACGATCCTGCTATGTATGATCGTATGTCTCTGTGGTTACATCACAAGCCACTCCCCTTGACAGTTAGAATCACGCCCCTAGGGACACATTTAACCCCTGCCTCTCTAATAAAGTTAACCCCTTCATTGCCAGTGTAATTTTACAGTAACAGTGCAAATGTATAGCACTGATTACTGTAGTAATGTCACTGGTCCCCCCAAAAGTGTCAAAAATGTCAGTCAGGGGTCCGATCTGTCCGCCGCAATGTCGCAGTCCCGCAAAAAAAAAAAAATCGCAGATCGCCGCCATTACTCGTTTAAAAAAAAAAACTATAAAAATGACAGAAATCTTTCCTTTAGTTAGTAAACGCAATAACTTTTGCGCAAACCAATCAAAATACGCTTATTGCGATTTTTTTTTACCAAAAATATGTAGCAGAAAACAAATTTGCTTAAATTGTTAAAAAATTTTGATTTTTACCTTTTTTTTTTTTTGAGAATTTCATATAAAAAAAATGTGAAAAATATTGTTCTTTTTTCAAAATTGTCGCTCTTTTTTTGTTTATAGCGCAAAAAGTAAAAATCGCACAGAGGATCAAATACCGCCAAAAGAAAGCTCTGTTTGTGGGTAAAAAAAGGACATCGATTTTATTTGGGTACAGCATTGCACCACCGCGCAATTGTCCATTAAACACAGTGCCGAATTGCAAAATAGGCCCTGGTCATTGAGCAGCTAAATCCTCCGGGGCTTAAGTGGTTAAAGGGGGCTCCCTGATATAGTATATCATCTTATCAGTCATATCTAGGATAACTCCTGTGGGTATTACATTTCTATCATAGTCCTACCAGTCACAGCTACTTGTGAAGTTGGCATTTATATTCTTCTAAGCTTCTTCCCTATTATTGAGGTTTGGAGGAGTGACGCCACACTGACCGTTATTTCAGCATTTTGCCGGTTCCTATGCAATTGTTTGCTTTACCTTTCTCATCCCAGTAAAGAGTTAAACTGGTGTTTCATTGTGTCAGTGCGTTCCTTAAAGGTACATACACTCTAAAATTCCCAGGTGTGCCAGTGGGGCGGGGCTTGTTCCTGGGGTTGAAAAGCAGAGTGCGGGATCCGTTATATTTAAGCGGCTCCTGCGGGGGTAGCGCTACACAACTCATTACTGTTACAAGGTCTCAGGGGTGTTATCTCTCTCACTGTGAGGGGGGGGAGGGAGGGAGGGAGAGGGGGGGAGGGAGAGAGAAGGGAATGAGAGGGGGGAGGCAGAGAGAGAGTAGGGAGGGGGAGAGAGAGTAGGGAGTGAGGGAGAGGGGGGAGGGAGTCTCACAGCACAAATCCAGCAAAGTGATCACTAAAGTCTCTCAGCTGTCAGTGAAGGCAGAGAAGGGCAGTTGGTGGAGAAGGGCAGTTGGTGGAGAAGGGCAGTTGGTGGAGAAGGGCAGTTGGTGGAGGGAAGTTGGTGGAGAAGAGCAGTTGGTGGAGAAGGGCAGTTGGTAGAGAAGAGCAGTTGGTGGAGAAGGGCAGTTGGTAGAGAAGGGCAGTTGGTAGAGAAGGGCAGTTGGTGGAGAAGGGCAGTTGGTGGAGAAGGGCAGTTGGTAGAGAAGGGCTGTTGGTGGAGAAGGGCAGTTGGTAGAGAAGGGCAGTTGGTGGAGAAGGGCAGTTGGTAGAGAAGGGCTGTTGGTGGAGAAGGGCAGTTGGTGAAGGGCAGTTGGTGGAGAAGGGCAGTTGGTGGAGAAGAGCAGTTGGTGGAGAAGGGCAGTTGGTGAAGGGCTGTTGGTGGAGAAGGGCAGTTGGTGGAGGAGGGCCGTTGGTGGAGAAGGGCAGTTGGTGGAGGAGGGCCGTTGGTGGAGAAGAGCAGTTGGTGGAGAAGGGCAGTTGGTGAAGGGCTGTTGGTGGAGAAGGGCAGTTGGTGGAGAAGAGCAGTTGGTGGAGAAGGGCAGTTGGTGGAGAAGGGCCGTTGGTGGAGAAGGGCAGTTGGTGGAGAAGGGCCGTTGGTGGAGGAGGACAGTTGGTGGAGAAGGGCAGTTGGTAGAGAAGGGCTGTTGGTAGAGAAGGGCTGTTGGTGGAGAAGGGCTGTTGGTGGAGAAGGGCTGTTGGTGGAGAAGAGCCGTTGGTGGAGAAGGGCTGTTGGTGGAGAAGGGCAGTTGGTGGAGAAGGGCTGTTGGTGGAGAAGAGCAGTTGGTGGAGAAGGGCTGTTGGTGGAGAAGGGCAGTTGGTGGAGAAGAGCAGTTGGTGGAGAAGGGCCGTTGGTGGAGGAGGACAGTTGGTGGAGAAGGGCAGTTGGTGGAGAAGAGCAGTTGGTGGAGAAGGGCCGTTGGTGGAGAAGAGCCGTTGGTGGAGAAGGGCTGTTGGTGGAGAAGGGCAGTTGGTGGAGAAGGGCAGTTGGTGGAGAAGAGCAGTTGGTGGAGAAGGGCAGTTGGTGGAGAAGGGCAGTTGGTGGAGAAGAGCAGTTGGTGGAGAAGGGCCGTTGGTGGAGAAGAGCCGTTGGTGGAGAAGGGCTGTTGGTGGAGAAGGGCAGTTGGTGGAGAAGGGCAGTTGGTGGAGAAGAGCAGTTGGTGGAGAAGGGCAGTTGGTGGAGAAGGGCAGTTGGTGGAGAAGGGCAGTTGGTGGAGAAGGGCAGTTGGTGGAGAAGAGCTGTTGGTGGAGAAGGGCAGTTGGTGGAGAAGGGCAGTTGGTAGAGAAGGGCAGTTGGTGGAGGGAAGTTGGTGGAGAAGGGCAGTTGGTAGAGAAGGGCTGTTGGTGGAGAAGGGCAGTTGGTGGAGAAGGGCAGTTGGTGGAGGAGGGCCGTTGGTGGAGGAGGGCCGTTGGTGGAGAAGAGCAGTTGGTGGAGAAGGGCAGTTGGTGAAGGGCTGTTGGTGGAGAAGGGCAGTTGGTGGAGAAGAGCAGTTGGTGGAGAAGGGCCGTTGGTGGAGGAGGACAGTTGGTGGAGGAGGGCCGTTGGTGGAGAAGAGCAGTTGGTAGAGAAGGGCTGTTGGTAGAGAAGGGCTGTTGGTGGAGAAGGGCAGTTGGTGGAGAAGGGCAGTTGGTGGAGAAGGGCTGTTGGTGGAGAAGGGCAGTTGGTGGAGAAGAGCAGTTGGTGGAGGAGGGCTGTTGGTGGAGAAGGGCAGTTGGTGGAGAAGGGCAGTTGGTGGAGAAGAGCAGTTGGTGGAGAAGGGCAGTTGGTGGAGAAGGGCAGTTGGTGGAGAAGGGCAGTTGGTGGAGAAGAGCAGTTGGTGGAGAAGGGCAGTTGGTAGAGAAGGGCAGTTGGTGGAGGGAAGTTGGTGGAGAAGGGCAGTTGGTAGAGAAGGGCTGTTGGTGGAGAAGGGCAGTTGGTGGAGAAGGGCAGTTGGTGGAGGAGGGCCGTTGGTGGAGGAGGGCCGTTGGTGGAGAAGAGCAGTTGGTGGAGAAGGGCAGTTGGTGAAGGGCTGTTGGTGGAGAAGGGCAGTTGGTGAAGAAGAGCAGTTGGTGGAGAAGGGCCGTTGGTGGAGGAGGACAGTTGGTGGAGGAGGGCCGTTGGTGGAGAAGAGCAGTTGGTAGAGAAGGGCTGTTGGTGGAGAAGGGCAGTTGGTGGAGAAGAGCCGTTGGTGGAGAAGGGCTGTTGGTGGAGAAGGGCAGTTGGTGGAGAAGAGCAGTTGGTGGAGAAGGGCCGTTGGTGGAGGAGGACAGTTGGTGGAGAAGGGCAGTTGGTGGAGAAGAGCAGTTGGTGGAGAAGGGCCGTTGGTGGAGAAGGGCAGTTGGTGGAGAAGGGCAGTTGGTGGAGAAGGGCAGTTGGTGGAGAAGGGCAGTTGGTGGAGAAGGGCCGTTGGTGGAGAAGGGCCGTTGGTGGAGAAGGGCAGTTGGTGGAGAAGGGCAGTTGGTGGAGAAGAGCAGTTGGTGGAGAAGGGCCGTTGGTGGAGAATGGCAGTTGGTGGAGAAGGGCAGTTGGTGGAGAAGAGCTGTTGGTGGAGAAGGGCAGTTGGTGGAGAAAGGCAGTTGGTGGAGAAGGGCAGTTGGTGGAGAAGGGCAGTTGGTAGAGAAGGGCTGTTGGTGGAGAAGGGCAGTTGGTGGAGAAGGGCAGTTGGTGGAGAAGGGCAGTTGGTGGAGGAGGGCCGTTGGTGGAGGAGGGCCGTTGGTGGAGAAGAGCAGTTGGTGGAGAAGGGCAGTTGGTGAAGGGCTGTTGGTGGAGAAGGGCAGTTGGTGGAGAAGAGCAGTTGGTGGAGAAGGGCCGTTGGTGGAGGAGGACAGTTGGTGGAGGAGGGCCGTTGGTGGAGAAGAGCAGTTGGTAGAGAAGGGCTGTTGGTAGAGAAGGGCTGTTGGTGGAGAAGAGCAGTTGGTGGAGAAGGGCCGTTGGTGGAGGAGGACAGTTGGTGGAGGAGGGCCGTTGGTGGAGAAGAGCCGTTGGTGGAGAAGGGCTGTTGGTGGAGAAGGGCAGTTGGTGGAGAAGGGCAGTTGGTGGAGAAGAGCAGTTGGTGGAGAAGAGCAGTTGGTGGAGAAGGGCCGTTGGTGGAGAAGGGCAGTTGGTGGAGGAGGGCCGTTGGTGGAGAAGAGCAGTTGGTAGAGAAGGGCTGTTGGTGGAGAAGGGCAGTTGGTGGAGAAGAGCAGTTGGTGGAGGAGGACAGTTGGTGGAGGAGGGCCGTTGGTGGAGAAGAGCAGTTGGTAGAGAAGGGCTGTTGGTGGAGAAGGGCAGTTGGTGGAGAAGGGCAGTTGGTAGAGAAGAGCAGTTGGTGGAGAAGAGCAGTTGGTGGAGAAGGGCTGTTGGTGGAGAAGGGCAGTTGGTAGAGAAGAGCAGTTGGTGGAGAAGGGCTGTTGGTGGAGAAGGGCTGTTGGTGGAGAAGAGCAGTTGGTGGAGAAGAGCAGTTGGTGGAGAAGGGCAGTTGGTGGAGAAGGGCAGTTGGTGGAGAAGAGCAGTTGGTGGAGAAGGGCCGTTGGTGGAGAAGGGCAGTTGGTGGAGCCTCCTGTCTGTGAATTCTGGGGCTTTGCATATATATCACTGGGCGGTCCCAGCAACCTGAGATATGATTGGGGGAATTGAGAACCGGAAAGCTGGTCTTCAGATGGTACAGCAAGCAGAGGATTCACAATAGGCACGGGTTACACACTCCCCAGGGGGGCTGGCATTCCTAGGACACTCCCTCCATGGGCGGGACAGTCTGTGAATCTGGGTCCACCCACTGCAGCAAGGAAGGATGGAAATACATCTCTGTTTGCTGGAGAACAGAACTACAGATGGGGTGTACCAAGACCGGCGGCTGGGGGAATACGAGGCATGCACTGGGAATGAAGAGTCTGAAAATCATCGAACTATTTCAGAGCAACAACTCTAACAAGAAGATGGATTACATATTCCGTGAAGGCAGGAGATCAGCAACAAGAACATGCCCAGAGTTCCCCTTTAAATGTGAATATTTTTTGGTCTGTTTTACCAAACAACTTGAGATTTTGGAATTTGTTGTCATAGAAAGAATCTTCAGTTTTGTACATTTTGGGAAAATTGAATAACATCCAAGTTCTCTTTTGTACATTAAGTTCCTCAAAAAACAAGTACAGCACCCTCTGACCCCCAGAGGCACAGCATGACCCCCAGAGGCACAGCGTGTCCCCCAGAGGCACAGCATGACCCCCAGAGGCACAGTGTGACCCCCAGAGGCACAGCATGACCCCCAGAGGCACAGTGTGACCCCCAGAGGCACAGCATGACCCCCAGAGGCACAGTGTGACCCCCAGAGGCACAGTGTGACCCCCAGAGGCACAGCATGACCCCCAGAGGCACAGTGTGACCCCCAGAGGCACAGCGTGACCCCCAGAGGCACAGCATGACCCCCAGAGGCACAGCATGACCCCCAGAGGCACAGCGTGTCCCCCAGAGGCACAGTATGACCCCCAGAGGAACAGTGTGACCCCCAGAGGCACAGCTTGACCCCCAGAGGCACAGCGTGTCCCCCAGAGGCACAGCATGACCCCCAGAGGCACAGCATGACCCCCAGAGGCACAGCGTGTCCCCCAGAGGCACAGCATGACCCCCAGAGGCACAGTGTGACCCCCAGAGGCACAGCGTGGCTCCCAGAGGCACAGCATGACCCCCAGAGGCACAGCGTGTCCCCCAGAAGCACAGCATGACCCCCAGAGGCACAGCGTGACCCCCAGAGGCACAGCATGACCCCCAGAGGCACAGCATGTCCCCCAGAGGCACAGCGTGTCCCCCAGAGGCACAGCATGACCCCCAGAGGCACAGCGTGTCCCCCAGAGGCACAGTGTGGCCCCCAGAGGCACAGCATGACCCCCAGAGGCACAGCATGTGCCCCAGAGGCACAGCATGACTCCCAGAGGCACAGCATGACCCCCAGAGGCACAGCGTGTCCCCAGAGGCACAGCATGTCTCCCAGAGGCACAGCGTGACCCCCAGAGGCACAGCGTGGCTCCCAGAGGCACAGCATGACCCCCAGAGGCACAGCGTGTCCCCCAGAGGCACAGCATGACCCCCAGAGGCACAGCGTGACCCCAGAGGCACAGTGTGACCCCCAGAGGCACAGCGTGACCCCCAGAGGCACAGCGTGGCTCCCAGAGGCACAGCATGACCCCCAGAGGCACAGCGTGTCCCCCAGAGGTACAGCGTGTCCCCCAGAGGCACAGCATGACCCCCAGAGGCACAGCGTGACCCCAGAGGCACAGTGTGACCCCCAGAGGCACAGCATGACCCCCAGAGGCACAGCATGACCCCCAGAGGCACAGCGTGTCCCCCAGAGGCACAGCATGACCCCCAGAGGCACAGCATGACCCCCAGAGGCACAGCGTGACCCCCAGAGGCACAGCATGACCCCCAGAGGCACAGCATGTCCCCCAGAGGCACAGCGTGTCCCCCAGAGGCACAGCATGACCCCCAGAGGCACAGCATGACCCCCAGAGGCACAGCATGTGCCCCAGAGGCACAGCATTACTCCCAGAGGCACAGCATGACCCCCAGAGGCACAGCGTGTCCCCAGAGGCACAGCATGACTCCCAGAGGCACAGTGTGACCCCCAGAGGCACAGCATGACCCCCAGAGGCACAGCGTGGCTCCCAGAGGCACAGCATGACCCCCAGAGGCACAGCGTGTCCCCAGAGGCACAGCATGGCTCCCAGAGGCACAGCATGACCCCCAGAGGCACAGCATGACTCCCAGAGGCACAGCATGACCCCCAGAGGCACAGCATGTCCCCCAGAGGCACAGTGTGGCTCCCAGAGGCACAGCATGATCCCCAGAGGCACAGCGTGTCCCCAGAGGCACAGCATGACCCCCAGAGGCACAGCATGTCCCCCAGAGGCACAGCGTGGCTCCCAGAGGCACAGCATGACCCCCAGAGGCACAGCGTGTCCCCAGAGGCACAGCATGACTCCCAGAGGCACAGCGTGTCCCCCAGAGGCACAGCATGACCCCCAGAGGCACAGCATGACCCCCAGAGGCACAGCGTGTCCCCCAGAGGCACAGCATGTCCCCCCAGAGGCACAGCATGACCCCCAGAGGCACAGCATCACCCCCAGAGGCACAGCGTGTCCCCCAGAGGCAGAGCATGACCCCCAGAGGCACAGCGTGTCCCCCAGAGGCACAGCATGACCCCCAGAGGCACAGCGTGTCCCCAGAGGCACAGCATGGCTCCCAGAGGCACAGCGTGTCCCCCAGAGGCACAGAATGGCCCCCCAGAGGCACAGCATGACCCCCAGAGGCACAGCATGACCCCCAGAGGCACAGAGTGTCCCCCAGAGGCACAGTGTGGCCCCTAGAGGCACAGCATGACCCCCAGAGGCACAGCATGACTCCCAGAGGCACAGTGTGGCCCCCAGAGGCACAGCGTGGCCCCCAGAGGCACAGAATGACTCCCAGAGGCACAGCGTGGCCCCCCAGAGGCACAGCATGACTCCCAGAGGCACAGCATGACCCCCAGAGGCACAGCGTGGCCCCCAGAGGCACAGCATGACCCCCCAGAGGCATAGTATGGCCCCCAGAGGCACAGCATGACCCCCCAGAGGCACAGCATGACCCCCCAGAGGCACAGCGTGTCCCCCTAGAGGCACAGCGTGGTCCCCCAGAGGCACAGCATGGTCCCCAGAGGCACAGCATGGTCCCCAGAGACAGGGGAGGCTGACATTTTGTTTTCAGGCAGATCCTAGGGATGTGCGGTCAAAGAAAAGTTGGGCGCTAGTCAGTTTAACCACTTCCTGACCACCCACCGCAGATATACTGCAGCAGGCTGGCTCGGCTGCGCAAACCATCATACCTGTACGGTGGTTTCTGGAGGCGCTCCTGGGGGCGCGCACGCACCGCCAATAGCCAGCGGGGAAGCTGATTCACGGGGCCCACCACCGTGATCGCTCCCTGTGGAGAGAGAACAGCGGTCTGTTGTAATCACAGCACACCATTGTTCTCTCAGGAATCAGCACAGAGCGCCTGTGATCCTCCTATTTAGGATTCCACAAGCCCACCCCCCCGTTAGAAAACACCCCCTAGGCACAAGTTTAACCCTTTGATCGCCCCTGACTTAACCCCTTCCCTGCCAGTGTCATTAGTACAGTGACAGTGCATATTAAAAGCACTGATTACTGGAGTAATGTCACTGGTCCCCCCAAAAGTGTCAAAAATGTCAGTCAGGGGTCCGATTTGTCCGCCACAATGTCGCAGTCCTGCTAAAAATTGCAGATCGCCGCCATTACTAGTAAAAAAATAAATAAAAATGACAAAAATCTTTCCCCTAGTTTGTAGATGAGATAACTTTTGCGCAAACCAATCAATATACACTTATTGGGATTTTTTTTACCAAAAATATGGAGCAGAATACAAAATGGCCTAAAATGATGAAAACATTTGATTTTTACATTTTTTGTATTGGGAATGTTTTATAGCATAAAGTGAAAAATATTGTTTTTTTTTTTTTTCACAATTGTTGCTCCTATTTTGTTTATAGCGCAAAAAAAAAAAAAAAGTTCTATTTGTGGGGAAAAAAGAACACCAATTTTATTTGGGTACAGCGTCACATGACCGCGCAATTGTCCATTAAAGTAACGCAGTGCCGAATCACAAATAATGGCCTGGTCATTAAGGGGGGTAAATCTTCTGGTCCAGAAGTGGTTAAGTATATTTTTGAACGTTTTTTGGAGAACTCCATAACTGGGAGATAGGATTTTGGGTATTGGGTTTAGAACATCCACATCAAAACTAGATTAGAATAGAACTCCAGACTCACCAGTCCCTTCCAGTATTCCTCCATAGGAGCACATGCTGGCACTGGGTATCCATAGAACACAGGCTGGCACTGGGTATCCATAGGAGGAATCCACAGGAGCATAGACTGGCACTGGGTATCCATAGAACACAGGCTGGCACTGGGTATCCATAGGAGGAATCCACAGGAGCATAGACTGGCACTGGGTATCCATAGAACACAGGCTGGCACTGGGTATCCATAGGAGAAATCCATAGAACACAGGCTGGCACTGGGTATCCATAGGAGGAATCCACAGGAGCATAGGCTGGCACTGGGTATCCATAGAACACAGGCTGGCACTGGGTATCCATAGGAGAAATCCATAGAACACAGGCTGGCACTGGGTATCCATAGGATGAATCCATAGGAGCACAGGCTGGCACTGGGTATCCATAGAACACAGGCTGGCACTGGGTATCCATCTGAGGAATCCCCAGGAGCACATGCTGGCACTGGGTATCCATAGAACACAGGCTGGCACTGGGTATCCATAGGAGGAATCCATAGGAGCACAGGCTGGCACTGGGTATCCATAGGAGGAATCCATAGGAGCACAGGCTGGCACTGGGTATCCATAGAACACAGGCTGGCACTGGGTATCCATAGGAGGAATCCATAGGAGCACAGGCTGGCACTGGGTATCCATAGGAGAACATTTGAAGCAAAATTTAGTGCCTCAGGCCAAGGAGGGTGGGACTTTATGGGCTCAGTCAGGTAGTCAAATGCGTGGTACAGTTTATTAAAAAGTATATAACATAATAATATTTACAAACAATGTTTCACAATTTGTGCCAATGGGTTATAGACCCATGTGAGAGAGTGAGAGTAAAATAAAGAAGTGACAATGTGAATGGTGACTTTAGAACTCTGTCTGTTCTTGCTCATTCATGTGAGCTTATTGAGAGAGAGTGTCTCTGAAACTTCCGACGCATTTCGGCATTATTATTAGTATATTGCCTTTATCAAGGAAGAGGGGAGTTCACCATGTCTGAAAGATATAGTGAGTATATATCAAAAAATGCTTGAATGATGTAACAATATTTATAATAGATATAATGAGGTAGGTATGCACGTACATGTGACTAGACAGTCGGATCCCAGACCTTTGTATTTTTTCTGCTCTCCCAAAACTAATCACACAGGATTTATGGAGGATTTGCTATCTGTAATGTAAAAGAATAACAGTGGTGGTAGTACAAAGTATATTCGATGTGACTGAAGAAGTGATTTTGCGCAGACTTACATGGAGTAGAAGGTACTTGGTATGTGTGGGAAGAAGCAACCCTTCTTAGTTGGCCTGAAATATGATACATTGGGTCAGAATGTAGGTGAGATAAGTGGTTGACTTTTATAGACCACTATAGTAAAGAGTGCTTGTCACTTACAGTTATGAATAACCTGTGGGGGGAGCCCCAGTTTAATGGTTCCAATGTTCTAAGAAATTTGGAGGGCCTGTGGAGAGGGTATTCCTTCTTGGTTCAGCCTGTATTATGATGATAATTGTACATTATATTGGAATCATGAATAAGTTGTTGCTTTGAATAAACCACTGTATGAAGGCATAGTGACTTACAGTTGTGGAAGTTCCGAAATCAACCAGCAGGGGGAGCCCCGGTCAAAAATTCCGGTTGTTCCCTGGTGAATGAGAATTGTGCAAGTGAGCCTTAAAGCGGAGTTCCAGCCATTTCACTCACCTGTCCAAAGGTCCAGCGATGCGGCCGCCCGAAGCCTCGATCCTCTCCCTCGGCGCCGGCATCACTGCTGTGGGCACCCGGCTGTTACAGTTTGCGGCTTCACAGCCGGGTACCCACTGTGCATGCGTGAGTCGCGCTGCGCGCCGTGATTGGCCGGCAATCTTCTGGGACCTCTGACGTGTCCCAGAAGATTGCAGGGAGGGAGGGGGAGAGGAGAACTTCCGCTCAGGGCGCCGCGGCGCTCCGAGCGGAAGTGGGAGCGGGTACCTGTCAAAACTAGGTACCCGCTCCCCCCCCCAAAAAATGACATGCCAAATGTGGCATGTCGGGGGGTCAGGACTCCCTAAAGCGGAAGTTCCACTTTTGGGTGGAACTCCGCTTTAAATAGAGGCATTTGGGCACTTCGAAAGATACATCCAACAATGCATAATATAGCATTGTTGGATGAAAAACTTACGATTAGTTGCAAAGAGATGGGGATGGTGTCCAAAAGTAGCGCGTCCTGGGCGTCTGTAACGTTCCCTCTGCTGGAGGGAAGTGGCGCCCTGTTCAAAATCCCCGGCTATATATACCTACCTGTGCGTGCGCATTGCTCATCCGAGCGTCACAACGCCGATCCGGCTTCCGGGTCGGCGTATTGGCGTGATGCACGCGCAGATGGGTTGCGCGCGCACCTCGTCAGTGACGTGGTGGGTATGGGGAGCTGTTCCGTAGCTGCCGACACAGGAGTAAGATAGAGACATTACTCCCTGGTCGGGAGTATTACGGAGGATACAATCCCCCGAGTTCTCTATCATTCCCCAGAGTGTTGATCCTCTGGGGTTACCTGTGCCGGGTGGATTTGGGAGAGGAAGAAAAAATTGCGGTCCTGGGTAATGAAGACTGAATTGGTCACAATGTGAGGAGCATATAATACACTATGATACATAAACAGTATAATAAAGATAATGATAATAATAAGTGGTTATAGTTATAATTGGTAATTAGTAGTATTGACAGCAATATAAATTACATCAAGAGGGTCTACTCCATGTAAGTCTGCGCAAAATCACTTCTTCAGTCACATCGAATATACTTTGTACTACCACCACTGTTATTCTTTTACATTACAGATAGCAAATCCTCCATAAATCCTGTGTGATTAGTTTTGGGAGAGCAGAAAAAATACAAAGGTCTGGGATCCGACTGTCTAGTCACATGTACGTGCATACCTACCTCATTATATCTATTATAAATATTGTTACATCATTCAAGCATTTTTTGATATATACTCACTATATCTTTCAGACATGGTGAACTCCCCTCTTCCTTGATAAAGGCAATATACTAATAATAATGCCGAAACGCGTCAGAGGTTTCAGAGATACTCTCTCTCAATAAGCTCACATGAATGAGCAAGAACAGACAGAGTTCTAAAGTCACCATTCACATTGTCACTTCTTTATTTTACTCTCACTCTCTCACATGGGTCTATAACCCATTGGCACAAATTGTGAAACATTGTTTGTAAATATTATTATGTTATATACTTTTTAATAAACTGTACCACGCATTCGACTACCTGACTGAGCCCATAAAGTCCCACCCTCCTTGGCCTGAGGCACTAAATTTTGCTTCAAATATTACTTTGGGATGTTGGCTACACCTACTAATTAAGGTATCAGGGATCAAACATATAACTCATCCATAGGAGAACATGCTGGCACTGGGTATCCATAGGAGAACATGCTGGCACTGGGTATCCATAGAACACAGGCTGGCACTGGGTATCCATAGAACACAGGCTGGCACTGGGTATCCATAGGAGGAATCCATAGGAGCACAGGCTGGCACTGGGTATCCATAGGAGGAATCCATAGGAGCACAGGCTGGCACTGGGTATCCATAGGAGAACATTCTGGCACTGGGTATCCATAGGAGGAATCCATAGAACACAGGCTGGCACTGGGTATCCACAGGAGAAATCCATAGAACACAGGCTGGCACTGGGTATCCATAGGAGGAATCCATAGGAGCACAGGATGGCACTGGGTATCCATAAGAGAACATTCTGGCACTGGGTATCCATAGGAGCACAGGCTGGCACTGGGTATCCATAGAACACAGGATGGCACTGGCTATCCATAGGAGGAATCCATAGGAGCACAGGCTGGCACTGGGTATCCATAGGAGGAATCAATAGGAGCACAGGCTGGCACTGGGTATCCATAGAACACAGGATGGCACTGGGTATCCATAGGAGGAATCCATAGGAGCACAGGCTGGCACTGGGTATCCACAGGAGGAATCCATAGGAGAACATGCTGGCACTGGGTATCAATAGAACACAGGCTGGCACTGGGTATCCATAGGAGGAATCCATAGCAGCATAGGCTGGCACTGGGTATCCATAGGAGTAATCCATAGGAGCACAGGATGGCACTGGGTATCCATAGGAGGAATCCATAGGAGCACAGGATGGCACTGGGTATCCATAGGAGGAATCCATAGGAGCACAGGATGGCACTGGGTATCCATAGGAGGAATCCAGGGGAGCACAGGGTGGCACTGGGTATCCATAGGAGGAATCCATAGCAGCATAGGCTGGCACTGGGTATCCATAGGAGGAATCCATAGGAGCACAGGATGGCACTGGGTATCCATAGGAGGAATCCATAGGAGCACAGGATGGCACTGGGTATCCATAGGAGGAATCCATAGCAGCATAGGCTGGCACTGGGTATCCATAGGAGGAATCCATAGGAGCACAGGATGGCACTGGGTATCCATAGGAGGAATCCATAGGAGCATAGGCCGGCACTGGGTATCCATAGGAGGAATCCATAGGAGCATAGGCTGGCACTGGGTAGCCATAGGAGGAATCCATAGGAGCACAGGCTGGCACCACTGGGTATCCATAGGAGGAATCCATAGGAGCATAGGCTGGCATTGGGTATCCATAGGAGGAATCCATAGGAGCACAGACTGCCACCGGGTATCCATAAGAGCGCAGGCTGGCACTGGGTATCCATAGGAGCACAGGCTGGCACTGGGTATTGGAGAAACGCAGTGTGGCTATTGTATGGAATATCAGAGCAGACCGGGGGGAATTTGCCACCCTGCCCCCCCCCCAGGATGACAATTTCCAAATGCCATTCAGGGACAATTTTGCCAAGGATGGGGGAGGGGGGAATGTAGTCTCAGGGTTTATCAGTGGCGGCGGGTAATTTGTCAGGGGAATGGTTGGTGTTAGCATTTAAATCATCCCGACACCATGCTTGATATGGTATCAGGATCATCAAATCCCATTATTTCTATTACTACATTGTAATAGCCTGCCCCCAGATGCAGCGTGTCACCCATAGCCTGCCACCAGGTGCAGCGTGTCACCCATAGCCTTCCACCAGGTGCAGCGTGTCACCCAAAGCCTACCAATAGCCTGCCACCAGATGCAGCGTGTCACCCATAGCCTGCCACCAGATGCAGCGTGTCACCCATTGCCTGCCACCAGATGCAGCGTGTCACCCATAGCCTGCCCCCAGATGCAGCGTGTCACCCATAGCCTACCCATAGCCTGCCACCAGATGCAGCGTGTCACCCATAGCCTGCTACCAGATGCAGCGTGTCACCCATTGCCTGCCAACAGGTGCATTGTGTCACCCATAGCCTGCCACCAGATGCAGCGTGTCACCCATTGCCTGCCAACAGGTGCATTGTGTCACCCATTGCCTGCCAACAGGTGCAGCGTGTCAAAGGAGGTGGGCTGGGACAGCGGCCGTTGGAGGACTTCTGTCCCAGCCCACCTCCTTTCAGGACCCATCACAGAGCCAAAGGAAGTGCCCCAAGACACTCTTGGCTCTGTGCTACAGGTGGTGGGTGGGCTGGCAGAGAGAAGCCCGAAGTTCCCCAAATCCTGAAGCTCCAAGCATACGCTCCTGTGCCTCTATTCTGCATGCCGCCTGTGCCACTCTTCCAATATTGCGCCTGTTCCTCTCTCCCGCATGTCGCCTGTGCCACTCCTCCAACATTGTACCCGTGCCTTTCTTCCGCATGCCGCCTGTGCCACTCCTCCAACATTGTACCCGTGCCTTTCTTCCGCATGCTGCCTGTGCCACTCTTCCAACATTGCACCCGTGCCTCTCTTCTGCATGCCACACACCCTACTCTCTGGCCCAGTCCGCCACTGATTTGCTGCCCCTATCAGAGTGCTGCTGGGGTCCAATGGACCCACCGGGACCCATGGTAGGGCCGGCCCTGCCTTTCAGAGAGGACCAGTTGTCCCCAGGGCTAATCTACCATCCTGCGCTGGTTTTAATGGCTTAGCTATTGAAAGCCAGGTACTGAGGGATAGAGGTCTGTCTGGATCAGTGATCCCTACTATGGTGAAGGTGAGGAAGTCGTTTTCCAGCAAGATATACCATCGTACATGGAAAGCGTACATTTCTTGGTGTGACTCGATTGGCGCTCATCCTCGATCCTTTTCTGTGGCTCAGATCTTAACCTTTCTTCAACGTTGAGCAGAAGTTGGTCTTGAGTACCATCAAGGACCAGGTGCCTACCTTGGCAATCTTCTTTCAGCGACCCCTCTCCATGCACTCTCTAGTCTGTACCTTCATTCAGGGGGTGCAACTTGTGGCTCCACCCGTACGGTCTCTATTCCCGTCATGGGATTTAAACTTAGTGCTCTCTGTTCTCCAGAAACCTCCATTTGAGAATATTCGGGAAATTCCCTTGCATACTGTAACGGAACCTCAACCCACACTGTAC
The DNA here is from genome assembly GCF_965119305.1 of Pelophylax lessonae. Classification (NCBI taxonomy): domain Eukaryota; kingdom Metazoa; phylum Chordata; class Amphibia; order Anura; family Ranidae; genus Pelophylax; species Pelophylax lessonae. Next base: position 895,577,649 of record NC_138768.1, on the reverse strand, counting down.
TTGTGGACTTCCGTCAGTATACGGCTTCCTACAGTCTTGAACATATATACCAAATCCTAGCCGCCCCCATACAAAGCTAGCCGACAACTTAGCTTGTACTGGAATCTCCCCTTTGAAGTAATCCAAACCATAGTCTCAGTGTCCATTAAGTATCTTTCACTCCCAGTGACGGTGAGTCACACCTACGTTGTCCCAGAAGGTGGCATTCTTGTTGGCTGTGACATTGGCCCGTACGGTGTCAGAGTTGGTGGCATTATCCTATCGCAGTCCCTATTTAGTGGTCCATAGAGATAAGGTGGTTCCCTTTCCATCATTCCTGCCCAAAGTTGTCTCTGACTTCCATTTGAATGAGGACATTGTGTTGCCTTCTTTGTGTCCCAAGCCGGCTCATCCCAAGGAATTTGCTTTGCATACCTTGGATTTGGTTCCTGTGATTCGGGTGAATCTGGCAGCTACAGAGTCCTTTCGGAGGTCAGACTCACTTTATTTCATTACGGACGGACCAAGAAAAGGGCTGGCCGCTTCTTTGGCTACCATCTCCAGATGGATGAGACAGACGGTGACTCAGGCCTATTCTAGAGGTTCCTCCTTTACCCGGCCATGGTGCATTCTACTCGGGCGCTGAGTGCTTCTTGGGCCTTCCGTCATCCGGCTTCAATATCGCAAGTTTGCAAAGCGGCCACTTGGTCGTCGGTGCATTCCTTCACAAAGTTCTACAAAGTGGATATTTTGGCATCTGCGGGTGCTTCTCTTGGCTGCAAAGTTTTGCAGGCTGCTGTTTAAGAGGGGCTGTTCCCTCTTGAGGGGTGCTTTTCTTTACATTCTTATTTTTCAGATGGGGCTCCTTTGACCCGGTTGGGGCTCCTGTGACCCAGTTAGGGCTCCTGCGACCCGATTGGGGCTGCTGTGATCTGGTTGGGGCTTCTGTGATCCGGTTGGGGCTTCTGTGACCCAGTTGGGGCTCCTGTAACCCGGTTGGGGCTTCTGTGACCCGGTTGGGGCTTCTGTGACCCAGTTGGGGCTCCTGTAACCCGGTTGGGGCTCCTGTGACCCGGTTGGGGCTTCTGTGACCCGGTTGGGGTTTCTGTGACCCGGTTGGGGCTCCTGCGACCCGGTTGGGGTTTCTGTGACCCGGTTGGGGCTCCTGCGACCCGATTGGGGCTCCTGTGACCCGGTTAGGACTCCTGTGACCCGTTTGGGGCTCCTGTGACCCGGTTGGGGCTCCTGTGACCCAGTTAGGACTCCTGTGACCCGGTTGGGGCTCCTGTGACCCAGGTAGGATTACTGTGACCCGGTTGGGGCTCCTGTGACCCGGTTGGGGCTCCTGTGACCCAGTTAGGACTCCTGTGACCCGGTTGGGGCTCCTGTGACCCGGTTGGGGCTTCTGCGACCCGGTTGGGGCTCCTGTGACCCGGTTGGGGCTCCTGTGACCCAGTTAGGACTCCTGTGACCCGGTTGGGGCTCCTGTGACCCGGTTGGGGCTCATGTGACCCGGTTAGGACTCCTGTGACCCGGTTAGGACTCCTGTGACCCGGTTGGGGCTCCTGTGACCCAGTTAGGACTCCTGTGACCCGGTTGGGGCTCCTGTGACCCGATTGGGGCTTCTGTGACCCGGTTGGGGCTCCTGTGACCCGGTTGGGGCTTCTGTGACCCGGTTAGGACTCCTGTGACCCGGTTGGGGTTCCTGTGACCCGGTTGGGGCTTCTGTGACCCGGTTAGGACTCCTGTGACCCGGTTAGGACTCCTGTGACCCGGTTGGGGCTCCTGTGACCCGGTTAGGATTCCTGTGTCCCAGTTCGGGCTCTTATGTTTAGTCTTGGGTTATGTTCCCCACCCCTCATTTCTCTTTTGGAAGTCCTTATAGTATGGATTATTGGAGCGCTGTGTCCGTCCATTTTCCAGCTGTTCTATTTCATTCACATTACACACACAGCTAAATGAGCCAGAGAGGCCACGCCCCCCCTGTGGATCACATGATTCTGTATAGTCATCCCACAAGTGGGCAGGACCTGCAGACAATTGGGACAATGATTGGAGGGTTCCAGGTACAAACCTTTCTTTGGGGTGACGCAGAGGGCGGAGCACTTCTCCCAGCTCTCAAACCGGTTCCCGTTCCCCTGACAACCCCCCCAGATGAAGGTGTCACAGACCTCCCTCTCCATATCGTAGTACCACATGATCAGGTGAGCCAAGCAAGGCCCCGCCTCCATGGTGAGGTTACACACCGCATCTGCAAAGAAAAGTCACAGAGGTCAGATATATCACTCCACCCATATATATAGTGATGTCATCCCTCATCTCTGACTCCACCCATATATATAGTGATGTCATCCCTCACCTCTGACTCCACCCATATACAGTGATGTCATCCCTCACCTCTGACTCCACCCATATACAGTGATGTCATCCCTCACCTCTGACTCCACCCATATACAGTGATGTCATCCCTCACCTCTGACTCCACCCATATACAGTGATATCATCCCTCACCTCTGACTCCACCCATATACAGTGATGTCATCCCTCACCTCTGACTCCACCCATATACAGTGATGTCATCCCTCACCTCTGACTTCACCCATATACAGTGATGTCATCCCTCACCTCTGACTCCACCCATATACAGTGATGTCATCCCTCACCTCTGACTCCACCCATATACAGTGATGTCACCCCCCACCTCTGACTTCACCCATATACAGTGATGTCATCCCTCACCTCTGACTCCACCCATATACAGTGATGTCATCCCTCACCTCTGACTCCGCCCATATACAGTGATGTCATCCCTCACCTCTGACTCCACCCATATACAGTGATGTCATCCCTCACCTCTGACTCCACCCATATACAGTGATGTCATCCCTCACCTCTGACTCCACCCATATACAGTGATGTCATCCCTCACCTCTGACTCCACCCATATACAGTGATGTCATCCCTCACCTCTGACTCCACCCATATACAGTGATGTCATCCCTCACCTCTGACTCCACCCATATACAGTGATGTCATCCCTCACCTCTGACTCCGCCCATATACAGTGATGTCATCCCTCACCTCTGACTCCACCCATATACAGTGATGTCATCCCTCACCTCTGACTCCACCCATATACAGTGATGTCATCCCTCACCTTCTACTCCACCCATATACAGTGATGTCATCCCTCACCTCTGACTCCACCCATATACAGTGATGTCATCCCACACCTCTGACTCCACCCATATACAGTGATGTCATCCCTCACCTCTGACTCCACCCATATACAGTGATGTCATCCCTCACCTCTGACTCCACCCATATACAGTGATGTCATCCCTCACCTTCTACTCCACCCATATACAGTAATGTCATCCCTCACCTCTGACTCCACCCATATACAGTGATGTCATCCCTCACCTCTGACTCCACCTATATACAGTGATGTCATCCCTCACCTTCTACTCCACCCATATACAGTGATGTCATCCCTCACCTCTGACTCCACCCATATACAGTGATGTCATCCCACACCTCTGACTCCACCCATATACAGTGATGTCATCCCTCACCTCTGACTCCACCCATATACAGTAATGTCATCCCTCACCTCTGACTCCACCCATATACAGTGATGTCATCCCTCACCTCTGACTCCACCCATATACAGTGATGCCATCACTCAACTTCTACTCCACCCATATACAGTGATGTCATCCCTCACCTCTGACTCCACCCATATACAGTGATGTCATCCCACACCTCTGACTCCACCCATATACAGTGATGTCATCCCTCACCTCTGACTCCACCTATATACAGTGATGTCATCCCTCACCTCTGACTCCACCCATATACAGTGATGTCATCCCTCACCTTCTACTCCACCCATATACAGTGATGTCATCCCTCACCTCTGACTCCACCCATATACAGTGATGTCATCCCTCACCTCTGACTCCACCCATATACAGTGATGTCATCCCTCACCTCCTACTCCACCCATATACAGTGATGTCATCCCTCACCTCTGACTCCACCCATATACAGTGATGTCATCCCTCACCTCTGACTCCACCCATATACAATGATGTCATCCCTCACTTCCTACTCCACCATATACAGTGATGTCATCCCTCACCTCTGACCCCACCCATATACAGTGATGTCATCCTTCACCTCTGACTCCACCCATATACAGTGATGTCATCCCTCACCTCTGACTCCACCCATATACAGTGATGTCATCCCTCACCTCTGACTCCACCCATATACAGTGATGTCATCCCTCACCTCTGGCTCCACCCATATACAATAATGTCATCCCTCACTTCCTACTCCACCCATATACAGTGATGTCATCCCTCACCTCTGACTCCACCTATATACAGTGATGTCATCCCTCACCTCTGACTCCACCCATATACAGTGATGTCATTCCTCACCCCACACTCCACCCATATACAGTGATGTCATCCCTCACCTCTGACTCCACCCATATACAGTGATGTCATCCCTCACCTTCTACTACACCCATATACAGTGATGTCATCCCTCACCTTCTACTACACCCATATACAGTGATGTCATCCCTCACCTCTGACTCCACCCATATACAGTGATGTCATCCCTCACCTCTGATTCCACCCATACACAGTGATGTCATCCCTCACCTCTGACTCCATCCATATACAGTGATGTCATCCCTCTCCTCTGACTCCACCCATATACAGTGATGTCATCCCTCACTTCCTACTCCACCCATATACATTGATGTCATCCCTCACCTCTGACTCCACCCATATACAGTGATGTCATCCCTCATCTCTGACTCCACCCATATACAGTGATGTCATCCCTCACCTCTGACTCCACCCATATACAGTGATGTCATTCCTCACCTCATACTCCACCCATATACAGTGATGTCATCCCTCATCTCTGACTCCACCCATATACAGTGATGTCATCCCTCACCTCTGACTCCACCCATATACAGTGATATCATCCCTCACCTCTGACTCCACCCATATACAGTGAAGTCATCCCTCACCTCTGACTCCACCCATATACAGTGATGTCATCCATCACCTCTGAATACACCCATATACAGTGATGTCATCCCTCACCTCTGAATACACCCATATACAGTGATGTCATCCCTCACCTCTGACTCCACCCATATACAGTGATGTCATCCCTCACCTCTGACTCCACCCATATACAGTGAAGTCATCCCTCACCTCTGACTCCACCCATATACAGTGATGTCATCCATCACCTCTGAATACACCCATATACAGTGATGTCATCCCTCACCTCTGAATACACCCATATACAGTGATGTCATCCCTCACCTCTGAATACACCCATATACAGTGATGTCATCCCTCACCTCTGACTCCACCCATATACAGTGATGTCATCCCTCACCTCTGACTCCATCCATATACAGTAATGTCATCCCTCATCTCTGACTCCTCCTATATACAGTGATGTCATCCCTCACCTCTGACTCCACCCATATACAGTGATGTCATCCCTCACCTCTGACTCCATCCATATACAGTAATGTCATCCCTCACCTCTGACTCCTCCTATATACAGTGATGTCATCCCTCACCTCTGACTCCACCCATATACAGTGATGTCATCCCTCACCTATGACTCCACCCATATACAGTGATGTCATTCCTCACCCCACACTCCACCCATATACAGTGATGTCATCCCTCACCTCTGACTCCACCCATATACAGTGATGTCATTCCTCACCCACACTCCACCCATATACAGTGATGTCATCCCTCACCTCTGACTCCTCCTATATACAGTGATGTCATCCCTCACCTCCTACTCCACCCAAATAGAGAGAAATCTCCTCTTACCTTCGGGTGGGAAGAGTTGTTTGTATTCGGTGGAGCAGCTCTTCATACAATCCTCCTCACTCAGGAAGACGTTGGGGGCGGTTCCTGAGCCTTTTGCCCTGAAGGGGTCACAGCGGTCCTGGGATATGATGTATGTCCATCGGATTTCTGATCCGGGTTCAGAACTCGCCACCACCGACCCTTCACACTGCGAATCTACAGAACAAACCCAACAATAGGAGATTGGGGAGACCGAGGGGTGGAGGACTAGAAACTATGATTAGAGGAAGGGAAAATTCCCCAGTCCATACCAGTATTGATCCTAACACATTCCCCAGTCCATACCAGTATAGATCCTAACACATTACCCAGTCCATACCAGTATAGAGCCTAACACATTACCCAGTCCATACTAGTATAGATCCTAACACATTACCCAGTACATACCAGTATAGATCCTAACACTTTACCCAGTCCATACCAGTATAGATCCTAACACATTCCCCAGTCCATACCAGTATAGATCCTAACACAGTACCCAATCCATACCAGTATAGATCCTAACACATTACCCAGTCCATACCAGTATAGATCCTAACACATTACCCAGTCCATACCAGTATAGATCCTAACACATTCCCCAGTCCACACCAGTATAGATCCTAACACGTTACCAAGTCCATACCAGTATAGATCCTAACACATTCCCCAGTCCATACCAATATAGATCCTAACACATTACCCAGTCCATACCAGTATAGATCCTAACACATTACCCAGTCCATACCAGTATAGAGCCTAACACATTACCCAGTCCATACCAGTATAGATCCTAACACATTACCCAGTCCATACCAGTATAGATCCTAACACATTACCCAGTCCATACCAGTATAGATCCTAACACATTACCCAGTCCATACCAGTATAGATCCTAACACATTACCCAGTCCATACCAGTATAGATCCTAACACATTACCCAGTCCATACCAGTATAGATCCTAACACATTACCCAGTCCATACCAGTATAGATCCTAACACATTACCCAGTCCATACCAGTATAGATCCTAACACATTACCCAGTCCACACCAGTATAGATCCTAACACATTACCCAGTCCATACCAGTATAGATCCTAACGCATTACTCAGTCCACACCAGTATAGATCCTAACGCATTACCCAGTCCACACCAGTATAGATCCTAACACATTACCCAGTCCACACCAGTATAGATCCTAACACATTCCCCAGTCCATACCAGTATAGATCCTAACACATTACCCAGTCCACACCAGTATAGATTCTAACACATTACCCAGTCCATACCAGTATAGAGCCTAACACATTACCCAGTCCATACCAGTATAGATCCTAACACATTACCCGGTCCATACCAGTATAGATCCTAACACATTACCCAGTCCATACCAGTATAGATCCTAACACATTACCCAGTCCATACCAGTATAGATCCTAACACATTACCCAGTCCATACCAGTATAGATCCTAACACATTACCCGGTCCATACCAGTATAGATCCTAACACATTACCCAGTCCATACCAGTATAGATCCTAACACTTTACCCAGTCCATACCAGTATAGATCCTAACACATTACCCAGTCCACACCAGTATAGATCCTAACACAGTACCCAGTCCATACCACTATAGAGCCTAACACAGTACCCAGTCCATACCAGTATAGATCCTAACACAGTACCCAGTCCATACCACTATAGAGCCTAACACAGTACCCAGTCCATACCAGTATAGATATCCAGCATGATATTTTTCCCCATTGAGATCTGATGTGTTTTCAAAGTGTTCCTTTCATTTTTTTGAGCCGTGTATATTCTATTCTATTCTATTCATACTTTTGGTACACAGAGCTGTATGGTGAAATGGGAACAGGATCCAGGAAAATGTTGAACTTTGGGATTGGCACTCGTTGGCACGAGTTGCTTTGAGGTCACTCATCTAAACTTCTATTATCGAAGCAAACTATAAAGTACTGACTGACTGAGATGGTATTTGGCACCGGGCAGATTGGCTGCACACTGTATGTCCCAGGATCTTCATCCAAGTGTTTCAGGGACTGTGGCTAGGAAGGGACGGCCTCCCATACATGGTGGCATTTCCCCAAAGGATCAGAGTCTCGTCATTTTCACTCGTAGTCATATTAATCTGACCCGGTCCCCAAAACACGCGTTACAAGGCTGTAAGATGGAAGAGGCCTCGAACGTCCAGAGACGACTTCTCACCTTTATATTTGACTCTGCTAAGACTACTATAGCCAGAAACAGGACGTCGGCTCCCGATTGGCCGGCTTAAACCTAAACTTTCTTGGCTTTTGTTAGATGAATGGCTGCCAGCAACCCTGAAGGTCTTTGAAAAGGTATGGGGCCTGTGGATCAGATATTTAACCAATGATCCCCGGATTATCCCTGACTCGGCTCCATCCTGGATGAGGTGATGTGGAAACCTTACAAGCAGGTCTGAACAAAATAACGGGGTGGGGGAAGGGCAACTACATGGCAGATGAGATTTAATGTTGAAAAATGTAAAGTAATGCACTTGGGGGCCAGAAACCAGAAAGCAAGCTATTCACTAGGGGGTGAACCTCTGGGTGAGTCTAGGATGGAAAAGGACCTGGGGGTACTGGTAGACAACAGGCTTGGCAGTGGCATGCAATGCCAAGCCGCTGCAAGCAAAGCCAACAGAATACTGGGATGTATAAAAAAGGGGATTCACTCCAGAAATAAAGAGATTATTCTCCCTCTCTACAAGACTCTGGTCCGGCCACATCTGGAGTATGCTGTCCAGTTCTGGGCACCGGTCCTCAGGAAGGATGTGCTGGAACTGGAGAAAGTCCAGAGAAGGGCAACAAAAATAATTAGGGGAATGGAGGACATCAGCTATGAGGAAAGACTACAAGCACTGAACTTATTCTCTCTGGAGAAGAGACGATTGAGGGGGGATATGATCTCAATGTACAAATACTGTACTGGCAGACTTGTATAAAGTACTCGAAATTTCTACTTGAGTAAAAGTACAAGTGCTCGCAGAAAAAGTTACTTAAGTAGAAGTACTAAAGTATTCAACATTTTTTTTACTTAAGTATTGCAAGTAGTTTTTTCAAAAAATTTGCTACTTAAGTACTAAAAGTAAAAAGTACCAGTAGTTTTGAAAAAAAAATTCTACTCAAGTACTGAAAGTAGAAGTACAAGTACTGTGTTATGTAGTTATTAAAGAAATAAGTCAAAAGTTTGAACATCATATTGTTTTTATTATTTCAAATGATTTATTCAAATCATTAACCTGTGTTTGTTAGTAGTTTCTTGATGCACTTTAAGCGCTGTAGCACCATTTATTTGTTTGTTTCATATTTTCTTTTTATTGGAAAGATTTGGTATAGCAGCTTTTATTATACACAGCATTTATTTTCGTATGCGCTGATTTACAAATGACATTATACACATTTTTTTGAGCTTTATGCAACCTGCCATCTACTGTTCTGGCAGTGGTAATTTTTTTAAAAGTAACGAGTAACTATGCAGCACAAAAAAAAAATACTTGAGTAGAAGTATCGAAATCATCAAAAAAATGTAGTGAAGTAAAAGTAGAAGTAGGAGAAAAAAATTCTACTCTAGGAAAGTACAGATAGCGCATTTCGGTACTTAAGTACAGTACTTAAGTAGTTCTACTTCGTTACTATACATCTCTGTGTACTGGTGACCCGAGCATAAGGAACAAACTATTCAGAGTAAGGGAATACAATAAGACACGTGGCCACTCACTAAAACTAGAGGAAAGGCGGTTTAACCTTAAAGTGCGTAAGGGGTTCTTTACTGCAAGAGCGGTAAGGATGTGGAATTCTCTTCCACAAGCAGTGGTATCAGCAGGGAGCATTGATAGTTTCAAAAAACCATTATATGGGCACCTTAAAGACCACAACATACAGGGGTATACAATGTACAACATACAGGGGTATACAATGTACAACATACAGGGGTATACAATGTACAACATACAGGGGTATACAATGTACAACATACAGGGGTATACAATGTACAACATACAGGGGGTATACAATGTACAACATACAGGGGTATACAATGTACAACATACAGGGGTATACAATGTGCAACATACAGGGGTATACAATGTGCAACATACAGGGGGTATACAATGCACAACATACAGGGGTATACAATGTACAACATACAGGGATATACAATGTACAACATACAGGGGTATACATTGTACGACATACAGGGGTATACAATGTGCGACATACAGGGGTATACAATGTATGACATACAGGGGTATACAATGTACAACATACAGGGGGTATACAATGTACGACATACAGGGGTATACAATGTACAACATACAGGGGGTATACAATGTACAACATAGAGGGGTATACAATGTACAACATACAGGGGGTATACAATGTACAACATACAGGGGTATACAATGTACAACATAGAGGGGTATACAATGTACAACATACAGGGGTATACAATGTACAACATACAGGGGTATACAATGTACAACATACAGGGGGGTATACAATGTACAACATACAGGGGTATACAATGTACAACATACAGGGGTATACAATGTATAACATACAGGGGTATACAATGTACAACATACAGGGGTATACAATGTACAACATACAGGGGTATACAATGTACAACATACAGGGGGTATACAATGTACAACATACAGGGGTATACAATGTACAACATACAGGGGTATACAATGTACAACATACAGGGGTGTACAATGTACAACATACAGGGGTGTACAATGTACAACATACAGGGGGTATACAATGTACAACATACAGGGGTATACAATGTACAACATACAGGGGGTATACAATGTACAACATACAGGGGTATACAATGTACAACATACAGGGGTATACAATGTACAACATACAGGGGTATACAATGTATAACATACAGGGGTATACAATGTACAACATACAGGGGTATACAATGTACAACATACAGGGGGTATACAATGTACAACATACAGGGGTATACAATGTACAACATACAGGGGGTATACAATGTACAACATACAGGGGTATACAATGTACAACATACAGGGGTATACAATGTACAACATACAGGGGGTATACAATGTACAACATACAGGGGTATACAATGTACAACATACAGGGGGTATACAATGTACAACATACAGGGGTATACAATGTACAACATACAGGGGGTATACAATGTACAACATACAGGGGTATACAATGTACGGTTAGCAGCAAACACACACACATCATAGGTTGAACTGGATGGACTGGTGTCTTTTTTCACCCTCACTAAATATGTAACTATGTAACTATGTAAGGTGGACCAGAGCACGGAGTCCTTTCCCCTTCCCCCTCCCCCTTCTTTTCTTCTCATCCTTTTTCACTCTCATTGGTTATTTATCTCGATTTTGTGATTGGGCGGTTCGGACTGCGTAATTCCGCAGATGTGGGGGATGGAGCGTCCTCCTTTTCTGGTTGGAGGGAGTTGGGTTACGCCCTCTGAACCCCTTTAAGCGGCTCTTCTGCCGTATTATAGAAGGCCATACGGAGACTTCTACGTTTTACACTCAGTTTCGTGGCCGATTTGTAAACTAGATGATTAGACTGCAGGTGACTGAGCATAGGGTGCATAGACTGGATTCATGCCACTGTACAAGGGGCAGTCTGACTCTTATAGGCCCATATCCTGAGGTTAGGAGGGGGTGTAACTTCAGCATAGGAAGGGATTCTTTACAGTCAGAGCAGTTCCCCTCAGAAATAACCTTTTGAATTTAATGACCAAATCAGTCATAGCAATGATGAAAAGTCTGAACTTTGGTCTGCCGGAGGTTCTAAGAGGCTGGGAGTAATCCCGACACTTTCCTGGATCCCTGGATCCCATTACAAGGGGCTTTCACCATCCCTGATTGGTGATTTATTTTATTGTATGATAAATCCAATAGGAGGAGTAGGACCACCATGAGCTAAGCGAGAAACCCCAAGGTGGGCGGGGACAGAGCCAAGAACGATGGGTGGCAAACTTTACCACTGGAGTCATTCTACAAATGGCTTAGAAGTCAGTGAGGGTCCCGATCCTCCAGACTACACGAGGGTCCACAAAACCCCACCAGTATTATAGAGGGCTCTGTGTGTGGCCCATAGAGGTTCTCAGCACACCTGGCTGTACTCAATAAACTAGAACAGGGATCCTCAAACTACGGCCCTCCAGCTGTTGTGGAACTACAATTCCCATGAGGCATTGCAAAACTCTGACATTCACAGACATGACAAGGCATGATGGGGATTGTAGTTCCTGAACAACTGGAGGGCCGAAGTCTGAAGACTCCTGAACTAGAACATGGCTGTACTCAATAAACTAGATTATCTTACACCCCTTATTCTCTTCTACATGTACAACCTGGTGACCCACATCCATCTACATGTACAACCTGGTGACCCACATCCATCTACATGTACAACCTGGTGACCCATGTCCATCTACATGTACAATCTGGTGACCCACGTCCATCTACATGTACAACCTGGTGACCCACATCCATCTACATGTACAATCTGGTGACCCACGTCCATCTACATGTACAATCTGGTGACCTATGTCCATCTACATGTACAATCTGGTGACCCATATCCATCTACATGTACAATCTGGTGACCCATGTCCATCTACATGTACAATCTGGTGACCCATGTCCATCTACATGTACAATCTGGTGACCCATGTCCATCTACATGTACAATCTGGTGACCCACATCCATCTACATGTACAATCTGGTGACCCACATCCATCTACATGTACAATCTGGTGACCCACATCCATCTACATGTACAATCTGGTGACCCGTGTCCATCTACATGTACAATCTGGGGACCCATGTCCATCTACATGTACAATCTGGTGACCCACATCCATCTACATGTACAATCTGGTGACCCGTGTCCATCTACATGTACAATCTGGGGACCCATGTCCTTCTACATGTACAATCTGGTGACCCATGTCCATCTACATGTACAATCTGGTGACCTATGTCCATCTACATGTACAATCTGGTGACCCACATCCATCTACATGTACAATCTGGTGACCCATGTCCATCTACATGTACAATCTGGTGACCCACATCCATCTACATGTACAATCTGGTGACCCATGTCCATCTACATGTACAATCTGGTGACCCACATCCATCTACATGTACAATCTGGTGACCCACATCCATCTACATGTACAATCTGGTGACCCATGTCCTTCTACATGTACAATCTGGTGACCCATGTCCATCTACATGTACAATCTGGTGACCCATGTCCATCTACATGTACAATCTGGTGACCCACATCCATCTACATGTACAATCTGGTGACCCATGTCCATCTACATGTACAATCTGGTGACCCACATCCATCTACATGTACAATCTGGTGACCCATATCCATCTACATGTACAATCTGGTGACCCATGTCCATCTACATGTACAACCTGGTGACCCATGTCCATCTACATGTACAATCTGGTGACCCATGTCCATCTACATGTACAATCTGGTGACCTATGTCCATCTACATGTACAATCTGGTGACCCACATCCATCTACATGTACAACCTGGTGACCCATGTCCATCTACATGTACAATCTGGTGACCCATATCCATCTACATGTACAATCTGGTGACCCATGTCCATCTACATGTACAACCTGGTGACCCATGTCCATCTACATGTACAATCTGGTGACCCATGTCCATCTACATGTACAATCTGGTGACCTATGTCCATCTACATGTACAATCTGGTGACCCACATCCATCTACATGTACAACCTGGTGACCCACATCCATCTACATGTACAATCTGGTGACCCACATCCATCTACATGTACAATCTGGTGACCCATGTCCATCTACATGTACAATCTGGTGACCTATGTCCATCTACATGTACAATCTGGTGACCCACATCCATCTACATGTACAATCTGGTGACCCACATCCATCTACATGTACAATCTGGTGACCCACATCCATCTACATGTACAACCTGGTGACCCACATCCATCTACATGTACAATCTGGTGACCCACATTCATCTACATGTACAATCTGGTGACCCATGTCCATCTACATGTACAATCTGGTGACCCACGTCCATCTACATGTACAATCTGGTGACCTATGTCCATCTACATGTACAATCTGGTGACCCACATCCATCTACATGTACAATCTGGTGACCCACATCCATCTACATGTACAATCTGGTGACCCATGTCCATCTACATGTACAATCTGGTGACCTATGTCCATCTACATGTACAATCTGGTGACCCACATCCATCTACATGTACAATCTGGTGACCCACATCCATCTACATGTACAATCTGGTGACCCATGTCCATCTACATGTACAATCTGGTGACCCATGTCCATCTACATGTACAACCTGGTGACCCACATCCATCTACATGTACAACCTGGTGACCCACATCCATCTACATGTACAATCTGGTGACCCACATCCATCTACATGTACAATCTGGTGACCCACATCCATCTACATGTACAATCTGGTGACCCACATCCATCTACATGTACAATCTGGTGACCCACATCCATCTACATGTACAATCTGGTGACCCATGTCCATCTACATGTACAATCTGGTGACCCACATCCATCTACATGTACAATCTGGTGACCCATATCCATCTACATGTACAACCTGGTGACCCACATCCATCTACATGTACAATCTGGTGACCCATGTCCATCTACATGTACAACCTGGTGACCCACATCCATCTACATGTACAATCTGGTGACCCACATCCATCTACATGTACAATCTGGTGACCCACATCCTTCTACATGTACAATCTGGTGACCCATGTCCATCTACATGTACAACCTGGTGACCCATATCCATCTACATGTACAATCTGGTGACCCACATCCTTCTACATGTACAATCTGGTGACCCATGTCCATCTACATGTACAATCTGGTGACCCACATCCATCTACATGTACAACCTGGTCACCCACATCCATCTACATGTACAACCTGGTGACCCACATCCATCTACATGTACAACCTGGTGACCCACATCCATCTACATGTACAATCTGGTGACCCATGTCCATCTACATGTACAATCTGGTGACCCATGTCCATCTACATGTACAATCTGGTGACCCACATCCATCTACATGTACAATCTGGTGACCCATGTCCATCTACATGTACAATCTGGTGACCCACATCCATCTACATGTACAATCTGGTGACCCACATCCATCTACATGTACAATCTGGTGACCCACATCCATCTACATGTACAATCTGGGGACCCATGTCCATCTACATGTACAATCTGGTGACCCACATCCATCTACATGTACAATCTGGTGACCCATGTCCATCTACATGTACAATCTGGTGACCCACATCCATCTACATGTACAACCTGGGGACCCATGTCCATCTACATGTACAATCTGGTGACCCACATCCATCTACATGTACAATCTGGTGACCCATGTCCATCTACATGTACAATCTGGTGACCCACATCCATCTACATGTACAATCTGGTGACCCATATCCATCTACATGTACAACCTGGTGACCCACATCCATCTACATGTACAATCTGGTGACCCATGTCCATCTACATGTACAACCTGGTGACCCACATCCATCTACATGTACAATCTGGTGACCCATGTCCATCTACATGTACAACCTGGTGACCCACATCCATCTACATGTACAATCTGGTGACCCATGTCCATCTACATGTACAATCTGGTGACCCATATCCATCTACATGTACAATCTGGTGACCCACATCCTTCTACATGTACAATCTGGTGACCCATGTCCATCTACATGTACAACCTGGTGACCCACATCCATCTACATGTACAATCTGGTGACCCATGTCCATCTACATGTACAATCTGGTGACCCACATCCATCTACATGTACAATCTGGTGACCCACATCCATCTACATGTACAATCTGGTGACCCACGTCCATCTACATGTACAATCTGGTGACCCATGTCCATCTACATGTACAATCTGGTGACCCACATCCATCTACATGTACAATCTGGTGACCCACATCCATCTACATGTACAATCTGGTGACCCACATCCATCTACATGTACAATCTGGTGACCCACATCCATCTACATGTACAATCTGGTGACCCGTGTCCATCTACATGTACAATCTGGGGACCCACATCCATCTACATGTACAATCTGGTGACCCATGTCCATCTACATGTACAATCTGGTGACCCATGTCCTTCTACATGTACAATCTGGTGACCCACATCCATCTACATGTACAATCTGGTGACCCACATCCATCTACATGTACAATCTGGTGACCCACATCCATCTACATGTACAATCTGGTGACCCACATCCATCTACATGTACAATCTGGTGACCTATGTCCATCTACATGTACAATCTGGTGACCCACATCCATCTACATGTACAATCTGGTGACCCATGTCCATCTACATGTACAATCTGGTGACCCATGTCCATCTACATGTACAATCTGGTGACCCACGTCCATCTACATGTACAATCTGGTGACCTATGTCCATCTACATGTACAATCTGGTGACCCACATCCATCTACATGTACAATCTGGTGACCCACATCCATCTACATGTACAATCTGGTGACCTATGTCCATCTACATGTACAATCTGGGGACCCATGTCCATCTACATGTACAATCTGGTGACCCACATCCATCTACATGTACAATCTGGTGACCCACATACATGTACAATCTGGGGACCCATGTCCATCTACATGTACAATCTGGTGACCCACATCCATCTACATGTACAATCTGGTGACCCACATCCATCTACATGTACAATCTGGTGACCCATGTCCATCTACATGTACAATCTGGTGACCCACATCCATCTACATGTACAATCTGGTGACCTATGTCCATCTACATGTACAATCTGGTGACCCACGTCCATCTACATGTACAATCTGGTGACCCACATCCATCTACATGTACAATCTGGGGACCCACATCCATCTACATGTACAATCTGGGGACCCATGTCCATCTACATGTACAATCTGGTGACCCACATCCATCTACATGTACAATCTGGTGACCCATGTCCATCTACATGTACAATCTGGTGACCCACATCCATCTACATGTACAATCTGGTGACCCATGTCCATCTACATGTACAATCTGGTGACCTATGTCCATCTACCTGTACAATCTGGTGACCCACATCCATCTACATGTACAATCTGGGGACCCACATCCATCTACATGTACAATCTGGTGACCCACATCCTTCTACATGTACAATCTGGGGACCCATGTCCATCTACATGTACAATCTGGTGACCCACATCCATCTACATGTACAATCTGGGGACCCATGTCCATCTACATGTACAATCTGGTGACCCATATCCATCTACATGTACAATCTGGTGACCCACATCCATCTACATGTACAATCTGGTGACCCATCCTCCTCTACATGTACAATCTGGTGACCCATGTCCATCTACATGTACAATCTGGTGACCCATGTCCATCTACATGTACAATCTGGTGACCCACATCCATCTACATGTACAATCTGGGGACCCACATCCATCTACATGTACAATCTGGTGACCCACATCCATCTACATGTACAATCTGGTGACCCACATCCTTCTACATGTACAATCTGGGGACCCATGTCCATCTACATGTACAATCTGGTGACCCACATCCATCTACATGTACAATCTGGGGACCCATGTCCATCTACATGTACAATCTGGTGACCTATGTCCATCTACATGTACAATCTGGTGACCCATATCCATCTACATGTACAATCTGGTGACCCACGTCCATCTACATGTACAATCTGGTGACCCACATCCATCTACATGTACAATCTGGTGACCCACATCCATCTACATGTACAATCTGGTGACCCACGTCCATCTACATGTACAATCTGGTGACCCACATCCATCTACATGTACAATCTGGTGACCCATGTCCATCTACATGTACAATCTGGTGACCCACATCCATCTACATGTACAATCTGGTGACCCATGTCCATCTACATGTACAATCTGGTGACCCACGTCCATCTACATGTACAATCTGGTGACCCACGTCCATCTACATGTACAATCTGGTGACCCATGTCCATCTACATGTACAATCTGGTGACCCACGTCCATCTACATGTACAATCTGGTGACCCATGTCCATCTACATGTACAATCTGGTGACCCACATCCATCTACATGTACAATCTGGTGACCCATGTCCATCTACATGTACAATCTGGTGACCCACGTCCATCTACATGTACAATCTGGTGACCCACATCCTTCTACATGTACAATCTGGTGACCCACATCCATCTACATGTACAATCTGGTGACCCACATCTATCTACATGTACAACCTGGTGACCCACATCCATCTACATGTACAATCTGGTGACCCACATCCATCTACATGTACAATCTGGTGACCCATGTCCATCTACATGTACAATCTGGTGACCCACATCCATCTACATGTACAATCTGGTGACCCATGTCCATCTACATGTACAATCTGGTGACCCACGTCCATCTACATGTACAATCTGGTGACCCACATCCATCTACATGTACAATCTGGTGACCCACATCCATCTACATGTACAATCTGGTGACCCATGTCCATCTACATGTACAATCTGGTGACCCACATCCTTCTACATGTACAATCTGGTGACCCACGTCCATCTACATGTACAATCTGGTGACCCATGTCCATCTACATGTACAATCTGGTGACCCATATCCATCTACATGTACAATCTGGTGACCCACATCCATCTACATGTACAATCTGGTGACCCATGTCCATCTACATGTACAATCTGGTGACCCATGTCCATCTACATGTACAATCTGGTGACCCATGTCCATCTACATGTACAATCTGGTGACCCATATCCATCTACATGTACAATCTGGTGACCCACATCCATCTACATGTACAATCTGGTGACCCATCCTCCTCTACATGTACAATCTGGTGACCCATGTCCATCTACATGTACAATCTGGTGACCCATATCCAT
Source organism: Pelophylax lessonae (assembly GCF_965119305.1). Classification (NCBI taxonomy): domain Eukaryota; kingdom Metazoa; phylum Chordata; class Amphibia; order Anura; family Ranidae; genus Pelophylax; species Pelophylax lessonae. Next base: position 895,558,561 of record NC_138768.1, on the reverse strand, counting down.
CTACATGTACAATCTGGTGACCCATGTCCATCTACATGTACAATCTGGTGACCCATATCCATCTACATGTACAATCTGGTGACCCACATCCATCTACATGTACAATCTGGTGACCCATCCTCCTCTACATGTACAATCTGGTGACCCATGTCCATCTACATGTACAATCTGGTGACCCATATCCATCTACATGTACAATCTGGTGACCCATATCCATCTACATGTACAATCTGGTGACCTATGTCCATCTACATGTACAATCTGGTGACCCACGTCCATCTACATGTACAATCTGGTGACCCACATCCATCTACATGTACAATCTGGTGACCCATGTCCATCTACATGTACAATCTGGTGACCCACATCCATCTACATGTACAATCTGGTGACCCACATCCATCTACATGTACAATCTGGTGACCCACATCTATCTACATGTACAATCTGGTGACCCACGTCCATCTACATGTACAATCTGGGGACCCACAACCATCTACATGTACAATCTGGTGACCCATGTCCATCTACATGTACAATCTGGTGACCCATGTCCATCTACATGTACAATCTGGTGACCCACATCTATCTACATGTACAATCTGGTGACCCACATCCTTCTACATGTACAATCTGGTGACCTACATCCATCTACATGTACAATCTGGTGACCTACATCCATCTACATGTACAATCTGGTGACCCATGTCCATCTACATGTACAATCTGGTGACCCACATCCATCTACATGTACAATCTGGTGACCCACATCCATCTACATGTACAATCTGGTGACCCACATCCATCTACATGTACAATCTGGTGACCTACATCCATCTACATGTACAATCTGGTGACCCATGTCCATCTACATGTACAATCTGGTGACCCATGTCCATCTACATGTACAATCTGGTGACCCACATCCATCTACATGTACAATCTGGTGACCTACATCCATCTACATGTACAATCTGGTGACCCACATCCATCTACATGTACAATCTGGTGACCTACATCCATCTACATGTACAATCTGGTGACCCACATCCTTCTACATGTACAATCTGGTGACCCACATCCATCTACATGTACAATCTGGTGACCCATGTCCATCTACATGTACAATCTGGTGACCCACATCCATCTACATGTACAATCTGGTGACCCATATCCATCTACATGTACAATCTGGTGACCCATGTCCATCTACATGTACAATCTGGTGACCCACATCCATCTACATGTACAATCTGGTGACCCACATCCTTCTACATGTACAATCTGGTGACCCATGTCCATCTACATGTACAATCTGGGGACCCATGTCCATCTACATGTACAATCTGGTGACCCACATCCATCTACATGTACAATCTGGTGACCCACATCCATCTACATGTACAATCTGGTGACCCATGTCCATCTACATGTACAATCTGGTGACCCACATCCATCTACATGTACAATCTGGTGACCCATGTCCATCTACATGTACAATCTGGTGACCCATGTCCATCTACATGTACAATCTGGTGACCCACATCCATCTACATGTACAATCTGGTGACCCATGTCCATCTACATGTACAACCTGGTGACCCATATCCATCTACATGTACAATCTGGTGACCCACATCCATCTACATGTACAATCTGGTGACCCACATCCATCTACATGTACAATCTGGGGACCCACATCCATCTACATGTACAATCTGGTGACCCACATCCTTCTACATGTACAATCTGGTGACCCACATCCATCTACATGTACAATCTGGTGACCCACATCCATCTACATGTACAATCTGGTGACCCATGTCCATCTACATGTACAACCTGGTGACCCATATCCATCTACATGTACAATCTGGTGACCCACATCCATCTACATGTACAATCTGGTGACCCATGTCCATCTACATGTACAATCTGGTGACCCATGTCCATCTACATGTACAATCTGGTGACCCACATCCATCTACATGTACAATCTGGTGACCCACATCCATCTACATGTACAATCTGGTGACCCATGTCTAATCTACATGTACAATCTGGTGACCCATGTCCATCTACATGTACAATCTGGTGACCCATATCCATCTACATGTACAATCTGGTGACCCACATCCATCTACATGTACAATCTGGGGACCCACATCCATCTACATGTACAATCTGGTGACCCACATCCATCTACATGTACAATCTGGTGACCCACATCCATCTACATGTACAACCTGGTGACCCATATCCATCTACATGTACAATCTGGTGACCCACATCCATCTACATGTACAATCTGGTGACCCACATCCATCTACATGTACAATCTGGGGACCCACATCCATCTACATGTACAATCTGGTGACCCACATCCATCTACATGTACAATCTGGGGACCCACATCCTTCTACATGTACAATCTGGTGACCTATGTCCATCTACATGTACAATCTGGTGACCCATATCCATCTACATGTACAATCTGGTGACCCACGTCCATCTACATGTACAATCTGGTGACCCATGTCCATCTACATGTACAATCTGGTGACCCACATCCATCTACATGTACAATCTGGTGACCCACATCCATCTACATGTACAATCTGGTGACCCATGTCCATCTACATGTACAATCTGGTGACCCATGTCCATCTACATGTACAATCTGGTGACCCACATCCATCTACATGTACAATCTGGTGACCCACATCCTTCTACATGTACAATCTGGTGACCCACATCCATCTACATGTACAATCTGGTGACCCATGTCCATCTACATGTACAATCTGGTGACCCATGTCCATCTACATGTACAATCTGGTGACCCATGTCCATCTACATGTACAATCTGGTGACCCACGTCCATCTACATGTACAATCTGGTGACCCACATCCTTCTACATGTACAATCTGGTGACCCACATCCATCTACATGTACAATCTGGTGACCCATGTCCATCTACATGTACAATCTGGTGACCCACATCCATCTACATGTACAATCTGGTGACCTATGTCCATCTACATGTACAATCTGGTGACCCACATCCATCTACATGTACAATCTGGTGACCCATGTCCATCTACATGTACAATCTGGTGACCCATGTCCATCTACATGTACAATCTGGTGACCCACATCCATCTACATGTACAATCTGGTGACCTATGTCCATCTACATGTACAATCTGGTGACCCACATCCATCTACATGTACAATCTGGTGACCCACGTCCATCTACATGTACAATCTGGTGACCCATGTCCATCTACATGTACAATCTGGTGACCCACATCCATCTACATGTACAATCTGGTGACCCACATCCATCTACATGTACAATCTGGTGACCCATGTCCATCTACATGTACAATCTGGTGACCCACGTCCATCTACATGTACAATCTGGTGACCCACATCCATCTACATGTACAACCTGGTCACCCACATCCATCTACATGTACAATCTGGTGACCCACATCCATCTACATGTACAATCTGGTGACCCACATCCATCTACATGTACAATCTGGTGACCCACATCCATCTACATGTACAATCTGGTGACCCACATCCTTCTACATGTACAATCTGGTGACCCACATCCATCTACATGTACAATCTGGTGACCCATGTCCTTCTACATGTACAATCTGGTGACCCACATCCATCTACATGTACAATCTGGTGACCCATGTCCATCTACATGTACAATCTGGTGACCCACGTCCATCTACATGTACAATCTGGTGACCCACATCCATCTACATGTACAATCTGGTGACCCATGTCCATCTACATGTACAATCTGGTGACCCACGTCCATCTACATGTACAATCTGGTGACCCACATCCTTCTACATGTACAATCTGGTGACCCACATCCATCTACATGTACAATCTGGTGACCCATGTCCATCTACATGTACAATCTGGTGACCCATATCCATCTACATGTACAATCTGGTGACCCACATCCATCTACATGTACAATCTGGTGACCCATCCTCCTCTACATGTACAATCTGGTGACCCATGTCCATCTACATGTACAATCTGGTGACCCATGTCCATCTACATGTACAATCTGGTGACCCATATCCATCTACATGTACAATCTGGTGACCCATATCCATCTACATGTACAATCTGGTGACCCACGTCCATCTACATGTACAATCTGGTGACCCACATCCATCTACATGTACAATCTGGTGACCCATGTCCATCTACATGTACAATCTGGTGACCCACATCCATCTACATGTACAATCTGGTGACCCACATCCATCTACATGTACAATCTGGTGACCCACGTCCATCTACATGTACAATCTGGTGACCCACATCTATCTACATGTACAATCTGGTGACCCACGTCCATCTACATGTACAATCTGGGGACCCACAACCATCTACATGTACAATCTGGTGACCCATGTCCATCTACATGTACAATCTGGTGACCCATGTCCATCTACATGTACAATCTGGTGACCCACATCCATCTACATGTACAATCTGGTGACCCACATCCTTCTACATGTACAATCTGGTGACCTACATCCATCTACATGTATAATCTGGTGACCCACATCCATCTACATGTACAATCTGGTGACCCACATCCTTCTACATGTACAATCTGGTGACCTACATCCATCTACATGTACAATCTGGTGACCCATGTCCATCTACATGTACAATCTGGTGACCCACATCCATCTACATGTACAATCTGGTGACCCATATCCATCTACATGTACAATCTGGTGACCCATGTCCATCTACATGTACAATCTGGTGACCCACATCCATCTACATGTACAATCTGGTGACCCATATCCATCTACATGTACAATCTGGTGACCCATGTCCATCTACATGTACAATCTGGTGACCCATGTCCATCTACATGTACAATCTGGTGACCCATGTCCATCTACATGTACAATCTGGTGACCCATGTCCATCTACATGTACAATCTGGTGACCCATGTCCATCTACATGTACAATCTGGTGACCCACATCCATCTACATGTACAATCTGGTGACCCATATCCATCTACATGTACAATCTGGTGACCCATGTCCATCTACATGTACAATCTGGTGACCCATGTCCATCTACATGTACAATCTGGTGACCCATGTCCATCTACATGTACAATCTGGTGACCCATGTCCATCTACATGTACAATCTGGTGACCCACATCCATCTACATGTACAATCTGGTGACCCATGTCCATCTACATGTACAATCTGGTGACCCACATCCATCTACATGTACAATCTGGTGACCCATGTCCATCTACATGTACAACCTGGTGACCCATATCCATCTACATGTACAATCTGGTGACCCACATCCATCTACATGTACAATCTGGTGACCCATGTCCATCTACATGTACAATCTGGTGACCCACGTCCATCTACATGTACAATCTGGTGACCCATGTCCATCTACATGTACAATCTGGTGACCCATGTCCATCTACATGTACAATCTGGTGACCCACATCCATCTACATGTACAATCTGGTGACCCACATCCTTCTACATGTACAATCTGGTGACCCACATCCATCTACATGTACAATCTGGTGACCCATGTCCATCTACATGTACAATCTGGTGACCCATATCCATCTACATGTACAATCTGGTGACCCATGTCCATCTACATGTACAATCTGGTGACCCATATCCATCTACATGTACAATCTGGTGACCCATATCCATCTACATGTACAATCTGGTGACCCATATCCATCTACATGTACAATCTGGTGACCCATATCCATCTACATGTACAATCTGGTGACCCATGTCCATCTACATGTACAATCTGGTGACCCATATCCATCTACATGTACAATCTGGTGACCCATGTCCATCTACATGTACAATCTGGTGACCCACATCCTTCTACATGTACAATCTGGTGACCCATATCCATCTACATGTACAATCTGGTGACCCATATCCATCTACATGTACAATCTGGTGACCCACATCTATCTACATGTACAATCTGGTGACCCACATCCTTCTACATGTACAATCTGGTGACCCATATCCATCTACATGTACAATCTGGTGACCCACATCCATCTACATGTACAATCTGGTGACCCATGTCCATCTACATGTACAATCTGGTGACCCATATCCATCTACATGTACAATCTGGTGACCCATATCCATCTACATGTACAATCTGGTGACCCATATCCATCTACATGTACAATCTGGTGACCCATGTCCATCTACATGTACAATCTGGTGACCCATATCCATCTACATGTACAATCTGGTGACCCATGTCCATCTACATGTACAATCTGGTGACCCACATCCTTCTACATGTACAATCTGGTGACCCATATCCATCTACATGTACAATCTGGTGACCCATATCCATCTACATGTACAATCTGGTGACCCACATCTATCTACATGTACAATCTGGTGACCCACATCCTTCTACATGTACAATCTGGTGACCCATATCCATCTACATGTACAATCTGGTGACCCACATCCATCTACATGTACAATCTGGTGACCCATGTCCATCTACATGTACAATCTGGTGACCCATATCCATCTACATGTACAATCTGGTGACCCATATCCATCTACATGTACAATCTGGTGACCCATGTCCATCTACATGTACAATCTGGTGACCCATGTCCATCTACATGTACAATCTGGTGACCCATATCCATCTACATGTACAATCTGGTGACCCATATCCATCTACATGTACAATCTGGTGACCCATATCCATCTACATGTACAATCTGGTGACCCATATCCATCTACATGTACAATCTGGTGACCCATGTCCATCTACATGTACAATCTGGTGACCCACATCCATCTACATGTACAATCTGGTGACCCACGTCCATCTACATGTACAATCTGGTGACCCACATCCATCTACATGTACAATCTGGTGACCCATGTCCATCTACATGTACAATCTGGTGACCCATGTCCATCTACATGTACAATCTGGTGACCCATGTCCATCTACATGTACAATCTGGTGACCCATGTCCATCTACATGTACAATCTGGTGACCCATATCCATCTACATGTACAATCTGGGGACCCATGTCCATCTACATGTACAATCTGGTGACCCACATCCATCTACATGTACAATCTGGTGACCCACGTCCATCTACATGTACAATCTGGTGACCCACATCCATCTACATGTACAATCTGGTGACCCATGTCCATCTACATGTACAATCTGGTGACCCACATCCATCTACATGTACAATCTGGTGACCCACGTCCATCTACATGTACAATCTGGTGACCCACATCCATCTACATGTACAATCTGGTGACCCATGTCCATCTACATGTACAATCTGGTGACCCACATCCATCTACATGTACAATCTGGTGACCCACGTCCATCTACATGTACAATCTGGTGACCCACATCCATCTACATGTACAATCTGGTGACCCATGTCCATCTACATGTACAATCTGGTGACCCATGTCCATCTACATGTACAATCTGGTGACCCACATCCATCTACATGTACAATCTGGTGACCCACGTCCATCTACATGTACAATCTGGTGACCCACATCCATCTACATGTACAATCTGGTGACCCATGTCCATCTACATGTACAATCTGGTGACCCATGTCCATCTACATGTACAATCTGGTGACCCACATCCATCTACATGTACAATCTGGTGACCCACGTCCATCTACATGTACAATCTGGTGACCCACATCCATCTACATGTACAATCTGGTGACCCATGTCCATCTACATGTACAATCTGGTGACCCACATCCATCTACATGTACAATCTGGTGACCCATGTCCATCTACATGTACAATCTGGTGACCCACATCCATCTACATGTACAATCTGGTGACCCACGTCCATCTACATGTACAATCTGGTGACCCACATCCATCTACATGTACAATCTGGTGACCCATGTCCATCTACATGTACAATCTGGTGACCCACATCCATCTACATGTACAATCTGGTGACCCACGTCCATCTACATGTACAATCTGGTGACCCACATCCATCTACATGTACAATCTGGTGACCCATGTCCATCTACATGTACAATCTGGTGACCCATGTCCATCTACATGTACAATCTGGTGACCCACATCCATCTACATGTACAATCTGGTGACCCACGTCCATCTACATGTACAATCTGGTGACCCACATCCATCTACATGTACAATCTGGTGACCCATGTCCATCTACATGTACAATCTGGTGACCCATGTCCATCTACATGTACAATCTGGTGACCCACATCCATCTACATGTACAATCTGGTGACCCACGTCCATCTACATGTACAATCTGGTGACCCACATCCATCTACATGTACAATCTGGTGACCCATGTCCATCTACATGTACAATCTGGTGACCCATGTCCATCTACATGTAGGAGCGCGGTACTAGAGCAGCTCCAGAGCTTTCCATGGACACGGCCAGAGTTATTCATGGACACGGCCCGCTGGGCTGGGTTGGCTCCTCACCAGTAAGATAGCAGCCAGTATTTCGTAATAATGGAAGAATTTCCTTACCTTGAGATCGTGTGACGGCAGCCAGGGCCAGCAGCCCAACACAAAACGCCCAATATCCCCTCATCATCCCCGGGAAGCAGAGAGAGGATCCACCGGAAGACGAAATATGAATTATTGTATAATGGAGCGATCGCTATTCTTCCTGGTTCCTCGTCCTGCCGATCGCCGCTCCTTCCTCAATGATCTTTGGATTTTGTCTCCCAGGGAAGATAATACGTCCATTCTGATAAGAAGAGAGAGAGATAGGAGACGTTTTATTATCCCCGCTTCATGGAGATAAGAGGACATTCCACACACACCTGCTAATAGGTGACACACCCGTATTGTATGTGTGTCACCCCAATCATAAATATAACGCTCAATTTATGAACACAGGAACACCCCCCCCCCCCCATTACACCATCAGGGTCCGGAAATTATCCAAAATCAGCCATCGATGGGAAGTAACCAAGGGGAGAATTTAGGAAATATTAAAAGGTTACAAAGTTGTTCCATTTTCATGTCTGTGACTTCACAGAAACATCTAACAAAGCCCCTGAAAATATATTCCGCAGGGTTATGATAAGAGTCCTGGCACAGAATCCTCGAATTATTGTCAGATGAATGACACCGGATTCCCTGCTGGGGTATGAAAACAGAATATGGAGCCTTCAACGGGATCCCCTGCAGAGTACTGAGCCTTCAACAGGATCCTCTGCAGAGTACTGAGCCTTCAACGGGATCCTCTGCAGAGTACTGAGCCTTCAACAGGATCCTCTGCAGAGTACTGAGCCTTCAACAGGATCCTCTGCAGAGTACTGAGCCTTCAATGGGATCCCCTGCAGAGTACTGAGCCTTCAACAGGATCCTCTGCAGAGTACTGAGCCTTCAACGGGATCCTCTGCAGAGTGCTGAGCCTTCAACAGGATCCTCTGCAGAGTACTGAGCCTTCAACGGGATCCTCTGCAGAGTGCTGAGCCTTCAACAGGATCCTCTGCAGAGTACTGAGCCTTCAATGGGATCCCCTGCAGAGTACTGAGCCTTCAACAGGATCCTCTGCAGAGTACTGAGCCTTCAACAGGATCCTCTGCAGAGTACTGAGCCTTCAATGGGATCCCCTGCAGAGTACTGAGCCTTCAACAGGATCCTCTGCAGAGTACTGAGCCTTCAACGGGATCCTCTGCAGAGTACTGAGCCTTCAATGGGATCCTCTGCAGAGTACTGAGCCTTCAACGGGATCCCCTGCAGAGTACTGAGCCTTCAATGGGATCCTCTGCAGAGTACTGAGCCTTCAATGGGATCCTCTGCAGAGTACTAAGCCTTCAACGGGATCCTCTGCAGAGTACTGAGCCTTCAACAGGATCCTCTGCAGAGTACTGAGCCTTCAACGGGATCCTCTGAAGAGTACTGAGCCTTCAATGGGATCCTCTGAAGAGTACTGAGCCTTCAACGGGATCCCCTGCAGAGTGCTGAGACTTCAACAGGATCCTCTGCAGAGTGCTGAGCCTTCAACGGGATCCTCTGCAGAGTGCTGAAACTTCAACGGGATCCCCTGCAGAGTACTGAGCCTTCAACGGGATCCCCTGCAGAGTGCTGAGACTTCAACAGGATCCTCTGCAGAGTGCTGAGCCTTCAACGGGATCTCCTGCAGAGTACTGAGCCTTCAACAGGATCCCCTGCAGAGTACTGAGCCTTCAACAGGATCCTCTGCAGAGTACTAAGCCTTTAATGGGATCCTCTGCAGAGTACTGAGCCTTCAATGGGATCCTCTGCAGAGTACTAAGCCTTTAATGGGATCCTCTGCAGAGTACTGAGCCTTCAACAGGATCCTCTGCAGAGTACTGAGCCTTCAATGGGATCCTCTGCAGAGTACTGAGCCTTCAATGGGATCCTCTGCAGAGTACTGAGCCTTCAATGGGATCCTCTGCAGAGTACTGAGCCTTCAACGGGATCCTCTGCAGAGTACTGAGCCTTCAATGGGATCCTCTGCAGAGTGCTGAGCCTTCAACGGGATCCTCTGCAGAGTACTGAGCCTTCAACGGGATCACCTGCAGAGTACTGAGCCTTCAACGGGATCCTCTGCAGAGTGCTGAGCCTTCAACGGGATCCTCTGCAGAGTACTGAGCCTTCAACTGGATCCTCTGCAGAGTACTGAGCCTTCAACGGGATCCCCTGCAGAGTACTGAGCCTTCAACAGGATCCTCTGCAGAGTGCTGAGCCTTCAACAGGATCCTCTGCAGAGTACTGAGCCTTCAACGGGATCCTCTGCAGAGTACTGAGCCTTCAACGGGATCCTCTGCAGAGTACTGAGCCTTCAACAGGATCCTCTGCCGAGTACTGAGCCTTCAACGGGATCCTCTGCAGAGTACTGAGCCTTCAACGGGATCCTCTGCAGAGTACTGAGCCTTCAACAGGATCCTCTGCAGAGTACTGAGCCTTCAACGGGATCCTCTGCAGAGTACTGAGCCTTCAACGGGATCCTCTGCAGAGTGCTGAGCCTTCAACAGGATCCTCTGCAGAGTACTGAGCCTTCAACAGGATCCTCTGCAGAGTACTGAGCCTTCAACAGGATCCTCTGCAGAGTACTGAGCCTTTAACGGGATCCTCTGCAGAGTACTGAGCCTTCAACGGGATCCTCTGCAGAGTACTGAGCCTTCAACAGGATCCTCTGCAGAGTACTGAGCCTTCAACGGGATCCTCTGCAGAGTACTGAGCCTTCAACGGGATCCTCTGCAGAGTACTGAGCCTTCAACGGGATCCTCTGCAGAGTGCTGAGCCTTCAACAGGATCCTCTGCAGAGTACTGAGCCTTCAACGGGATCCTCTGCAGAGTACTGAGCCTTCAACGGGATCCTCTGCAGAGTACTGAGCCTTCAACGGGATCCCCTGCAGAGTACTGAGCCTTCAATGGGATCCTCTGCAGAGTACTGAGCCTTCAATGGGATCCTCTGCAGAGTACTAAGCCTTCAACGGGATCCTCTGCAGAGTACTGAGCCTTCAACAGGATCCTCTGCAGAGTACTGAGCCTTCAACGGGATCCTCTGAAGAGTACTGAGCCTTCAATGGGATCCTCTGCAGAGTACTGAGCCTTCAACGGGATCCCCTGCAGAGTGCTGAGACTTCAACAGGATCCTCTGCAGAGTGCTGAGCCTTCAACGGGATCCTCTGCAGAGTGCTGAAACTTCAACGGGATCCCCTGCAGAGTACTGAGCCTTCAACGGGATCCCCTGCAGAGTGCTGAGACTTCAACAGGATCCTCTGCAGAGTGCTGAGCCTTCAACGGGATCTCCTGCAGAGTACTGAGCCTTCAACTGGATCCTCTGCAGAGTACTGAGCCTTCAACGGGATCCTCTGCAGAGTACTGAGCCTTCAACGGGATCCTCTGCAGAGTACTGAGCCTTCAACGGGATCCTCTGCAGAGTACTGAGCCTTCAACAGGATCCTCTGCCGAGTACTGAGCCTTCAACGGGATCCTCTGCAGAGTACTGAGCCTTCAACGGGATCCTCTGCAGAGTACTGAGCCTTCAACAGGATCCTCTGCAGAGTACTGAGCCTTCAACGGGATCCTCTGCAGAGTACTGAGCCTTCAACGGGATCCTCTGCAGAGTGCTGAGCCTTCAACAGGATCCTCTGCAGAGTACTGAGCCTTCAACAGGATCCTCTGCAGAGTACTGAGCCTTCAACAGGATCCTCTGCAGAGTACTGAGCCTTCAACGGGATCCTCTGCAGAGTACTGAGCCTTCAACGGGATCCTCTGCAGAGTACTGAGCCTTCAACAGGATCCTCTGCAGAGTACTGAGCCTTCAACGGGATCCTCTGCAGAGTACTGAGCCTTCAACGGGATCCTCTGCAGAGTACTGAGCCTTCAACGGGATCCTCTGCAGAGTGCTGAGCCTTCAACAGGATCCTCTGCAGAGTACTGAGCCTTCAACGGGATCCTCTGCAGAGTACTGAGCCTTCAACGGGATCCTCTGCAGAGTACTGAGCCTTCAACGGGATCCTCTGCAGAGTACTGAGCCTTCAACGGGATCCTCTGCAGAGTACTGAGCCTTCAACGGGATCCCCTGCAGAGTACTGAGCCTTCAACAGGATCCTCTGCAGAGTACTGAGCCTTCAACGGGATCCCCTGCAGAGTACTGAGCCTTCAACAGGATCCTCTGCAGAGTACTGAGCCTTCAACGGGATCCTCTGCAGAGTACTGAGCCTTCAACAGGATCCTCTGCAGAGTGCTGAGCCTTCAACAGGATCCCCTGCAGAGTACTGAGCCTTCAACGGGATCCCGTGCAGAGTACTGAGCCTTCAACAGGATCCTCTGCAGAGTGCTGAGCCTTCAACGGGATCCTCTGAAGAGTACTGAGCCTTCAACGGGATCCTCTGCAGAGTGCTGAGCCTTCAACGGGATCCTCTGAAGAGTACTGAACCTTCAACGGGATCCTCTGCAGAGTACTGAACCTTCAACGGGATCCTCTGCAGAGTACTGAGCCTTCAACGGGATCCTCTGCAGAGTACTGAGCCTTCAACGGGATCCCCTGCAGAGTACTGAGCCTTCAACAGGATCCTCTGCAGAGTGCTGAGCCTTCAACAGGATCCCCTGCAGAGTACTGAGCCTTCAACGGGATCCCGTGCAGAGTACTGAGCCTTCAACAGGATCCTCTGCAGAGTGCTGAGCCTTCAACGGGATCCTCTGAAGAGTACTGAGCCTTCAACGGGATCCTCTGCAGAGTGCTGAGCCTTCAACGGGATCCTCTGAAGAGTACTGAACCTTCAACGGGATCCTCTGCAGAGTACTGAGCCTTCAACGGGATCCTCTGCAGAGTGCTGAGCCTTCAACAGGATCCTCTGCAGAGTACTGAGCCTTCAACGGGATCCTCTGCAGAGTGCTGAGCCTTCAACAGGATCCTCTGCAGAGTACTGAGCCTTCAACAGGATCCTCTGCAGAGTACTGAGCCTTCAACGGGATCCTCTGCAGAGTGCTGAGCCTTCAACAGGATCCTCTGAAGAGTACTGAGCCTTCAACGGGATCCTCTGCAGAGTACTGAGCCTTCAACGGGATCCTCTGCAGAGTACTGAGCCTTCAACGGGATCCTCTGCAGAGTACTGAGCCTTCAACGGGATCCTCTGCAGAGTGCTGAGCCTTCAACAGGATCCTCTGAAGAGTACTGAGCCTTCAACGGGATCTTATGCAGAGTACTGAGCCTTCAACGGGATCCTCTGCAGAATGCGGAGCCTTCAACGGGATCCTCTGCAGAGTACTGAGCCTTCAACGGGATCCTCTGCAGAGTACTGAGCCTTCAATGGGATCCTCTGCAGAGTACTGAGCCTTCAACGGGATCCTCTGCAGAGTACTGAGCCTTCAACGGGATCCTCTGCAGAGTACTGAGCCTTCAACGGGATCCTCTGCAGAGTGCTGAGCCTTCAACAGGATCCTCTGAAGAGTACTGAGCCTTCAACGGGATCTTATGCAGAGTACTGAGCCTTCAACGGGATCCTCTGCAGAATGCGGAGCCTTCAACGGGATCCTCTGCAGAGTACTGAGCCTTCAACGGGATCCTCTGCAGAGTACTGAGCCTTCAACGGGATCCTCTGCAGAGTACTGAGCCTTCAACGGGATCCTCTGCAGAGTACTGAGCCTTCAACGGGATCCTCTGCAGAGTACTGAGCCTTCAACGGGATCCTCTGCAGAGTGCTGAGCCTTCAACAGGATCCTCTGCAGAGTACTGAGCCTTCAACAGGATCCTCTGCAGAGTACTGAGCCTTCAACAGGATCCTCTGCAGAGTACTGAGCCTTCAACAGGATCCTCTGCAGAGTACTGAGCCTTCAACGGGATCCTCTGCAGAGTGCTGAGCCTTCAACGGGATCCTCTGCAGAGTACTGAGCCTTCAACGGGATCCTCTGCAGAGTACTGAGCCTTCAACGGGATCCTCTGCAGAGTACTGAGCCTTCAACGGGATCCTCTGCAGAGTGCTGAGCCTTCAACAGGATCCTCTGCAGAGTACTGAGCCTTCAACAGGATCCTCTGCAGAGTACAGAGCCTTCAACGGGATCCTCTGCAGAGTGCTGAGCCTTCAACGGGATCCTCTGAAGAGTACTGAGCCTTCAACGGGATCCTCTGCAGAGTACTGAGCCTTCAACAGGATCCTCTGCAGAGTACTGAGCCTTCAACGGGATCCTCTGCAGAGTGCTGAGCCTTCAACAGGATCATCTGCAGAGTACTGAGCCTTCAACAGGATCCTCTGCAGAGTACTGAGCCTTCAACGGGATCCTCTGCAGAGTGCTGAGCCTTCAACGGGATCCTCTGAAGAGTACTGAGCCTTCAACGGGATCCTCTGCAGAGTACTGAGCCTTCAACGGGATCCTCTGCAGAGTGCTGAGCCTTCAACAGGATCCTCTGAAGAGTACTGAGCCTTCAACGGGATCTTATGCAGAGTACTGAGCCTTCAACGGGATCCTCTGCAGAATGCGGAGCCTTCAACGGGATCCTCTGCAGAGTACTGAGCCTTCAACGGGATCCTCTGCAGAGTACTGAGCCTTCAATGGGATCCTCTGCAGAGTACTGAGCCTTCAACGGGATCCTCTGCAGAGTACTGAGCCTTCAACGGGATCCTCTGCAGAGTACTGAGCCTTCAACGGGATCCTCTGCAGAGTGCTGAGCCTTCAACGGGATCCTCTGAAGAGTACTGAGCCTTCAACGGGATCCTCTGCAGAGTGCTGAGCCTTCAACGGGATCCTCTGAAGAGTACTGAGCCTTCAACGGGATCCTCTGCAGAGTACTGAGCCTTCAACGGGATCCTCTGCAGAGTACTGAGCCTTCAACAGGATCCTCTGCAGAGTACTGAGCCTTCAACGGGATCCTCTGCAGAGTTCATGGCCAAGGGCCCAGCAGAGGATCTTCTGGAAGGTTGGGGTTATGGGCATAGCACAGGATCCTCTGCAGGGTTGTGATCAGAATTTCCCATAGTGCTATGGTCTGTTATCTTGATGGACCTAGCATCAGATCCTCTGCAGGGTTATGGTCAAGCGCCTAGCAAATGATCTTCTGGAACATTTCGGTCAAAGGCCCACACAGGGTCCTCTGGAGGTTTATGGTCACAGGTCCAGCACAGGATCTTCTGGAAGGGTTATGATGAGAATCTCTCAGAGTGTTATGATCTGTTTTCTTGATGGGCCTAGCAAAGGATCCTCTGGAGGGTTATGGTAAAGGGCCTAGGAAAGGATATTCTAGAATCATTATGTTCAGATCCCCCTGGAGATTTAGGGTCTGTTATCTCGATGGGCTTAGTACAAGATCTCCTGGAGAGCAATTGGTCAGGAGCCTAGCAATGAACACAGAATGCTGAGCCTTGAAAAGGATCCTTTGGAGGGTTATGCCCAAGGGCCCGGCACAAGATCTTCTAGACGGTTATGGTAAAATGCCCGGTCTGGGATACTCTGGAGGAGTCCAGCATGGGATCTTTTGGAAGAGTTATGATCTGAATCTCCTGGGTGTTATAGTTCATTATATTGATGATCCTAGCACAGGATCTTCTGGAAGGCAATGGTCAGTTATGGTTAAAGGGGCCCCACACAGTATATTCTGGAGGGATATGACCGGTTATGAAGATGGGCCTAGCTAGGATCTTGGATGGAATCCTCTGGAAGGTTAAAGTCAGATGAAGGTCGAAGCCAAACCCAGGACCCTCTGAATGGTTACGGTCAGGGGCCCAGCACATGGCCCCAAAGGGTTGTGATGATGGGCCTAACAGAATTTTCTACAGGGTTCTAATCAAGTCATATGATAGTAAAGAGGATAATGCTTGTGGAGAGGCATGATCCGGTATGATCCGCTATGATCCGGTATTATCCGCTATGATCCGGTATAATCCGGTATGATCCGGTATAATCCGGTATGATCCGGTAAGATCCGGTATGATCCGGTATATTCCGGTATGATCCGGTAAGATCCGGTATGATCCGGTATGATCCGGTATGATCCGGTATTATCCGCTATGATCCGGTATGATCCGGTATAATCCGCTATGATCCGGTATAATCCGGTATGATCCGGTATATTCCGGTATGATCCGGTAAGATCCGGTATGATCCGGGATTATCCGCTATGATCCGGTATGATCCGGTATATTCCGGTATGATCCGGTAAGATCCGGTATGATCTGGTATGATCCGGTATGATCCGGTATTATCCGCTATGATCCGGTAAGATCCGGTATGATCCGGTATGATCCGGTATTACCCAAGGCCTGGCACAGGATTCTGTAGAAAGTGAAGTATAGTTATGAAAGGCGCTTAATACCCTGAATGGTTCTGAGACTTCAACAGCGGCCTTTGAGGTCATCAATGGGTCACACAAGAGACGTTCTAACTGACTGCAGACACAATACAAGAGAGTGTCAGAGACCGCAGACACAATACAGGAGAGTGTCAGAGACTGCAGACACAATACAGGAGAGTGTCAGAGACTGCAGACACAATACAGGAGAGTATCAGAGACTGCAGACACAATACAGGAGAGTGTCAGAGACTGCAGACACAATACAGGAGAGTATCAGAGACCGCAGACACAATACAGGAGAGTGTCAGAGACTGCAGACACAATACAGGAGAGTGTCAGAGACCGCAGACACAATACAGGAGAGTGTCAGAGACTGCAGACACAATACAGGAGAGTGTCAGAGACTGCAGACACAATACAGGAGAGTATCAGAGACTGCAGACACAATACAGGAGAGTGTCAGAGACTGCAGACACAATACAGGAGAGTATCAGAGACCGCAGACACAATACAGGAGAGTGTCAGAGACTGCAGACACAATACAGGAGAGTGTCAGAGACCGCAGACACAATACAGGAGAGTGTCAGAGACTGCAGACACAATACAGGAGAGTGTCAGAGACTGCAGACACAATACAGGAGAGTGTCAGAGACTGCAGACACAATACAGGAGAGTGTCAGAGACTGCAGACACAATACAGGAGAGTGTCAGAGACTGCAGACACAATACAGGAGAGTATCAGAGACTGCAGACACAATACAGGAGAGTGTCAGAGACTGCAGACACAATACAGGAGAGTATCAGAGACTGCAGACACAATACAGGAGAGTGTCAGAGACTGCAGACACAATACAGGAGAGTATCAGAGACTGCAGACACAATACAGGAGAGTGTCAGAGACCGCAGACACAATACAGGAGAGTGTCAGAGACTGCAGACACAATACAGGAGAGTGTCAGAGACTGCAGACACAATACAGGAGAGTGTCAGAGACCGCAGACACAATACAGGAGAGTGTCAGAGACTGCAGACACAATACAGGAGAGTGTCAGAGACCGCAGACACAATACAGGAGAGTGTCAGAGACTGCAGACACAATACAGGAGAGTGTCAGAGACTGCAGACACAATACAGGAGAGTGTCAGAGACTGCAGACACAATACAGGAGAGTGTCAGAGACTGCAGACACAATACAGGAGAGTGTCAGAGACTGCAGACACAATACAGGAGAGTATCAGAGACTGCAGACACAATACAGGAGAGTGTCAGAGACTGCAGACACAATACAGGAGAGTATCAGAGACTGTAGACACAATACAGGAGAGTGTCAGAGACCGCAGACACAATACAGGAGAGTGTCAGAGACTGCAGACACAATACAGGAGAGTGTCAGAGACTGCAGACACAATACAGGAGACTGTCAGAGACTGCAGACACAATACAGGAGAGTGTCAGAGACTGCAGACACAATACAGGAGAGTGTCAGAGACTGCAGACACAATACAGGAGAGTGTCAGAGACTGCAGACACAATAAAAGAGAGTGTCAGAGACTGCAGACACAATACAGGAGAGTGTCAGAGACCGCAGACACAATACAGGAGAGTGTCAGAGACCGCAGACACAATACAGGAGAGTGTCAGAGACTGCAGACACAATACAGGAGAGTGTCAGAGACTGCAGACACAATACAGGAGAGTGTCAGAGACTGCAGACACAATACAGGAGAGTGTCAGAGACTGCAGACACAATACAGGAGAGTGTCAGAGACCGCAGACACAATACAGGAGAGTGTCAGAGACCGCAGACACAATACAGGAGAGTGTCAGAGACTGCAGACACAATACAGGAGAGTGTCAGAGACCGCAGACACAATACAGGAAAGTGTCAGAGACTGCAGACACAATACAGGAGAGTGTCAGAGACCGCAGACACAATACAGGAGAGTGTCAGAGACCGCAGACACAATACAGGAGAGTGTCAGAGACCGCAGACACAATACAGGAGAGTGTCAGAGACTGCAGACACAATACAGGAGAGTGTCAGAGACTGCAGACACAATACAGGAGAGTGTCAGAGACTGCAGACACAATACAGGAGAGTGTCAGAGACTGCAGACACAATACAGGAGAGTGTCAGAGACCGCAGACACAATACAGGAGAGTGTCAGAGACTGCAGACACAATACAGGAGAGTGTCAGAGACTGACCCTCATTTCCTCTTGTCTGACTCTGATCTCTGACCAGCAGGGGGAGGGGAGAACTCAGCAATGAAAGGGTCCCCTGGGAGTGAGTCTGATCTCTGACCAGCAGGGGGAGGGGAGAGCTCTGCAATGAAGGGGTCCCCTGGGTGTGACTCTGATATCTTACCAGCAGGGGGAGGGGAGAACTCAGCAATGAAGGGGTCCCCTGGGTGTGAGTCTGATCTCTGACCAGCAGGGGGAGGGGAGAGCTCTGCAATGAAGGGGTCCCCTGGGAGTGAGTCTGATCTCTGACCAGCAGGGGGAGGGGAGAGCTCTGCAATGAAGGGGTCCCCTGGGTGTGACTCTGATCTCTGACCAGCAGGGGGAGGGGAGAGCTCTGCAATGAAGGGGTCCCCTGGGTGTGACTCTGATCTCTGACCAGCAGGGGGAGGGGTGAGCTCTGCAATGAAGGGGTCCCCTGGGTGTGACTCTGATCTCTGACAAGGGGGGGAGGGGAGAGCTCTGCAATGAAGGGGTCCTCTGGGTGTGACTCTGATCTCTGACAAGGGGGAGGGGTGAGCTCTGCAATGAAGGGGTCCCCTGGGTGTGACTCTGATCTCTGACAAGGGGGGGAGGGGAGAGCTCTGCAATGAAGGGGTCCTCTGGGTGTGACTCTGATCTCTGACCAGCAGGGGGAGGGGTGAGCTCTGCAATGAAGGGGTCCCCTGGGTGTGACTCTGATATCTGACCAGCGGGGGGAGGGGAGAGCTCTGCAATGAAGGGGTCCCCTGGGTGTGACTCTGATCAGCAGGGGGAGGGGAGAGCTGTGCAATGAAGGGGTCCCCTGGGTGTGACTCTGATCTCTGAACAGCAGGGGGAGGGGAGAGCTCTGCAATGAAGGGGTCCCCATGGGGTGACTCTGATCTCTGACCAGCAGGGGGAGGGGAGAGCTCTGCAATGAAGGGGTCTCCTGGGTGTGACTCTGATCTCTGACAGGGGGAGGGGAGAGCTCTGCAATGAAGGGGTCCCCTGGGTGTGACTCTGATCAGCAGGGGGAGGGGTGAGCTCTGCAATGAAGGGGTCCCCTGGGTGTGACTCTGATCTCTGAACAGCAGGGGGAGGGGAGAGCTCTGCAATGAAGGGGTCCCCATGGGGTGACTCTGATCTCTGACCAGCAGGGGGAGGGGAGAGCTCTGCAATGAAGGGGTCTCCTGGGTGTGACTCTGATATCTGACCAGCAGGGGGAGGGGAGAGCTCTGCAATGAAGGGGTCTCCTGGGTGTGACTCTGATCTCTGACCAGCAGGGGGAGGGGAGAGCTCTGCAATGAAGGGGTCCCCTGGGTGTGACTCTGATCTCTGACCAGCAGGGGGAGGGGAGAGCTCTGCAATGAAGGGGTCTCCTGGGTGTGACTCTGATCTCTGACCAGCGGGGGGAGGGGAGAGCTCTGCAATGAAGGGGTCCCCTGGGTGTGACTCTGATCTCTGACAAGGGGGAGGGGTGAGCTCTGCAATGAAGGGGTCCCCTGGGTGTGACTCTGATATCTGACCAGCAGGGGGAGGGGAGAGCTCTGCAATGAAGGAGTCCCCTGGGTGTGACTCTGATATCTGACCAGCAGGGGGAGGGGAGAGCTCTGCAATGAAGGGGTCCTCTGGGTGTGACTCTGATCTCTGACCAGCGGGGGGAGGGGAGAGCTCTGCAATGAAGGGGTCCCCTGGGTGTGACTCTGATCTCTGACCAGCAGGGGGAGGGGAGAGCTCTGCAATGAAGGGGTCCCCTGGGTGTGACTCTGATCTCTGACCAGCGGGGGGAGGGGAGAGCTCTGCAATGAAGGGGTCCCCTGGGTGTGACTCTGATGTCTGACCAGCAGGGGGAGGGGAGAGCTCTGCAATGAAGGGGTCCCCTGGGTGTGACTCTGATCTCTGACCAGCAGGGGGAGGGGAGAGCTCTGCAATGAAGGGATCCCCTGGGTGTGACTCTGATCTCTGACCAGCAGGGGGAGGGGAGAGCTCTGCAATGAAGGGGTCCCCTGGGTGTGACTCTGATCTCTGACCAGCAGGGGGAGGGGAGAGCTCTGCAATGAAGGGGTCCCCTGGGTGTGACTCTGATCTCTGACCAGCAGGGGGAGGGGAGAGCTCTGCAATGAAGGGGTCCCCTGGGTGTGACTCTGATCTCTGACCAGCGGGGGGAGGGGAGAGCTCTGCAATGAAGGGGTCCCCTGGGTGTGACTCTGATCAGCAGGGGGAGGGGAGAGCTTTGCAATGAAGGGGTCTCCTGGGTGTGACTCTGATATCTGACCAGCAGGGGGAGGGGTGAGCTCTGCAATGAAGGGGTCTCCTGGATGTGACTCTGATCTCTGACCAGCAGGGGGAGGGGAGAGCTCTGCAATGAAGGGGTCCCCTGGGTGTGACTCTGATCAGCAGGGGGAGGGGAGAGCTCTGCAATGAAGGGGTCCCCTGGGTGTGACTCTGATCTCTGACCAGCAGGGGGAGGGGAGAGCTCTGCAATGAAGGGGTCTCCTGGATGTGACTCTGATCTCTGACCAGCAGGGGGAGGGGAGAGTTCTGCAATGAAGGGGTCCCCTGGGTGTGACTCTGATCAGCAGGGGGAGGGGAGAGCTCTGCAATTAAGGGGTCCCCGGGGTGTGACTCTGATCTCTGACCAGCAGGGGGAGGGGAGAGCTCTGCAATGAAGGGGTCCCCTGGGTGTGACTCTGATCTCTGAACAGCAGGGGGAGGGGAGAGCTCTGCAATAAAGGGGTCCCCATGGGGTGACTCTGATCTCTGACCAGCAGGGGGAGGGGTGAGCTCTGCAATGAAGGGGTCCCCTGGGTGTGACTCTGATCTCTGACCAGCAGGGGGAGGGGAGAGCTCTGCAATGAAGGGGTCCCCATGGGGTGACTCTGATCTCTGACCAGCAGGGGGAGGGGAGAGCTCTGCAATGAAGGGGTCCCCTGGGTGTGACTCTGATCTCTGACCAGCAGGGGGAGGGGTGAGCTCTGCAATGAAGGGGTCTCCTGGTGTGACTCTGATCTCTGACCAGCGGGGGGAGGGGAGAGCTCTGCAATGAAGGGGTCTCCTGGGTGTGACTCTGATCTCTGACCAGCAGGGGGAGGGGAGCTCTGCAATGAAGGGGTCCCCTGGGTGTGACTCTGATCTCTGACCAGCAGGGGGAGGGGAGAGCTCTGCAATGAAGGGGTCCCCTGGGTGTGACTCTGATATCTGACCAGCAGGGGGAGGGGTGAGCTCTGCAATGAAGGGGTCTCCTGGGTGTGACTCTGATATCTGACCAGCAGGGGGAGGGGTGAGCTCTGCAATGAAGGGGTCCCCTGGGTGTGACTCTGATCTCTGACCAGCAGGGGGAGGGGAGAGCTCTGCAATGAAGGGGTCCCCTGGGTGTGACTCTGATATCTGACCAGCAGGGGGAGGGGTGAGCTCTGCAATGAAGGGGTCCCCATGGGGTGACTCTGATCTCTGACCAGCAGGGGGAGGGGAGAAGTCTGCAATGAAGGGGTCCCCTGGGTGTGACTCTAAAATCTGACCAGCAGGGGGAGGGGTGAGCTCTGCAATGAAGGGGTCCCCTGGGTGTGACTCTGATCTCTGACCAGCAGGGGGAGGGGTGAGCTCTGCAATGAAGGGGTCCCCTGGGTGTGACTCTGATCTCTGACCAGCAGGGGGAGGTGTGAGCTCTGCAATGAAGGGGTCTCCTGGGTGTGACTCTGATATCTGACCAGCAGGGGGAGGGGTGAGCTCTGCAATGAAGGGGTCCCCATGGGGTGACTCTGATCTCTGACCAGCAGGGGGAGGGGAGAAGTCTGCAATGAAGGGGTCCCCTGGGTGTGACTCTGATATCTGACCAGCAGGGGGAGGGGAGAGCTCTGCAATGAAGGGGTCCCCTGGGTGTGACTCTGATCTCTGACCAGCAGGGGGAGGGGAGAGCTCTGCAATGAAGGGGTCCCCTGGGTAAGACTCTGATCTCTGACCAGCAGGGGGAGGGGAGAGCTCTGCAATGAAGGGGTCCCCTGGGTAAGACTCTGATCTCTGACCAGCAGGGGGAGGGGAGAGCTCTGCAATGAAGGGGTCCCCTGGGTGTGACTCTGATCTCTGACAGGGGGAAGGGAGAGCTCTGCAATGAAGGGGTCCCCTGGGTGTGACTCTGATCTCTGACAGGGGGAGGGGAGAGCTCTGCAATGAAGGGGTCCCCTGGGTGTGACTCTGATCTCTGACAGGGGGAGGGGAGAGCTCTGCAATGAAGGGGTCCCCTGGGTGTGACTCTGATCTCTGACAGGGGGAGGGGAGAGCTCTGCAATGAAGGGGTCCCCTGGGTGTGACTCTGATCTCTGACAGGGGGAGGGGAGAGCTCTGCAATGAAGGGGTCCCCTGGGTGTGACTCTGATCACTAGGGGGAGGGGAGAGCTCTGCAATTAAGGGGTCCCCTGGGTGTGACTCTGATCTCTGACCAGCAGGGGGAGGGGTGAGCTCTGCAATGAAGGGGTTCCCTGGGTGTGACTCTGATCTCTGACCAGCAGGGGGAGGGGTGAGCTCTGCAATGAAGGGGTCCCCTGGGTGTGACTCTGATCTCTGAACAGCAGGGGGAGGGGAGAGCTCTGCAATGAAGGGGTCCCCTGGGTGTGACTCTGATCTCTGACCAGCAGGGGGAGGGGAGAGCTCTGCAATGAAGGGGTCCCCATGGGGTGACTCTGATCTCTGACCAGCAGGGGGAGGGGAGAAGTCTGCAATGAAGGGGTCTCCTGGGTGTGACTCTGATCTCTGACCAGCAATGGGAGGGGAGAGCTCTGCAATGAAGGGGTCCCCTGGGTGTGACTCTGATCTCTGACCAGCAGGGGGAGGGGAGAGCTCTGCAATGAAGGGGTCCCCTGGGTGTGACTCTGATATCTGACCAGCAGGGGGAGGGGTGAGCTCTGCAATGAAGGGGTCCCCTGGGTGTGCCTCTGATCTCTGACAGGGGGAGGGGTGAGCTCTGCAATAAAGGGGTCCCCTGGGTGTGACTCTGATCTCTGACCAGCAGGGGGAGGGGAGAGCTCTGCAATGAAGGGGTCCCCTGGGTGTGACTCTGATCTCTGACAGGGGGAGGGGAGAGCTCTGCAATGAAGGGGTCCCCTGGATGTGACTCTGATCTCTGACCAGCAGGGGGAGGGGAGAGCTCTGCAATGAAGGGGTCCCCTGGGTGTGACTCTGATCTCTGACCAGCAGGGGGAGGGAGAGCTCTGCAATGAAGGGGTCTCCTGGGTGTGACTCTGATCAGCAGGGGGAGGGGAGAGCTCTGCAATGAAGGGGTCCCCTGGGTGTGACTCTGATCAGCAGGGGGAGGGGAGAGCTCTGCAATGAAGGGGTCCCCTGGGTGTGACTCTGATCAGCAGGGGGAGGGGAGAGCTCTGCAATGAAGGGGTCCCCTGGGTGTGACTCTGATCTCTGACAGGGGGAGGGGAGAGCTCTGCAATGAAGGGGTCCCCTGGGTGTGACTCTGATCAGCAGGGGGAGGGGTGAGCTCTGCAATGAAGGGGTCCCCTGGATGTGCCTCTGATCTCTGACCAGCAGGGGGAGGGGTGAGCTCTGCAATGAAGGGGTTCCCTGGGTGTGAGTCTGATCTCTGACCAGCAGGGGGAGGGGAGAGCTCTGCAATGAAGGGGTCTCCTGGGTGTGACTCTGATCTCTGACCAGCAGGGGGAGGGGAGAGCTCTGCAATGAAGGGGTCCCCTGGGTGTGACTCTGATATCTGACCAGCAGGGGGAGGGGAGAGCTCTGCAATGAAGGGGTCCCCTGGGTGTGACTCTGATCTCTGACAGGGGGAGGGGAGAGCTCTGCAATGAAGGGGTCCCCTGGGTGTGACTCTGATCTCTGACCAGCAGGGGGAGGGGTGAGCTCTGCAATTAAGGGGTCCCCTGGGTGTGACTCTGATCTCTGACCAGCAGGGGGAGGGGTGAGCTCTGCAATGAAGGGGTTCCCTGGGTGTGACTCTGATCTCTGACCAGCAGGGGGAGGGGTGAGCTCTGCAATGAAGGGGTCCCCTGGGCGTGACTCTGATCAGCAGGGGGAGGGGAGAGCTCTGCAATGAAGGGGTCCCCTGGGCGTGACTCTGATCAGCAGGGGGAGGGGAGAGCTCTGCAATGAAGGGGTCCCCTGGGTGTGACTCTGATCTCTGAACAGCAGGGGGAGGGGAGAGCTCTGCAATGAAGGGGTCCCCATGGGGTGACTCTGATCTCTGACCAGCAGGGGGAGGGGAGAGCTCTGCAATGAAGGGGTCTCCTGGGTGTGACTCTGATATCTGACCAGCAGGGGGAGGGGAGAGCTCTGCAATGAAGGGGTCTCCTGGGTGTGACTCTGATCTCTGACCAGCAGGGGGAGGGGAGAGCTCTGCAATGAAGGGGTCCCCTGGGTGTGACTCTGATCTCTGACCAGCAGGGGGAGGGGAGAGCTCTGCAATGAAGGGGTCTCCTGGGTGTGACTCTGATCTCTGACCAGCGGGGGGAGGGGAGAGCTCTGCAATGAAGGGGTCCCCTGGGTGTGACTCTGATCTCTGACAGGGGGAGGGGAGAGCTCTGCAATGAAGGGGTCCCCTGGGTGTGACTCTGATCACTAGGGGGAGGGGAGAGCTCTGCAATTAAGGGGTCCCCTGTGTGTGACTCTGATCTCTGACCAGCAGGGGGAGGGGTGAGCTCTGCAATGAAGGGGTCCCCTGGGTGTGACTCTGATCTCTGACCAGCAGGGGGAGGGGTGAGCTCTGCAATGAAGGGGTCCCCTGGGTGTGACTCTGATCTCTGAACAGCAGGGGGAGGGGAGAGCTCTGCAATGAAGGGGTCCCCTGGGTGTGACTCTGATATCTGACCAGCAGGGGGAGGGGTGAGCTCTGCAATGAAGGGGTCCCCATGGGGTGAATCTGATCTCTGACCAGCAGGGGGAGGGGAGAAGTCTGCAATGAAGGGGTCTCCTGGGTGTGACTCTGATATCTGACCAGCAGGGGGAGGGGAGAGCTCTGCAATGAAGGGGTCCCCTGGGTGTGACTCTGATCTCTGACCAGCAGGGGGAGGGGAGAGCTCTGCAATGAAGGGGTCCCCTGGGTGTGACTCTGATATCTGACCAGCAGGGGGAGGGGTGAGCTCTGCAATGAAGGGGTCCCCTGGGTGTGACTCTGATCTCTGACCAGCAGGGGGAGGGGAGAAGTCTGCAATGAAGGGGTCTCCTGGGTGTGACTCTGATATCTGACCAGCAGGGGGAGGGGAGAGCTCTGCAATGAAGGGGTCCCCTGGGTGTGACTCTGATCTCTGACCAGCAGGGGGAGGGGAGAGCTCTGCAATGAAGGGGTCCCCTGGGTAAGACTCTGATCTCTGACCAGCAGGGGGAGGGGAGAGCTCTGCAATAAAGGGGTCCCCTGGGTGTGACTCTGATCTCTGACCAGCAGGGGGAGGGGAGAGCTCTGCAATGAAGGGGTCCCCTGGGTAAGACTCTGATCTCTGACCAGCAGGGGGAGGGGAGAGCTCTGCAATGAAGGGGTCCCCTGGGTGTGACTCTGATCTCTGACAGGGGGAAGGGAGAGCTCTGCAATGAAGGGGTCCCCTGGGTGTGACTCTGATCTCTGACAGGGGGAGGGGAGAGCTCTGCAATGAAGGGGTCCCCTGGGTGTGACTCTGATCTCTGACAGGGGGAGGGGAGAGCTCTGCAATGAAGGGGTCCCCTGGGTGTGACTCTGATCTCTGACAGGGGGAGGGGAGAGCTCTGCAATGAAGGGGTCCCCTGGGTGTGACTCTGATCTCTGACAGGGGGAGGGGAGAGCTCTGCAATGAAGGGGTCCCCTGGGTGTGACTCTGATCACTAGGGGGAGGGGAGAGCTCTGCAATTAAGGGGTCCCCTGGGTGTGACTCTGATCTCTGACCAGCAGGGGGAGGGGTGAGCTCTGCAATGAAGGGGTTCCCTGGGTGTGACTCTGATCTCTGACCAGCAGGGGGAGGGGTGAGCTCTGCAATGAAGGGGTCCCCTGGGTGTGACTCTGATCTCTGAACAGCAGGGGGAGGGGAGAGCTCTGCAATGAAGGGGTCCCCTGGGTGTGACTCTGATCTCTGACCAGCAGGGGGAGGGGAGAGCTCTGCAATGAAGGGGTCCCCATGGGGTGACTCTGATCTCTGACCAGCAGGGGGAGGGGAGAAGTCTGCAATGAAGGGGTCTCCTGGGTGTGACTCTGATCTCTGACCAGCAATGGGAGGGGAGAGCTCTGCAATGAAGGGGTCCCCTGGGTGTGACTCTGATCTCTGACCAGCAGGGGGAGGGGAGAGCTCTGCAATGAAGGGGTCCCCTGGGTGTGACTCTGATATCTGACCAGCAGGGGGAGGGGTGAGCTCTGCAATGAAGGGGTCCCCTGGGTGTGCCTCTGATCTCTGACAGGGGGAGGGGTGAGCTCTGCAATAAAGGGGTCCCCTGGGTGTGACTCTGATCTCTGACCAGCAGGGGGAGGGGAGAGCTCTGCAATGAAGGGGTCCCCTGGGTGTGACTCTGATCTCTGACCAGCAGGGGGAAGGGAGAGCTCTGCAATGAAGGGGTCCCCTGGGTGTGACTCTGATCTCTGACCAGCAGGGGGAGGGGTGAGCTCTGCAATGAAGGGGTCCCCTGGGTGTGACTCTGATCAGCAGGGGGAGGGGAGAGCTCTGCAATGAAGGGGTCCCCTGGGTGTGACTCTGATCAGCAGGGGGAGGGGAGAGCTCTGCAATGAAGGGGTCCCCTGGGTGTGACTCTGATCTCTGACAGGGGGAGGGGAGAGCTCTGCAATGAAGGGGTCCCCTGGTTGTGACTCTGATCTCTGACCAGCAGGGGGAGGGGAGAGCTCTGCAATGAAGGGGTCACCTGGGTGTGACTCTGATCTCTGACCAGCAGGGGGAGGGGTGAGCTCTGCAATGAAGGGGTCCCCTGGGTGTGACTCTGATCTCTGACCAGCAGGAGGAGGGGTGAGCTCTGCAATGAAGGGGTCCCCTGGGTGTGACTCTGATCTCTGACCAGCAGGGGGAGGGGAGAGCTCTGCAATGAAGGGGTCTCCTGGGTGTGACTTTGATCTCTGACCAGCAGGGGGAGGGGTGAGCTCTGCAATGAAGGGGTCCCCTGGGTGTGACTCTGATCTCTGACCAGCAGGGGGAGGGGTGAGCTCTGCAATGAAGGGGTCTCCTGGGTGTGACTCTGACCAGCAGGGGGAGGGGTGAGCTCTGCAATGAAGGGGTCCCCTGGGTGTGATTCTGATCAGCAGGGGGAGGGGAGAGCTGTGCAATTAAGGGGTCCCCTGGGTGTGACTCTGATCTCTGACCAACGGGGGGAGGGGTGAGCTCTGCAATGAAGGGGTCCCCTGGGAGTGACTCTGATATCTGACCAGCGGGGGGAGGGGAGAGCTCTGCAATGAAGGGGTCCCCTGGGTGTGACTCTGATCTCTGACCAGCAGGGGGAGGGGTGAGCTCTGCAATGAAGGGGTCCCCTGGGTGTGACTCTGATCTCTGACCAGCAGGGGGAGGGGTGAGCTCTGCAATGAAGGGGTCCCCTGGGTGTGACTCTGATCTCTGATCAGCAGGGGGAGGGGAGAGCTCTGCAATGAAGGGGTCCCCTGGGTGTGACTCTGATCTCTGACCAGCAGGGGGAGGGGAGAGCTCTGCAATGAAGGGGTCCCCTGGGTGTGACTCTGATCTCTGACCAGCAGGGGGAGGGGAGAGCTCTGCAATGAAGGGGTCCCCTGGGTGTGACTCTGATCTCTGACCAGCAGGGGGAGGGGAGAGCTCTGCAATGAAGGGGTCCCCTGGGTGTGACTCTGATCTCTGACCAGCAGGGGGAGGGGAGAGCTCTGCAATGAAGGGGTCCCCTGGGTGTGACTCTGATCTCTGACCAGCAGGGGGAGGGGAGAGCTCTGCAATGAAGGGGTCCCCTGGGTGTGACTCTGATCTCTGACCAGCAGGGGGAGGGGAGAGCTCTGCAATGAAGGGGTCCCCATGGGGTGAATCTGATCTCTGACCAGCAGGGGGAGGGGTGAGCTCTACAATGAAGGGGTCTCCTAGGTGTGACTCTGATATCTGACCACTAGGGGGAGGGGAGAGCTCTGCAATGAAGGGGTCCCCTGGGTGTGACTCTGATCTCTGACCAGCAGGGGGAGGGGTGAGCTCTGCAATGAAGGGGTCCCCTGGGTGTGACTCTGATCTCTGACCAGCGGGGGGAGGGGTGAGCTCTGCAATGAAGGGGTCCCCTGTGTGTGACTCTGATCTCTGTCCAGCGGGGGGAGGGGTGAGCTCTGCAATGAAGGGGTCCCCTGGGTGTGACTCTGATCTCTGACCAGCAGGGGGAGGGGAGAGCTCTGCAATGAAGGGGTCCCCATGGGGTGACTCTGATCTCTGACCAGCAGGGGGAGGGGAGAGCTCTGCAATGAAGGGGTCCCCTGGGTGTGACTCTGATCTCTGACCAGCAGGGGGAGGGGAGAGCTCTGCAATGAAGGGGTCCCCTGGGTGTGACTCTGATCTCTGACCAGCAGGGGGAGGGGTGAGCTCTGCAATGAAGGGGTCCCCTGGGTGTGACTCTGATCTCTGACCAGCGGGGGGAGGGGTGAGCTCTGCAATGAAGGGGTCCCCTGTGTGTGACTCTGATCTCTGTCCAGCAGGGGGAGGGGAGAGCTCTGCAATGAAGGGGTCCCCTGGGTGTGACTCTGATCTCTGACCAGCAGGGGGAGGGGAGAGCTCTGCAATGAAGGGGTCCCCTGGGTGTGACTCTGATCTCTGACCAGCAGGGGGAGGGGAGAGCTCTGCAATGAAGGGGTCCCCTGTGTGTGACTCTGATCTCTGACCAGCAGGGGGAGGTGTGAGCTCTGCAATGAAGGGGTCTCCTGGGTGTGACTCTGATCTCTGACCAGCAGGGGGAGGGGTGAGCTCTGCAATGAAGGGGTCCCCTGGGTGTGACTCTGATCTCTGACCAGCAGGGGGAGGGGAGAGCTCTGCAATGAAGGGGTCCTCATGGGGTGACTCTGATCTCTGACCAGCAGGGGGAGGGGAGAGCTCTGCAATGAAGGGGTCCCCTGGGTGTGACTCTGATCTCTGACCAGCAGGGGGAGGGGAGAGCTCTGCAATGAAGGGGTCCCCTGGGTGTGACTCTGATCTTTGACCACTAGGGGGAGGGGAGAGCTCTGCAATGAAGGGGTCCCCTGGGTGTGACTCTGATCTCTGACCAGCGGGGGGAGGGGTGAACTCTGCAATGAAGGGGTCCCCTGGGTGTGACTCTGATCTCTGAACAGCAGGGGGAGGGGTGAGCTCTGCAATGAAGGGGTCCCCTGGGTGTGACTCTGATCTCTGACCAGCAGGGGGAGGGGTGAGCTCTGCAATGAAGGGGTCCCCTGGGTGTGACTCTGATCTCTGACCAGCAGGGGGAGGGGAGAGCTCTGCAATGAAGGGGTCACCATGGGGTGACTCTGATCTCTGACCAGCAGGGGGAGGGGTGAGCTCTGCAATGAAGGGGTCCCCTGGGTGTGACTCTGATCTCTGACCAGCAGGGGGAGGGGTGAGCTCTGCAATGAAGGGGTCCCCTGGGTGTGACTCTGATCTCTGACCAGCAGGGGGAGGGGTGAGCTCTGCAATGAAAGGGTCCCCTGGATGTGACTCTGATCTCTGACCAGCAGGGGGAGGGGAGAGCTCTGCAATAAAGGGGTCCCCTGGGTGTGACTCTGATCTCTGACCAGCAGGGGGAGGGGAGAAGTCTGCAATGAAGGGGTCCCCTGGGTGTGACTCTGATCTCTGACCAGCAGGGGGAGGGGTAAGCTCTGCAATGAAGGGGTCCCCTGGGTGTGACTCTGATCTCTGACCAGCAGGGGGAGGGGAGAGCTCTGCAATGAAGGGGTCCCCTGGGTGTGACTCTGATCTCTGACCAGCAGGGGGAGGTGGAGAGCTCTGCAATGAAGGGGTCCCCTGGGTGTGACTCTGATCTCTGACCAGCAGGGGGAGGGGAGAGATTTGCAATAAAGGGGTCCCCTGGGTGTGACTCTGATCTCTGACCAGCAGGGGGAGGGGTGAGCTCTGCAATGAAGGGGTCCCCTGGGTGTGACTCTGATGTCTGACCAGCAGGGGGAGGGGAGAGCTCTGCAATGAAGGGGTCCCCTTGGTGTGACTCTGATCTCTGACCAGCAGGGGGAGGGGAGAGCTCTGCAATGAAGGGGTCTCCTGGGTGTGACTCTGATCTCTGACCAGCAGGGGGAGGGGAGAGTTCTGCAATGAAGGGGTCCCCTGGGTGTGACTCTGATCTCTGACCAGCAGGGGGAGGGGAGAGCTCTGCAATGAAGGGGTCCCCTGGGTGTGACTCTGATCAGCAGGGGGAGGGGAGAGCTCTGCAATGAAGGGGTCCCCTGGGTGTGACTCTGATCTCTGACCAGCAGGGGGAGGGGAGAGCTCTGCAATGAAGGGGTCCCCTGGGTGTGACTCTGATCAGCAGGGGGAGGGGAGAGCTCTGCAATGAAGGGGTCTCCTGGGTGTGACTCTGATATCTGACCAGCAGGGGGAGGGGAGAGCTCTGCAATGAAGGGGTCTCCTGGGTGTGACTCTGACCTCTGACCAGCGGGGGGAGGGGAGAGCTCTGCAATGAAGGGGTCTCCTGGGTGTGACTCTGACCTCTGACCAGCAGGGGGAGGGGTGAGCTCTGCAATGAAGGGGTCCCCATGGGGTGACTCTGATCTCTGACCAGCGGGGGGAGGGGAGAGCTCTGCAATGAAGGGGTCCCCTGGGTGTGACTCTGATATCTGACCAGCGGGGGGAGGGGAGAGCTCTGCAATGAAGGGGTCCCCTGGGTGTGACTCTGATCTCTGACCAGCAGGGGAAGGGGAGAGCTCTGCAATGAAGGGGTCCCCTGGGTGTGACTCTGATCTCTGACCAGCGGGGGGAGGGGTGAGCTCTGCAATGAAGGGGTCCCCTGGGTGTGACTCTGATCTCTGACCAGCGGGGGGAGGGGTGAGCTCTGCAATGAAGGGGTCTCCTGGTGTGACTCTGATATCTGACCAGCGGGGGGAGGGGAGAGCTCTGCAATGAAGGGGTCTCCTGGGTGTGACTCTGATCTCTGACCAGCAGGGGGAGGGGTGAGCTCTGCAATGAAGGGGTCCCCTGGGTGTGACTCTGATCAGCAGGGGGAGGGGAGAGCTCTGCAATTAAGGGGTCCCCTGGGTGTGACTCTGATCCCTGACCAGCAGGGGGAGGGGAGAGCTCTGCAATGAAGGGGTCCCCTGGGTGTGACTCTGATCTCTGAACAGCAGGGGGAGGGGAGAGCTCTGCAATGAAGGGGTCCCCATGGGGTGACTCTGATCTCTGACCAGCAGGGGGAGGGGAGAGCTCTGCAATGAAAGGGTCCCCTGGGTGTGACTCTGATCTCTGACCAGCAGGGGGAGGGGAGAGTTCTGCAATGAAGGGGTCCCCTGTGTGTGACTCTGATCAGCAGGGGGAGGGGAGAGTTCTGCAATGAAGGGGTCCCCTGGGTGTGACTCTGATCTCTGACCAGCAGGGGGAGGGGTGAGCTCTGCAATGAAGGGGTCCCCTGGGTGTGACTCTGATCTCTGACCAGCAGGGGGAGGGGAGAGCTCTGCAATGAAGGGGTCCCCTGGGTGTGACTCTGATCTCTGACCAGCAGGGGGAGGGGAGAGCTCTGCAATGAAGGGGCCCCCTTGGTGTCACTCTGATAAGCAGGGGGAGGGGAGAGCTCTGCAATGAAGGGGTCCCCTGGGTGTGACTCTGATATCTGACCAGCAGGGGGAGGGGAGAGCTCTGCAATGAAGGGGTCCCCTGGGTGTGACTCTAAAATCTGACCAGCAGGGGGAGGGGAGAGCTCTGCAATGAAGGGGTCCCCTGGGTGTGACTCTGATCTCTGACCAGCAGGGGGAGGGGAGAGCTCTGCAATGAAGGGGTCCCCTGGGTGTGACTCTGATATCTGACCAGCAGGGGGAGGGGAGAGCTCTGCAATGAAGGGGTCCCCTGGGTGTGACTCTGATATCTGACCAGCAGGGGGAGGGGAGAGCTCTGCAATGAAGGGGTCCCCTGGGTGTGACTCTGATATCTGACCAGCAGGGGGAGGGGTGAGCTCTCCAATGAAGGGGTCCCCTGGGTGTGACTCTGATCTCTGACCAGCAGGGGGAGGGGAGAGCCCTCCAATGAAGGGGTCCCCTGGGTGTGACTCTGATCTCTGACCAGCAGGGGGAGGGGAGAGCTCTGCAATGAAGGGGTCCCCTGGGTGTGACTCTGATCTCTGACCAGCGGGGGGAAGGGAGAGCTCTGCAATGAAGGGGTCCACTGGGTGTGACTCTGATCTCTGACCAGCAGGGGGAGGGGTGAGCTCTGCAATGAAGGGGTCCTCTGGGTGTGACTCTGATCTCTGACCAGCGGGGGAGGGGAGAGCTCTGCAATGAAGGGGTCTCCTGGGTGTGACTCTGATCTCTGACCAGCAGGGGGAGGGGAGAGCTCTGCAATGAAGGGGTCTCCTGGTGTGACTCTGATCTCTGACCAGCAGGGGGAGGGGAGAGCTCTGCAATGAAGGGGTCTCCTGGGTGTGACTCTGATCTCTGACCAGCAGGGGGAGGGGAGAGCTGTGCAATGAAGGGGTCTCCTAGGTGTGGCTCTGATCTCTGACCAGCAGGGGGAGGGGTGATCTCTGCAATGAAGGGGTCTCCTAGGTGTGACTCTGATATCTGACCACTAGGGGGAGGGGAGAGCTCTGCAATGAAGGGGTCCCCTGGGTGTGACTCTGATCTCTGACCAGCGGGGGGAGGGGAGAGCTCTGCAATGAAGGGGTCCCCTGTGTGTGACTCTGATATCTGACCAGCAGGGGGAGGGGAGAGCTCTGCAATGAAGGGGTCCCCTGGGTGTGACTCTGATCTCTGACCAGCGGGGGGAGGGGAGAGCTGTGCAATGAAGGGGTCCCCTGGGTGTGACTCTGATCTCTGACCAGCGGGGGGAGGGGAGAGCTCTGCAATGAAGGGGTCCCCTTGGTGTGACTCTGATCTCTGACCAGCAGGGGGAGGGGAGAGCTCTGCAATGAAGGGGTCTCCTGGGTGTGACTCTGATCTCTGACCAGCAGGGGGAGGGGAGAGCTCTGCAATGAAGGGGTCCCCTGGGTGTGACTCTGATCTCTGACCAGCAGGGGGAGGGAGAGCTCTGCAATGAAGGGGTCCCCTGGGTGTGACTCTGATCTCTGACCAGCAGGGGGAGGGGAGCTCTGCAATGAAGGGGTCCCCTGGGTGTGACTCTGGTCTCTGACCAGCAGGGGGAGGGGAGAGCTCTGCAATGAAGGGGTCCCCTGGGTGTGACTCTGATCTCTGACCAGCAGGGGGAGGGGAGAGCTCTGCAATGAAGGGGTCTCCTGGGTGTGACTCTGATCTCTGATCAGCAGGGGGAGGGGAGAGCTCTGCAATGAAGGGGTCCCCTGGGTGTGACTCTGATATCTGACCAGCAGGGGGAGGGGAGAGCTCTGCAATGAAGGGGTCCCCTGGGTGTGACTCTGATCTCTGACCAGCAGGGGGAGGGGTGAGCTCTGCAATGAAGGGGTCCCCTGGGTGTGACTCTGATGTCTGACCAGCAGGGGGAGGGGTGAGCTCTGCAATGAAGGGGTCTCCTGGGTGTCACTCTGATATCTGACCAGCAGGGGGAGGGGAGAGCTCTGCAATGAAGGGGTCCCCTGGGTGTGACTCTGATCTCTGACAGGGGGAGGGGTGAGCTCTGCAATGAAGGGGTCCCCTGGGTGTGACTCTGATCTCTGACCAGCAGGGGGAGGGGTGAGCTCTGCAATGAAGGGGTCCCCTGGGTGTGACTCTGATCTCTGACCAGCAGGGGGAGGGGAGAGCTCTGCAATGAAGGGGTCCCCTGGGTGTGACTCTGATCTCTGACAGGGGGAGGGGTGAGCTCTGCAATGAAAGGGTCCCCTGGGTGTGACTCTGATCTCTGACCAGCAGGGGGAGGGGTGAGCTCTGCAATGAAGGGGTCCCCTAGGCGTGATTCTGATCTCTGACCAGCAGGGGGAGGGGTGAGCTCTGCAATGAAGGGGTCCCCTG
Organism: Pelophylax lessonae; assembly: GCF_965119305.1. Lineage (NCBI taxonomy): Eukaryota > Metazoa > Chordata > Amphibia > Anura > Ranidae > Pelophylax > Pelophylax lessonae. The sequence continues at coordinate 895,523,453 of NC_138768.1, read as the reverse complement.
GGTGTGACTCTGATCTCTGACCAGCAGGGGGAGGAGAGAGCTCTGCAATGAAGGGGTCCCCTTGGTGTGACTCTGATCTCTGACCAGCAGGGGGAGGGGAGAGCTCTGCAATGAAGGGGTCTCCTGGGTGTGACTCTGATCTCTGACCAGCAGGGGGAGGGGAGAGCTCTGCAATGAAGGGGTCCCCTGGGTGTGACTCTGATCTCTGACCAGCAGGGGGAGGGGAAAGCTCTGCAATGAAGGGGTCCCCTGGGTGTGACTCTGATCTCTGACCAGCAGGGGGAGGGAGAGCTCTGCAATGAAGGGGTCCCCTGGGTGTGACTCTGATCTCTGACCAGCAGGGGGAGGGGAGCTCTGCAATGAAGGGGTCCCCTGGGTGTGACTCTGGTCTCTGACCAGCAGGGGGAGGGGAGAGCTCTGCAATGAAGGGGTCCCCTGGGTGTGACTCTGATATCTGACCAGCAGGGGGAGGGGAGAGCTCTGCAATGAAGGGGTCCTCTGGGTGTGACTCTGATATCTGACCAGCAGGGGGAGGGGTGAGCTCTGCAATGAAGGGGTCCCCTGGGTGTGACTCTGATCTCTGACCAGCAGGGGGAGGGGAGAGCTCTGCAATGAAGGGGTCCCCTGGGTGTGACTCTGATCTCTGACCAGCAGGGGGAGGCGTGAGCTCTGCAATGAAGGGGTCTCCTGGGTGTGACTCTGATCTCTGACCAGCAGGGGGAGGGGAGAGCTCTGCAATGAAGGGGTCCCCTGGGTGTGACTCTGATCTCTGACAGGGGGAGGGGAGAGCTCTGCAATGAAGGGGTCTCCTGGGTGTGACTCTGATCTCTGACCAGCAGGGGGAGGGGTGAGCTCTGCAATGAAGGGGTCTCCTGGGTGTGACTCTGATCTCTGACCAGCAGGGGGAGGGGTGAGCTCTGCAATGAAGGGGTCCCCTGGGTGTGACTCTGATATCTGACCAGCAGGGGGAGGGGTGAGCTCTGCAATGAAGGGGTCTCCTGGGTGTGACTCTGATCTCTGACCAGCAGGGGGAGGGGAGAGCTCTGCAATGAAGGGGTCCCCTGGGTGTGACTCTGATCTCTGATCAGCAGGGGGAGGGGAGAGCTCTGCAATGAAGGGGTCCCCTGGGTGTGACTCTGATATCTGACCAGCAGGGGGAGGGGAGAGCTCTGCAATGAAGGGGTCCCCTGGTTGTGACTCTGATCTCTGACCAGCAGGGGGAGGGGAGAGCTCTGCAATGAAGGGGTCCCCTGGGTGTGACTCTGATCTCTGACCAGCAGGGGGAGGCGTGAGCTCTGCAATGAAGGGGTCCCCTGGGTGTGACTCTGATCTCTGACCAGCAGGGGGAGGGGTGAGCTCTGCAATGAAGGGGTCTCCTGGGTGTGACTCTGATATCTGACCAGCAGGGGGAGGGGAGAGCTCTGCAATGAAGGGGTCCCCTGGTTGTGACTCTGATCTCTGACCAGCAGGGGGAGGGGTGAGCTCTGCAATGAAGGGGTCCCCTGGGTGTGACTCTGATCTCTGACCAGCAGGGGGAAGGGAGAGCTCTGCAATGAAGGGGTCCCCTGGGTGTGACTCTGATCTCTGACCAGCAGGGGGAGGGGTGAGCTCTGCAATGAAGGGGTCCCCTGGGTGTGACTCTGATGTCTGACCAGCAGGGGGAGGGGTGAGCTCTGCAATGAAGGGGTCTCCTGGGTGTCACTCTGATATCTGACCAGCAGGGGGAGGGGAGAGCTCTGCAATGAAGGGGTCCCCTGGGTGTGACTCTGATGTCTGACCAGCAGGGGGAGGGGTGAGCTCTGCAATGAAGGGGTCCCCTGGGTGTGACTCTGATCAGCAGGGTGAGGGGAGAGCTCTGCAATTAAGGGGTCCCCTGGGTGTGACTCTGATCTCTGACCAGCAGGGGGAGGGGAGAGCTCTGCAATGAAGGGGTCTCCTGGGTGTGACTCTGATCTCTGACCAGCAGGGGGAGGAGTGAGCTCTGCAATTAAGGGGTCCCCTGGGTGTGACTCTGATCTCTGACCAGCAGGGGAAGGGGAGAGCTCTGCAATGAAGGGGTCCCCTGGGTGTGACTCTGATATCTGACAGGGGGAGGGGTGAGCTCTGCAATGAAGGGGTCCCCTGGGTGTGACTCTGATATCTGACCAGCAGGGGGAGGGGTGAGCTCTGCAATGAAGGGGTCTCCTGGGTGTGACTCTGATCTCTGACCAGCAGGGGGAGGGGAGAGCTCTGCAATGAAGGGGTCTCCTGGGTGTGACTCTGATCTCTGATCAGCAGGGGGAGGGGAGAGCTCTGCAATGAAGGGGTCCCCTGGGTGTGACTCTGATATCTGACCAGCAGGGGGAGGGGAGAGCTCTGCAATGAAGGGGTCCCCTGGGTGTGACTCTGATCTCTGACCAGCAGGGGGAGGGGTGAGCTCTGCAATGAAGGGGTCCCCTGGGTGTGACTCTGATGTCTGACCAGCAGGGGGAGGGGTGAGCTCTGCAATGAAGGGGTCTCCTGGGTGTCACTCTGATATCTGACCAGCAGGGGGAGGGGAGAGCTCTGCAATGAAGGGGTCCCCTGGGTGTGACTCTGATCTCTGACAGGGGGAGGGGTGAGCTCTGCAATGAAGGGGTCCCCTGGGTGTGACTCTGATCTCTGACCAGCAGGGGGAGGGGTGAGCTCTGCAATGAAGGGGTCCCCTGGGTGTGACTCTGATCTCTGACCAGCAGGGGGAGGGGAGAGCTCTGCAATGAAGGGGTCCCCTGGGTGTGACTCTGATCTCTGACAGGGGGAGGGGTGAGCTCTGCAATGAAAGGGTCCCCTGGGTGTGACTCTGATCTCTGACCAGCAGGGGGAGGGGTGAGCTCTGCAATGAAGGGGTCCCCTAGGCGTGATTCTGATCTCTGACCAGCAGGGGGAGGGGTGAGCTCTGCAATGAAGGGGTCCCCTGGGTGTGACTCTGATCTCTGACCAGCAGGGGGAGGAGAGAGCTCTGCAATGAAGGGGTCCCCTTGGTGTGACTCTGATCTCTGACCAGCAGGGGGAGGGGAGAGCTCTGCAATGAAGGGGTCTCCTGGGTGTGACTCTGATCTCTGACCAGCAGGGGGAGGGGAGAGCTCTGCAATGAAGGGGTCCCCTGGGTGTGACTCTGATCTCTGACCAGCAGGGGGAGGGGAAAGCTCTGCAATGAAGGGGTCCCCTGGGTGTGACTCTGATCTCTGACCAGCAGGGGGAGGGAGAGCTCTGCAATGAAGGGGTCCCCTGGGTGTGACTCTGATCTCTGACCAGCAGGGGGAGGGGAGCTCTGCAATGAAGGGGTCCCCTGGGTGTGACTCTGGTCTCTGACCAGCAGGGGGAGGGGAGAGCTCTGCAATGAAGGGGTCCCCTGGGTGTGACTCTGATATCTGACCAGCAGGGGGAGGGGAGAGCTCTGCAATGAAGGGGTCCTCTGGGTGTGACTCTGATATCTGACCAGCAGGGGGAGGGGTGAGCTCTGCAATGAAGGGGTCCCCTGGGTGTGACTCTGATCTCTGACCAGCAGGGGGAGGGGAGAGCTCTGCAATGAAGGGGTCCCCTGGGTGTGACTCTGATCTCTGACCAGCAGGGGGAGGCGTGAGCTCTGCAATGAAGGGGTCTCCTGGGTGTGACTCTGATATCTGACCAGCAGGGGGAGGAGTGAGCTCTGCAATGAAGGGGTCTCCTGGGTGTGACTCTGATCTCTGACCAGCAGGGGGAGGGGAGAGCTCTGCAATGAAGGGGTCCCCTGGGTGTGACTCTGATCTCTGACAGGGGGAGGGGAGAGCTCTGCAATGAAGGGGTCTCCTGGGTGTGACTCTGATCTCTGACCAGCAGGGGGAGGGGTGAGCTCTGCAATGAAGGGGTCTCCTGGGTGTGACTCTGATCTCTGACCAGCAGGGGGAGGGGTGAGCTCTGCAATGAAGGGGTCCCCTGGGTGTGACTCTGATATCTGACCAGCAGGGGGAGGGGTGAGCTCTGCAATGAAGGGGTCTCCTGGGTGTGACTCTGATCTCTGACCAGCAGGGGGAGGGGAGAGCTCTGCAATGAAGGGGTCCCCTGGGTGTGACTCTGATCTCTGATCAGCAGGGGGAGGGGAGAGCTCTGCAATGAAGGGGTCCCCTGGGTGTGACTCTGATATCTGACCAGCAGGGGGAGGGGAGAGCTCTGCAATGAAGGGGTCCCCTGGTTGTGACTCTGATCTCTGACCAGCAGGGGGAGGGGAGAGCTCTGCAATGAAGGGGTCCCCTGGGTGTGACTCTGATCTCTGACCAGCAGGGGGAGGCGTGAGCTCTGCAATGAAGGGGTCCCCTGGGTGTGACTCTGATCTCTGACCAGCAGGGGGAGGGGTGAGCTCTGCAATGAAGGGGTCTCCTGGGTGTGACTCTGATATCTGACCAGCAGGGGGAGGGGAGAGCTCTGCAATGAAGGGGTCCCCTGGTTGTGACTCTGATCTCTGACCAGCAGGGGGAGGGGTGAGCTCTGCAATGAAGGGGTCCCCTGGGTGTGACTCTGATCTCTGACCAGCAGGGGGAAGGGAGAGCTCTGCAATGAAGGGGTCCCCTGGGTGTGACTCTGATCTCTGACCAGCAGGGGGAGGGGTGAGCTCTGCAATGAAGGGGTCCCCTGGGTGTGACTCTGATGTCTGACCAGCAGGGGGAGGGGTGAGCTCTGCAATGAAGGGGTCTCCTGGGTGTCACTCTGATATCTGACCAGCAGGGGGAGGGGAGAGCTCTGCAATGAAGGGGTCCCCTGGGTGTGACTCTGATGTCTGACCAGCAGGGGGAGGGGTGAGCTCTGCAATGAAGGGGTCCCCTGGGTGTGACTCTGATCAGCAGGGTGAGGGGAGAGCTCTGCAATTAAGGGGTCCCCTGGGTGTGACTCTGATCTCTGACCAGCAGGGGGAGGGGTGAGCTCTGCAATGAAGGGGTCTCCTGGGTGTGACTCTGATCTCTGACCAGCAGGGGGAGGAGTGAGCTCTGCAATTAAGGGGTCCCCTGGGTGTGACTCTGATCTCTGACCAGCAGGGGAAGGGGAGAGCTCTGCAATGAAGGGGTCCCCTGGGTGTGACTCTGATATCTGACAGGGGGAGGGGTGAGCTCTGCAATGAAGGGGTCCCCTGGGTGTGACTCTGATATCTGACCAGCAGGGGGAGGGGTGAGCTCTGCAATGAAGGGGTCTCCTGGGTGTGACTCTGATCTCTGACCAGCAGGGGGAGGGGTGAGCTCTGCAATGAAGGGGTCTCCTGGGTGTGACTCTGATCTCTGACCAGCAGGGGGAGGAGTGAGCTCTGCAATTAAGGGGTCCCCTGGGTGTGACTCTGATCTCTGACCAGCAGGGGAAGGGGAGAGCTCTGCAATGAAGGGGTCCCCTGGGTGTGACTCTGATATCTGACCAGCAGGGGGAGGGGTGAGCTCTGCAATGAAGGGGTCCCCTGGGTGTGACTCTGATATCTGACCAGCAGGGGGAGGGGTGAGCTCTGCAATGAAGGGGTCCCCTCATCATTGATCAACCTCATAGTGACACCTGTGGGGGCGGAGCCTCACTTCACCTGAGTGGGAGAATATATATCACATGCAGTCCAATCACATGGAAGGGAAGACGAGGGAATGTCGGGGTGATTGCCCCCTGGGAGGGTCTGATTGCAGGGGAATGTGGTGACTCGTCCTCCTGTATATTGGGGGGGATGGGGGGGTCTTCAGACTCGCTCTGGCGGGGGAGGGAGTGCGGTCAGGTTCTCGGTCAGGAAGACGTTGTTGACTCCGGGGATTAGTGGGGTTTATGTTGAAGGATGTCCTCATGGAGGAGGAATCAGGTCGGGAGGGAGGATCGGAGGATCGGAGTCACTGATAAATATTTGGATTGGGATTAGTCGGGATGAGGATGCTGGATGAGGACGCTGGAGATGTTTGGACGCTCCCAGCTCTGGGATTATCTCTGTTATTATTTACTAATTTCCCATCTGGAGAGACAATACCAGACCACGACTCTCTGATCCCGGCTCTCCAGGCCAAAGCCCCACTGTCATAGATGACCTCAGAGTGATGGGTGACCTCAGAATCATAGATGACCTCAGAGTGATGGGTGACCTCAGAATTATAGATGACCTCAGAGTGATGGGTGACCTCAGAACCATAGATGACCTCAGAGTGATTGGTGACCTCAGAATTATAGATGACCTCAGAGTGATGGGTGACCTCAGAATCATTGATGACCTCGGAGTGATGGGGGACCTCAGAATCATAGATGACCTTAGAGTGATGGGTGAACTCAGAATCATAGATGACCTCAGAGTGATGGGTGACCTCAGAATCATAGATGACCTCAGAGTGATGGGTGACCTCAGAATCATAGATGACCTCAGAGTGATGGGTGACCTCAGAACCAAAGATGACCTCAGAATGATGGGTGAACTCAGAATCATAGATGACCTCAAAGTGATGGGTGACCTCAGAATTATAGATGACCTCAGAGTGATGGGTGACATCAGAATCATAGATGACCTCGGAGTGATGGGTGACCTCAGAATCATTGATGACCTCGGAGTGATGGGGGACCTCAGAATCATAGGTGACCTCAGAATCATAGATGACCTTAGAGTGATGGGTGACCTCAGAATCATAGATGACCTCGGAGTGATGGGGGACCTCAGAATCATAGATGACCTCAGAGTGATGGGTGACCTCAGAACCATAGATGACCTAAGAGTGATGGGTGACCTCAGAATCATAGATGACCTCAGAATGATGGGTGACCTCAGAGTGATGGGTGACCTCAGAACCATAGATGACCTCAGAGTGATGGGTGACCTCAGAACCATAGATGACCTCAGAGTGATGGGTGACCTCAGAACCATAGATGACCTCAGAGTGATGGGTGACCTCAGAACCATAGATGACCTCAGAGTGATGGGTGACCTCAGAACCATAGATGACCTCAGAGTGATGGGTGACCTCAGAACCATAGATGACCTCAGAGTGATGGGTGACCTCAGAACCATAGATGACCTCAGAGTGATGGGTGACCTCAGAACCATAGATGACCTCAGAGTGATGGGTGACCTCAGAATCATAGATGACCTCAGAGTGATGGGTGACCTCAGAATGATGGGTGACCTCAGAGTGATGGGTGACCTCAGAACCATAGATGACCTCAGAGTGATGGGTGACCTCAGAACCATAGATGACCTCAGAGTGATGGGTGACCTCAGAACCATAGATGACCTCAGAGTGATGGGTGACCTCAGAATCATTGATGACCTCGGAGTGATGGGTGACATCAGAATCATAGATGACCTCAGAGTGATGGGTGACCTCAGAACCATAGATGACCTCAGAGTGCTGGGTGACCTCAGAACCATAGATGACCTAAGAGTGATGGGTGACCTCAGAACCATAGATGACCTCAGAGTGATGGGTGACCTCAGAATCATAGATGACCTCAGAGTGATGGGTGACCTCAGAATCATAGATGACCTCAGAGTGATTGGTGACCTCAGAATTATAGATGACCTCAGAGTGATGGGTGACCTCAGAATCATTGATGACCTCGGAGTGATGGGGGACCTCAGAATCATAGGTGACCTCAGAGTGATGGGTGACCTCAGAATCATAGATGACCTTAGAGTGATGGGTGAACTCAGAATCATAGATGACCTCAGAGTGATGGGTGACCTCAGAACCATAGATGACCTCAGAGTGATGGGTGACCTCAGAACCATAGATGACCTCAGAGTGATGGGTGACCTCAGAATCATTGATGACCTCGGAGTGATGGGTGACCTCAGAACCATAGATGACCTCAGAGTGATGGGTGACCTCAGAACCATAGATGACCTCAGAGTGCTGGGTGACCTCAGAACCATAGATGACCTCAGGGTGATGGGTGACCTCAGAACCATAGATGACCTCAGAGTGATGGGGGACCTCAGAACCATAGATGACCTCAGAGTGATGGGGGACCTCAGAATCATAGATGACCTCAGAGTGATGGGGGACCTCAGAACCATAGATGACCTCAGAGTGATGGGTGACCTCAGAACCATAGATGACCTCAGAGTGATGGGGGACCTCAGAATCATAGATGACCTCAGGGTGATGGGTGACCTCAGAACCATAGATGACCTCAGAGTGATGGGGGACCTCAGAACCATAGATGACCTCAGGGTGATGGGTGACCTCAGAACCATAGATGACCTCAGAGTGATGGGGGACCTCAGAACCATAGATGACCTCAGAGTGATGGGGGACCTCAGAACCATAGATGACCTCAGAGTGATGGGTGAACTCAGAACCATAGATGACCTCAGAGTGATGGGTGACCTCAGAACCATAGATGACCTCAGAGTGATGGGTGACCTCAGAACCATAGATGACCTCAGAGTGATGGGTGACCTCAGAATCATTGATGACCTCGGAGTGATGGGTGACCTCAGAACCATAGATGACCTCAGAGTGATGGGTGACCTCAGAACCATAGATGACCTCAGAGTGCTGGGTGACCTCAGAACCATAGATGACCTCAGGGTGATGGGTGACCTCAGAACCATAGATGACCTCAGAGTGATGGGGGACCTCAGAACCATAGATGACCTCAGAGTGATGGGGGACCTCAGAATCATAGATGACCTCAGAGTGATGGGGGACCTCAGAACCATAGATGACCTCAGAGTGATGGGTGACCTCAGAACCATAGATGACCTCAGAGTGATGGGGGACCTCAGAACCATAGATGACCTCAGAGTGATGGGGGACCTCAGAATCATAGATGACCTCAGAGTGATGGGGGACCTCATACTCATCGGTGAGCTCATAGTCCTGGGTGAGCTCATAGTCATAGGTGACCGCAGAGTTCTGGGTGAGCTTAGAGTCATTGGTCACCTCAGAGTCATAGATGACCTCATTGTTGTGGGTTAGCACAGTCGTAGGTGACCTCTTTGTGCTGGGTGATCGTAGTCATAGATGACCTCATCATGCTGGGGGTGACCTCATTATCATGGGTAACCTCTGAGTCATGGGTGACCTCATCGTGCTGGGTGAGCGCAGTTATAGGTGACCTCAGTGTGATGGGTGACCTCATAGTCATAGGTGACCTCATAGTGCTGGGTGACCTCATAGTCATTGGTGACCTCAGAGTCATTATTGACCTCAGAGAGGTGGATGAGCACAGTCATAGGTGACCTCATTGTGCTGGGTGACCTCAGTCTTAGGCGACCTTATCATTCTGGGTGACCTCAGAGTTATATGTGACCTCATAATCATCGGTGACCTGCAGAGTGCTGGGTGAGCCCAGTCATAGGTGATCTCAGTGTGATAGGTGGCCTCAGAGTCATAGGTCACCTCAGAGTCATAGGTGACCTCATTGTGCTGGGTAAGCGCAGTCATAGATGACCTCATCGTTCTGGAGGTGACGCCATCATGCTGGGGGTGACCTCAGTGCCATAAGTAACCTCATTGTGGTGGGTGACCTCGGAGTCATAGGTGACCTCATATTTATAGATGACCTCAGAGTGCTGGGTGACCTCAGAGTGTTGGGCGACCTTAGAATCATCGATGATGTCAGAATGCAGAGTGACCCCAAAGTGCAGAGTGACCTCAGAATCATAGGTGACCGTTAGAGTGCTGAGTGATCTCAGATGGTTGGGTGACCTTAGAATGCATATTGACCTCAGAATCATCGATGATGTCAGAATGCAGAGTGACCTCAGAGTGCTGGGTGACCTCAGAATCATAGGTGACCGTTAGAGTGCTGAGTGATCTCAGATGGTTGGGTGACCTTAGAATGCATATTGACCTCAGAATCATCGATGATGTCAGAATGCAGAGTGACCTCAGAATCATAGGTGACCGTTAGAGTGCTGAGTGATCTCAGATGGTTGGGTGACCATAGAATGCTCATTGACCTCAGAATCATAGATGACATCAGAATCCTGGGTGACCTCATCTTGTTGGTTGACCTCAGACCACAGCAAGGGTTAATGTTCTCCAGTGTCAGCAGTGTAGACCCGGGAGAGAAGAGTTCATTACACATTAGGGTTCAGTGTCCCCTCCCCCTCCCTTCATATATCCCTCCTGAACAGGGAAGACCTTTACTGAAGCAGCAGAATTTCCTCCACAGCGGGGAAAAGGTTAATATCCGCTCCTCTCAGGATCCGAGTCCCATATACTGGAAGGAAAGAAGGAAGGAAGGAAGGAGGGAAGGAAGGAAGGAAGGAGGGTGGGAAGGAAGGAAGGAGGGAGGGAAGGAAGAAAGAAAGGAGGGAAGGAAGGAAGGAGGGAAGGAAGGAAGGAAGGAGGGAAGGAGGGAAGGAAGGAAGGGAGGAAGGAAAGAAGGAAGGAGGGAGGGAAGGAAGGAAGGAGGGAGGGAGGGAGGGAGGGAGGGAAGGAAGGAAGGAAGGAAGGAGGGAAGGAAGGAAGGAAGGAAAGAAAGAAGGAAGGAAGGAAGGAAGGAAGGAAGGAAGGAAGGAGGGAAGGAAGGAAGGAAGGAGGGAGGGAAGGAAGGAAGGAGAGAAGGAAGGAAGGAAGGAGGGAAGGAAGGAAGGAAGGGAGGAAGGAAGGAAGGAGGGAAGGAAGGAAGGAAGGAGGGAAGGAAGGAAGGAGGGAAGGAAGGAAGGAAGGAAGGAAGGAGGGAAGGAAGGAAGGAAGGAGGGAAGGAAGGAAGGAAGGGAGGGAGGAAGGAAGGAAGGAGGGAGGGAAGGAAGGAAGGAAGGAGGGAGGGAAGGAAGGAAGGAGGGAAGGAAGGAAGGAAGGAAGGAAGGGAGGAAGGAAGGAAGGAGGGAAGGAAGGAAGGAGGGAGGGAAGGAAGGAAGGAGGGAAGGAAGGAGGGAAGGAAGGAGGGAAGGAAGGAAGGAAGGAAGCGAGGAAGGAAGGAAGGAGGGAAGGAAGGAAGGAGGGAAGGAAGGAAGGAAGGAAGGGAGGAAGGAGGAAGGAAGGAAGGAAGGAGGGAAGGATGGAAGGTGGGAAGGAGGAGGGAAGGGAGGGAAGGAAGGAAGGAAGG